>NC_071581.1:10309026-10629026 GCF_024509145.1 Vidua macroura
CTACCAGATACAGAACCTTAAGTGCCAGAAAATGCTCCACTAGCTCACAGAGAGTGTTTCAAGTGGAAGCTTCAAAACGGCCTCCAGAACCACACTCATGTTCAAAGGAGGTGCTAGAGAACACGGCTGTGTGAAATTTGGCAATACAGATTCACTGGCAGGAACATGGAGGTTAGTTTTGGCTCACAGGAGATCCTCCACCCTGTAGTTTGCTTTGAACAGTTTTAATGAAAAAAAAGTGATCAGTTTTTATCTAATGTTGGTTGAAAGCAAAAGAAAAAAATTCTATGTCTGTATTTATAAAGTTGGAGGGGATATGTATTTCTCTTTAGAAGAGACTTCGTATTTTAATTATCTTTGGAAGAGAAGGTAGCTGGGAGACCTATAATTCTCTCTCACATATGCATGTAGGCAACCAGCAATGTGGTAGAGGAGGGGGTGACTTAGTAAGTACACCATACACTGTACATCTGTAGCACTAGGCAGCAGACAAGCCAGTCCACTTTACTTCTTCCAGAAGAAAAGTTAGCCACTCCTCCCACCTATTTGCAGCAGCATAGCAAGAAAATGCTGCTCTCTTCAGCCTGAATAGAAATTTATCTCAGACAAAAAAAATCTAAAGATGCCTCCAGCAGTGCTGAGGCCCAAATCATTATAGTGTTGCCTCTTGTATTGTGGAAAATCTCAAGCCTCAACACACAAATGGAAGGTGAATGAGGTAAATCACAGGATGTCTTATTCTGACACGTGACAAGAGGAAGGAGAGAGAAAACCCACTTGGGGATGGGGAGTAGGAATACAAGATAAGCAGGACAGCCATCCTCCCCTTGATAAGCATGCAAGTGAGCTGCCTGCTCCTCCAGGATCTCCAAACACTTTAAAGGCAAGAGGTAGTTACAGGCCACTAGAACATTTTCCACCCAGAAGACCTTTGATTTAAAGGGAGGGTCCCCCACACCCTAAAAAACAAAGAATATCTTGCTAACTCAGACCACCAACATTTACTTCAAGTTTTCTGCTCCCTGTAAAACCAGAGAACACATACTTAGCTTTACTCTTTCACAGACTACACTGAAAATGTCAGAAAACAGGACAAGCTACCTTATAAATAATTGCAAAGCCCCTCCTGAAAAGGGCTGAGAGGGAGGTAGGATGAAAGCTTCCAGCCAGGAAAGCTGTGACTGCCAAGGAGCAGAACAGAATAAGGACAAGGACAGTGTGTGATATCCCAGCTCCATCTGTACACAGAAATGAAAGGCATTGAGGAAAATATCAGTGTGGCTTATGGCAGGCATTCCCAGGTGTGGGGAAATCCTCGGGGGAAAAGCACCATCAACAGAAAATACAGCAGACCTTATAAGAGACAGCTGACGTGGCAGATCCTACAAAAGCTTGTCTGCAGTATCTGAGCGTCTTTTGTTCCCTAGCCCCATTCTTTCACCTGGCAGCTCACAGATTAAAAGACCTGAGAGATGTTCCTGTCACAGAAGACTTTTCCTCAAAAGGCTCCTAAAAGGAAGAGGGACCAGGGTAATGCAGGGTCCACTACAGGGGATGCGTGGCAGTGGAAGCTTTACCCTTCTAATAACAACTCCCCTACTTTTCTGGAAATTCTCCCTAACCCTATCCCCTCGCTACCTGCAGAGTGATAACAAAGCCAACATTGTCCATCAAGTCTCAATCTGAAGTGACTCAATTATTCTCAGGAGCTTTGTGTTCATTTTTTTCAGCCTGGCATCCTAAGAAAACAAGGTTTATGTCATCATATTGCCTGTCATATGTCTTAACTGTTTGTCCCTTCCTATTAACTTTTGAATCACACCGTACTGCAGATACAGGGCTATAAGAGAAATTGAGTTTCTCGGATAGAAATTGAGTATCTCTAAGATCGGCGAAGCTGCCTTTGATTGGGTAGGGCAGAGACCCCAGCGCGTGTCTCTGCTGAGAGAAAGGCTAAGAGCAGAGTCAGCACTTATCCCTGCTCTTGGGCCTGTCCCAGGCAATCAGCACACGTGTGTCACCCCGCAGACAGCACCACTCATCCTGCTTCTTGTCCTGCTGGTAAGCAGAGGATGGGAAGGGGGGATGAGAGTGCTCTGTGGGGAATGGGGTCGGGTGGAGGGCTGAGCTGGACTTCAGTGGAGAAACACATCATCACAAGTCTGGCCTCATACTCAAGAAAACTTATTTTCTCTGCCAAATTGCCTGTAACTTCATGACACATCATCAAGGACAAATGACAATATTTATCAAGTACTCGCTGAATCCAGAATGTAGCTACACACAAAAGAGCAACCAGTTAGAGAATTCATCCATTAGATTTGTTGCAGCAACTTTTTCTTTCTTTTTGCCAAAGCAATGGAAAAGTCATGTTGAAGTCAATTTATTTCCTAATGTCACCACTTTCTAGGTCTGCACAATTAATGCAGGGTTTCTTGAAACAAGTAGAAAGCATGTGATGAATCAAATGTGAGCACTCGGGAAACAGCACTCCCACAAGACCACAAGGCTTGGCTCTGGAGTCAGTTTGTGACATTGGTTACAAGCAGCTATACACCCTAAGTGTGCTCTGCAGAGGCATTTCTCTGTATCTACTGACCAAATGATCCATTTTTAAGGAAAAGTGAAGGAACAAAAAAAAGGCCCTTTTTTGCTGTAGCACCACATGGTAAATTTCATTAGTCCCGTCCCAATTGCTTCTAGTGACAGTGGAGTGTTTGTCTGAATTTTTAACAGATGTTTCTGAGTACTCTTGTCCACTTCTCTCTCCTGAGGATTTCTGCAGTGGGATAGCTCTAGATAGTAATACAAGCAATGCTTGTAAGAGGCTCTGGGGATAAATCTGTAGACGCTGCATCTAGGATGGGTGTGGGTATGGGTCCAAGCCTTATGAAACTTTGTAAATATTCTCTGAAGAATAGCAAGCTGGACTGACCCTGCCTGCAGATGTTTCTGAGCTTACCAGCCCCACAGCAAAAAGCAAGACAGCTTACAGATAACTGCAACACTCCTGAAACAGCTCAAGAGCAAGACTTAAACTGAAATTTATAAAAGCAGGGTTATACTGGAGCAGAACAGAATAATGCAAAGGATGGTGTGTGATGGTGTAACACAATTTCAATTCAAAATTCCAACGGTGCTTCAAAGGGGATCAGTTGGGGCTGAGGCAGAATTTCCCAGATGTCAGGTTGCCCTTGGGAACAAGCACACTGAATTCACTTGACAGGTGTGAAGGTACACAGAAAAAGTCGGTCAGAACACAAATTGCTTAAAAAAAAAAAAAAAATCTCTGCTTTCATTTTTAAAGAAAGTGAGCATCTTGCGCTAACCCCTGGCAAGGAGGCAGTGACGTCCTCAGCTTGTACACAGCCTGAAACAATCAGCTAAAGCATGCTCATGGCTGCTAGTTTACATTATCGATATGGAACCAGAGCTATTTAATTCTAAAATGAAATCTATTAAAGCTATTGTCAGTGTTTCACAGCAGCTGAAAACTGTTTTTTTAAAAGGTCAGTCTACTAGCTAGAGAGTGAAAACAAGCAAGGCGGCCGTGCCAGCCCTTCAGACGCGGCTGCGTCCTGCAGTCGGGTTTGCATTCCCGTAAATGTCGGGCAAGGAGCAGCAGCGAGGTCTCAGCGGAGCCCGCCTGCCCTGCGAGCCGCGGGGGACAGGGGACAGTGAGAGGAGGCTCCAGTCCTGCGGGGACACGCCGCGGGCAGCGGGAGCTGTGCGGTGAGCGGGCAGCGGCCCCGCCGCAGCGCGCTGCACCTACGCCTTGCCGGGAGAGAAAGGGATGCCTGGAGAGGACACCGCTTTTTTTTTCAACCCATTCAGCTTTGTGGCCGCTCTGTCATTCACAACAATACCACAGCCCTCCCCCACCCCCAGAAAACCCGTAAAAACCCCAGCCTAAGAACCATTTCCCCCACAAACAGCATAGCGGAGCCCCAAACACCCCCGCAGCTAGCACAGGCCTAGCATTTGCTATCATCTTCTGTAGTGGCATTTCTGTTAACCCCTTTTGTAAGCTCATTTGACTCGATTTCAAAATTCCTCATTCTGAAAAACACTTGTTAAATATTGGCCCTGACTGCTGCAAGAAGTGATAGCTTGGTAGTCATAATCCACAAGATATATTTAGCCTCACAAACTCATCATCAATGGATCTTGAAAGCATTGTAGCCAACCGACTGGAAACCACATGCAATACAAACACATAATAGAACTTTTAATGTGCAAAGAGACTAAACAAAAAGATCCTTGACCTTCTTGCTTTCCCTTGCATACCATTATCCCCAGTGAGACAGCAAATGGAATGACGTGAAGAGCAACAGCTACCAACAAGCAACTTTGGAAGCCAATTTCTACAGTAGTTAAGCAGTTAATGACGTTAATCAGAATGATAACTTATTAAATTCTATATTTATGCAAATAGCATTTTGGCATATCGCACGGAGACCTGAGTAGCAGAGCTTGCCAGGGAAAGGTCCCAACATCTTTTCTGTTTACCATTTTGGGGTTTTTAATACCATGTAGAAGCATCTGTGATGGTCAGTACATCAGATAAACCACACAAATAAAATGCTACAGTCACAAATTAATATCCATTATTCCAAATAGATTAATGAACAAATTGTTGAATTCTTAACCTTTATGAAGCAGAGATTCATCTCTGCAGCCACATCCAATCTCTGCCATTATCTTTTTAACAAGATGACTTTTCTTATAGACCTTCCTAAAACAAGCAACAATTATTGAACAAAGAAAATAACAGGTAGCCCTCCCTGTCTCCATCCTACAGTAGCTAGGGAATACATGGCACAAAAATATAAAGTAACAGAGTAGTTTATGACTGACATGAAGGGACATTTTCCGTGTGTAATGAGATGAATCAGAAAAACTGCAGTTCAGGGTAGGCAGAATTTACAGTAATCTTAGTTTTGTAAAACCAGTGTGGAAAACTTACTGCTTTCCAAGAGAAATAGCTGGGAACTCCTTGGTTCTGGGTTGCATTTAAATTCAACAAGGATGGAAGAAGCAGGGGATTGGATGAACAGCTATGAATTGCACTTTAATTGCTTTCAAGATGTCAAAAAGAACATCAAGATGTGCTTATGCATTTAGTTTCCCCTTTCCTTGATTCTGTTGTTTAGTAGAATTAAATTCTGCACAGATTTTACCCATTCATTCAGTTCCTTCTCTATCTTCAGGAAAACGAGGTGGGAACCACTTCTGCAAGATGTTGTGCAAAATGAGTAATTCACAAATTGAAATTGTACCTCTGTTTGGAAAATCAATAATATTGCTTATACACAAGCCCTAATTGTCGATTTATTTATGTAAATATCTTGGTATCTGGGTGCAAACTATCTTTCTTTGTGCAAACCTCGCAACACAATGTTCAAATATCTCTAGAAAATATAATTGCCTTTTTTCTCCCCTTTGGGTACAAATTTCTGTGTTTTAAATGAATGTGCAGGTTTTCTGTTGCTGCATGAAGCCTTCATTTCAAAACACCAACTAACTCTAGGTTTAATTAAAACAGAATGTTTTATATCACAAACACCTTTTTTTTTACAGCACATATCTTCTTTACCTTAATGTGACTGCTGCCTATTAAAAGAAGAATAATTTTTTTAAATTAAATTAATGAAATAATTCAAAGTTTTACAGCAACTCACTTTATAGAGGGAACTTATGCAAGCACTGAAGCCTTTCCAGAGAAAACAGGATTCTCCACACCTCCCTCTGGCTTTTCTCCCTACTGAATGCCGTGGCCTTCACTCAACCAAAGGAAATGAAAGACAGACTGAGACAACAGCATCACGTGGGTGAAGGTCAGATTGATTTTCAGCTGTGTGGTGCTGTTTTATCACCCTCAGGACAAAAGTTAAGCCCTTCATTGTTTTTCATGTCTGCTTTAACAGAGCAACTTTTTTTTTTCCCTGAAATTTTGGTTGGGGTCCATACCACTAGACTTATCAAGGATAGCCTAATTTAAAACATTTGTGAATATCTTCCATCCTCACAGTAAAATCCAGAGCAGCCCACACACCACAAAATTTCCATGCGTTTCCTCTACTCCCTGTGTACAAACAGTGGCTCCTCCAAACTGCAGAGGTTTCTGCAGTGACATTCGCTGACAGCAAAAGCAGAGTGGGACGCAGCTGCTGGCTGTTTGCGATGATCCTGGGCACAGGAGAAGAGCAGTTGCTATCTCAAAAGGGGCAAGTTCAAAAATTGTTTTTTCTCCCCATCCTCCCTTCCTTTCCTCTCTCTGCTCAGAGAGGCCAAGCTCTCTGAGAGCTGAGCCTCCTGCCTGTCACTCGGCAATCCGGACATGCACGGCCAATTACTGTGGCAGCCTCTGGAAAAACAGGAGTTTTGCTAACTCTGATTGCACTTTTTCCAACTCCAATCCTACTTACAAAATCACTCTCCCCAACTTGCTGTTAAGAATCAGCTTTCCTCATTTCTCTTCAAACTGAGCGAGATTCTCCCCAAAGTAATGATGTTATTTTCAATAGCCAATTTTAGCTAGTCATGTCTTCAGTACTGCACTGATTAACCTAAAATGAGGCATTTTGTACATCACAGATACGTATATGCATACCTAGTTATCAAGAGAAAGCATCTTCCCTCCCATTTCCAGTTCTCTAACAGACAAAAAACTCACTATTCTCTCATTTAAGCTATGAAACAAGAAGATCCTACTCAGTTTCATTTCCTTTTGTTTTAAACATTGGGTTGAATTTGTCTTATTTTGTGAGAAGAGTGCAACAGCATCATGACTGCCTCCTAAAGATAACAGTCTATCCTCCATAAAAAGCAAGGAATACTGTCTGCTTTATTTGCATGTACCAGAGGCCCTGGTCCAAATCAAACCCAGTTACACTCAATACCATTGAAACTCCTTGGAACACAGTTCCTACATGAAACAGCTCTTGTAAAACAAACCATGAGAAGTGTCTGTGAGAGAAGAAGGAGTTGTTATGGACTGTAAGGTGACATCAAGCAGCTATCCAGGTTGGATCTGGATGCAGTCTGAATGCAAATTAAATAATTTTCTCGGTTTTGTGAACAAAGATTTGACTAGCACATGTCTTTAGTTCATCTGAACCTAGCTGGGTCTGCCTCCGAACAGCACACGGAGCATTGTGATTTCTCCCAGCACCCGAGGAGATCTGCCAGCCCCCCCAGGATGGCTCAAGGAAGGCTCTGCACGTGCACAGAGCTCCAAGGAAGAGCCAGCTCTGGACAATGGACAAGAGAGCAACTGCAGCTGAGAGTCAAGGAGAAACCAGTAACACAGCAAGGTGTCACTTAAATGGATAAACTGTGAATGACTCTTTCGTGCGGGCCAATGCCAGCACAGCAACAGAGAGAAGACTGCTGGGAGCAAGATGCAAAATGGGAGAGTCCAGAAAGGAGCAAGAAGGAAAAAGCCTTTGAGGAGGGACCACAGGGACACACGCACAGGCAACAGGGAGAGGAAAGGGCAGAGAGCGGCCGCCCTAAGCACACAGCCAGAACGCACAAACGCACAATCCCAAATGGTGCAGATACAGACCACAACCTAAGTACTACCATAAATAACTGTCCTAGATGCATGTTGGATTTTTGGCTGGTTTGGGCTGGGTTGGTTGCTATGGTTGATTGATGAAGATTGAATAATGCACTTCAAACCTGCTTACACTACTCTTGGAGTCCAGTAAATTACCTCTATTCAGTTTTGCTTGAAGAAAATAAACACAGGTGTGTGTATTTATATTTCTGTAGACTGTGAGTTCATAAAGGAAATTTACTTCTGTCTTTCCAAATTTTCTAATGAATAATTAGTAGATGTAGATTTCTAAAATGACCATTTAGTATAAATTATATCAAATCTCATTTATTTTAAGAGATATCATTAAGTACAAAGTCTGCATGAGTGAACTGAGTTCACTGTAGAGGAAATGACTGGGAATTATGTTCAAAAATCTATTCAAATGTTTAATGTAACAGATTCCCTGGAGAAGAGAAAAGCAATGGGCTTCTTCAGCCTTTCCTTATGTCCTCCTCAGCAAGTATAACAGGAATTGAGTAGCAACAAAAAGAGGAGCCAAAAAGTCTTTCATCATTATGGCTGAGAACGATTTTCAAGGAAGCCCAAGGAAGAGATAGACCCACATGCCAAAAAAATGATGCTTCCAAGAGGAAGTTCACTCCCACCATTACTGATGTCACCAGCAACAAAACCCACCTGGATTAAAGACCTTGGCTGTTTAACCAATTTCATGCATGTCATTAGACAAATCAGTGCAGCCACAGTAATTTTCATCCAAAATAATTCAGGCTGTTAATGGGGAAGGTCTTGAGATCTCCCCCAAATGCTGACCTCTTGTTCCCCTCATGTTGACATAAAGCTTGTGCAGCTCCATAGGGCACCAGATCTGGGAGCTGCACAGACTAAAAATCAATCCCTTTAATTGTCAGCAATGTCTGCTCCCAAAGACAACACAAACCTTTTACCAGCATAAGGCAGGAGATGGAAGGGAGGAAGGAAGCAGTCTAGTAGCAGTCAAAACTTAAGCCAAATTAGAATGATAAGTTTTTAATTTCATTATGATAAAAATAACAATTTATAGGAAGGGGAACAATTTTTAGGAAGGGGTTGAGAGAATGTTTATAGATTACAAAGTGCTTGAATGCCCTAAAATGTATTTAGCATAAACAGACCAAGTGCCTTGAAAATGCCAAATCAATTTTTCATTAGTTAAGACAATGAAAATTGCTTGTAATAAGCAAGATGTTTGAATAACATTACCTATATTTAATATAGGTAATTTACTTAAATTTCCAATGAGTATATTTTCAACAAGTTTAAATTGAATATGAAATTATAACATTTACCCTACTATAAAAGCACCTATTAAAATTACTTACACGAAACAGCATTCAAAATGTACACACTCACTGCCAAAGCTTTGAAGAAAGTCAGAAGCTGCTTGGACCTCTGATGGAGGTCCTCTGATGTGCAAGCCCAGCTTGGAGAGCAACAGCCTCTCCAGCAGGTGCAGAGAAAATATTTCCCTTATTCAGTTTATTTGAGTGGTTCAGTCCAACACGCAGTTTGTTGAGAACAGAGGAACCGCTTGGCAGATGATCCCTAGTTCGCTTCTTGCCAGCCTACAGCAAAGGAAGGCGTGAGACGCCCACGGACCACACAGGCACCCGGCTGAGGCTGTCCCAGGAGGACACGTACCTGGGTGGGTCCCCGCTGCTCCCAGGGGCGCGCTGCGGGCGGCCCCGGGAGCCCACGCCGCCCTCCCGCCGGCCGGCACTCCAGGCAGGCCGAGCCCGCGCTCCTGCACCCAGGGGCCACGCAGAGATGCTCCAGCAGGCGCTCCCAAAGCCAGCCAGCTGAAGAGGACCAACCCATGCTGGCACGTTTCCCTAAAGCCAGCCGGCACCAGGGGGTGGAGGCTGCTTTCTGGCTTCCCCAAGCCTGGAGCACAGTTAATAACATGCCAGCTGTATCTGCAGACAAGCCAAGTTTAATGAGGCTACAACAAAAGCATTCAAATATGCACTACAGAACTTCTGTGGGGATTTTTTCTTGAGCTTGTTTTTAAAAAATGAAAGATAGGAATTCTTGACAATGTTTGTACACACACTTCCTTCGTTTTTAATTGATTTTGTTTTAATTATATGCTGCAAATTCAAAGAAATCAACATTAGAAAGACTTGTTTAATCCCACTACTTCCAACAGCAAAATTATGCTGCGTGATGAGTGCTTGAAATGCACTGCTGGTTGCTTTTTTTCTTAATAAACATTGAAGTCTTAATTGTTTTTCCCCTACATGGCCAGACACCATCTTTCTGTCTGCCAGGTCTTCACACTAGGACAAGTCCTTGCCTCCTGCTTGGGAGCCAGGACAGATACCCCAACGTGACCACATCTCTGGCACAAGTGATGGAGGAGATAGCTGATCCCCTCACTCTCCCACCAGCCATGCCTCACGACATCCCTCTCTCCTACTCTGGGCCTAGGTACATGAGGTATCAGTAAGAGGATTGCAAACAGGGACTTAGAGATGGGAGGGAGCAGCAAAAGAAGCCTGCTCAGGCATGAGGGGATGGAGAAGGTGGGAAAGGGGCAATTGCTCACTGTCTCCTTCACTAGAAGAACCAGAGAGTATCACCTGAAAGCAGGTGACAAAAGTGAAGTGAACAAAAGGTGATGCTTTTCCCCAATGTGTAATTGAACTCTGGATTCCCACCACAGGAAAAGCTAACTGCATTTCAAAATCGAAACTCATGGAAGATTGTCTGAATAATTTAAATAAAAAGCACCACAAAGTGCTTAGATAAGTTTGTTGACAGCTAGGAAAACATTCTGGGGAAACAGCATGATGGGACCATCAGGCTGGCTCAGTACAGCCATCTTCATATGAAGAGTACTTATGTAATTGTCTGCGATGGGATAGGGGAAGAAAGCAGGAAAAAACCCCAAACTCTCAGTTTGTCTCTTTTTCACTGCTTACATGTGCAGTCTGAAGATCTCAGTGGCTCTGAATCTGCCAAGGCTGCAGATATGGCCATCAGTTTTGTCCCTCAACAACCCACAGGAAGGCAATGCATGCCCTTCAGCAGTGTCCTAGCCAGAAATAATCCATGCTCTTGTCCATCTGAGACAGGACAACCCCAGCACATCCTCCATTCAGCTCTCTAAGGCTTTATTAAAGGCCACTTTGTAACAAGCACATATCTATTGTAGTCTCCAGGCTATCTTCACCGCAGTTCTGAATTGAGTTTCATATACTGGGTTTTGTCTACAACCCTCTGAATGCTGGGACCTGTTTATGGCAAACAGGGATCCTCCTTCCTGTAGGCACAGCTGCTCTTGTAGCTCTCACCAGGCTCCAGCCTGGGAAGGAACTCTTGCCAATGAAACCCCTGCCCTATGCAGACCCCCACAATCCTCCCTCTGCTGTACTATGGCAATGGATTACCCTTGCAAACAGAAATTTGAAGCAAGAGGAGAAGGGGAGTGGAGCTCCGGCACCCCAGAATTGCTGCGTGAGGCCTGAGCTGGTGCAGGGGGGGCTGGGCAGGCTGCAGCTCCCAAATGCAGCTTCCACTGCACACAGGAGCTCCATGGCCAGCACCCAGCACAGCTCTTGCTTCACAGCATTTGGGGTGTTTCAGTCTCTGTGCATCTCTCTGTTGTGGTGCAGCAAAGGAGAAGAGACCAGCTTCTCAGCCAGCCAGGGGCAACCTTTCAAGATCTCCAAAGGACATGTTTCCTTTAAGAGAAACATGCACCTCACTTTCTCATTCCTCATTTGAAACATGCACCCACTTTCTCTTTTATCCATTTCCATGCATACCTGTGCTTACTTTGCAGACTACTTTTTGAACTAGATAAAAGCAGATAAAAGAACTCAATTAAAGTGGTAAGAATTAAACAGTCCCTTGCCAATACAAGCAGGCTAACTTGTCATCCTCAGCTCCTCACTGGGCCATATGTTTAAAAATGACAAGGAAAATGGTCTTCCTGTGTGAAAAACATATGCTGCTCGTGGAAAGACATCATCATTGCTAAGAAATTTTGTGCAGCCTCAGAATGCACAGACAGGCCATCAGTGACTGCTGGCTATGTGGGAGCTCGGAAAGGGGTGGGGAGAGCTCATTACCTCCCTCCTGCCAGGGGTTTTGGTAACATGCAACCAAGCCGGCCGCAGCCGCGCTGGCAGCGCTCCTATCTGCACACGCAGCGCCTGGTGCTGCCTCCCTCGGCACCATCCCCAGGGGGGCCGGCACAAAGGTGGCCGTGGCGATTTGCAGGGGATGGCGCCCGGCGCACTGGCACGCTCTTATCAGCGAGCACAGCGCCCAGCCCGGCGCGGATCTGCCGCGGGCTCCCCGCCGGCCCCGCTCGGGGACACCCTCCGTGAGGCCGCACAGCAGACCCCCAGCTGGGTGTTTGCTGCTGTTTGTTTCATTGTTTGAAATTCGCGTGTCCCCCCACCATACATCCTTACAGGCACTGGCATGCCTGCAAAATGCAGGAGAGACAGAGGAAGAAGTGCTGAGGCTCAGCCCCGCTGACACCTCGCTGTGCCGAGGGGCTGAGCGCAGGGTCGCACGCCCGGGGTTCTCACCTACCTTTGCCTGTGGAAGACCCTCCGATCCGACGGGTAAGCAGCGCTGTTAGGGAGCACAACACTTGGCACAACTTTGTCAGACACACGCAGTACACGACACACGACACTGAAGCACAGGGGCAGAGCCAGCGCTGGTGCCTCAGCACACGCTGCACGGGATGCGCTGCAAAACCTCGGCATGGCCAGAGGTGCTCTAGGCCCTGTTTGACATGAGATTTGCGGCTGTGCTTCTGTTTGTCTTCAGATCCCCATTCAGATGTGGGAATGTGCTTTATGTTCTACACGGTAATACGTATTTTGCTGAGCATCTGCACAGCAAGCCAGTCAGCACAGCTCCTTATCAGCACACTGATTTTCTGGCACGTGCAAGCAGAAGTCCTTGAAAAAGCCTCTTTTCAGGCTGGGAACGTCGAGGTAAACTCAAACATCACCTGTGTGATGACAGGAGTCAGAGGAGCCAGACCCCAGAGCACCCTGCCACGTGAACCCCCGCAACAATGTGGGGTTTCAGAGCTCTCAGCACGGAGGGCACAAATACTGACTGCAGGGAGAGGTGCAGCACCTGGGCACTGTGGCCAAGGCGGCTGCCGAGCCCTGGGGAGCCCTGTGCTGTCCCTGCACCTGGAGAGGGGACATCAGTGACAAACTAAGGACAGGAGCCTGCACTTGCAGCCCTTCAAGTGACTGACAATAAAAACACTGCCCCAGTGCCCATTTTCAGATCTGGACAGCAAGAACTGAGGACTCCAGGGGAAATCCATGTTTTTACAGTTTGTGATATTACTGAGCTTTTCCGGTGCCAATTTTAAAACACTGCTATGACCTCTGGAAAGAAGGGAAACTGCATTTCAGCACGACAACGCAGAAAAGAACAAAAAAAGGAAACTTGTTATTTTTTTAAGCTTGAAACACTAGTCAGGTTAAGAGAAAGGAGCAGAATTCTGGCAAGGACAAGAGCACTCAGACTGAACCACAACATAGTAATTAGGGCCAGTAGGTCATTAGACACACAGCTGTATAAACTAGGTGTATAATTAAGTTTCCACACTGCTTTTTCACAACTGTATTTCAGTTTCTTTTGTGGAGGACAATCAGTAATTCATTAATTTAAAGATGTAACAAAAGCAGCAGCAAAAAGAGAGAAAAATGACTGATTTGCCAATCAGGTACAAAAAAAGATTACGATTTTGGGAAGGGCTAATTTTGGAAATGTATATAAGACATCTCTCTTTGTCAGTGGGAAGTAAAAATTGCCACCTGACAAAAACATTCATGAGACATTGTCACTTGTTGACAAGCTGCTGTATATTCTGGATAAGCATCCCACAAATGGGGTTGCATGGCAATTATAATTCTTGTAGCAGGTGAAATAAAAGAAAATGCAAAATTATACACTAGCATGAAACAGTTACAGTACCTCGTTTCAAACGTAAGCCTACAAGTTACAGGGCATTTAAAAGGAGCAACTGCAAGACTTTAATTATAAACTAGTTCCTACCGTACAGTAGTTTAGAAAAATCAGCTGCTTCCAAGCTGGCAATATCCATATATAGCTCTGCTGCTGTTTGAAACAGACAACCTGTAAAGTTATCAACAACAGAAGAGGACCTCATGAAATGCTCAGAGACCCAGCCAAAGCCTACTTCTGTCCGCTTCACTGATGTGCTAATTTGCTTTAAAACCTCTACATTCACTTGAGAATCTGAAGAAACAACTTTACCTGAGAATATTCTGACCCATGGGACAAAAAGGGTGGAGGAAGGAAAAAACAAACAAACAAACAAACAAACAAACAAACAAAAAAAAAAAAAAAAAAAAAAAAAAAAAACACCACAATAAAATACTGGAGCTAAACCCAGATTAATGCAGGATAGGATTAAACACACAAGCCAAATGACAAAGCTTGTGACTTTTTAGCCACTTTTTGTCAGACAACAAACCACCTGGCACCAGCCACCAGCCAGTGATCTATCACAGAACAGTTTCTTGATGTAGGGAGCCTCTGGTGCTTGTTGTAGGACACAGTAAGTTGTAAATCCACATGTAGTTCTTTACTCTTGTCACTAACACTGTAAGATAGCATCATGCTACACCTACACTCTAACAGCAGCATGCAAAAACACATATTAAAAAGGCTGCACATGATGCCAATGGCAATTACTATGCTCTCTCTAGTTTAGGGGATATGGGATACCAGTGAGTTTTAAAGCAATTTTAAAAGATTAACACATCCAGTGTATACACTAGGTGTTTTTATTTGTTCTCTATTTTTAAAGATGCTGCTGTTTAAGGAAACAGTTTAAGGCACTGTTTCCAGGACTGCTGCAGGAGTGCATGTTTGTGGGGGCAAACTGGGAAACAAGGGAAGATATAAGCCAGTAAGGAAATGTGATGTTCTTCTGGTACAAGCTGCCCCCATTTAGGCCCTTTTCAGATCCCTGTAGACACTGGGAACCTACAACCTGCAATCACAGACATCAGTCACGAGCAAAAGGTATAAAAGGCACCTAATTCTGTCAGAAGGAGAACATCTCTACTACACTGACATCAAAAGGAATGCCATGCACCTATGCTACCAGAGATGTCTAGATTTCATCAGTGTTTTGTCCTCAAAGAAACAAGTCTGAAATACATGAAAAAGCAAGGGAGAGAATGGCTGTTTGTTACTTCCTTACATGTCAAAGCAGCTGCGTTCAAACTGTGTTATAACTTCAGCATGCTGTAATGAATTTCTAAGGGATTCCAGTGAAATAGATGGTTTATCCTGTTCTTTGGAATGATCTCTTGTAATCCTGCAACACTCCTGAGCTACAATACCTTCCTAACTTCAGTATCCCAAAGGAAGTCATTAGTTATGTTGTATTATCAGCCTGGTGATATTATCACTACAAATATTACCTGTATTGATCTGGAGCCATGTAGACATGACTGAAAGCCCTGCTTCAGATTAAGACATGAAAATCTAACTTGCCAAGAGGTCAGGCACTGCATTACACCCTCAGGTGTGTCAGGCAGGTATCACAGGGAAAAGGAATGCGGGGTAACTAAGGACACAGGCAAACAACTCTTTTTGTAGGGTAAAATCTTTAAATACAACACCTTTCTAATGCTGTCTTAGCTTTTCACCCAGGTGGTGCAAGTCTTTTTAGATGAACTGAACAAAGGCACACATTTTGCATGCTTTCCTCAAAAATTCTCATGATTATCAGACCACGTATCAAACTGGTATATCTGAAAGGGTTGTTTTTTCCTCAAGGTAATGTATGTGAATGTCAAGCAATATTCCAGATTGTCTTCATGGAAACATTTTCATTCCAAAATACATGAGTGCAATCTTCCTATTTACTTTAAATCACTTCAGGACACTAGATTAAACTAAATAGAAAACAGATACTCTAGTTCTGGAATAAGGATTATCCTCACATGGAGACAATTAGCACTTATTTCATGTATATGCAGATAGTTACATGGTGCCTTTTTGGGACAAAATGTCCTTGTAAATCATCCACACGTGAAGACAGTAAAAGAAGACAAAATTATGCTACCTGCAATCAAGAATAGCAATGGGAATACTGAAAAATTATTTTGATATATTCCTAAAAATATAATTTATTTTTCTTAGAGCATACTACACTGAGGATAAAAAAAAAAAACTGAGGTGTGAAAACACTGACTGAATTTACATGAATAAAATCTCTAGTTTGCTATGTTTTAATGCAGATTTGCCTCTGGAAAAGAATTGCTCCTTTTCATAGCGCTGCTGTCACCTGTCATAACCTTACATTCCTGCCCCGGCGTCCCCATCAGCAGTGCCCACTGCCCTCTGCCAGTTGTGCCATTACAGCTGTTGGGGACCACACAGGGAACAAGACTCGAGCAGACATTTGGGCTAAAGAGAGCCTCTTTTTGTGGGGCTCAGCCCCAGCACCATAAGCAGCTGTCCCAGCACAACTGAGGAGAGCAGGCAGTGATGGAGCAGCGGCCACCCAGGGCACTTCTTCCTTGGAAAGGACCAGTGTCCACATGGGCTGTGCACTCTGCCTTCCAGTTTGGAAAACAAGGGGTTTTCTGAAGAGAAAGTTACATGTTCTTGCTTACTCCCCTGCAGCAGAGCGCCATGTGCAGAAGTCTCAGGCCAGTGCCATGGCTGTCAGCTGGCTGGGAAATTACCCTGCAAGAAGTGGCCTTTCGATTTTATGCACTTTCAAGTTTGAAGCCTGTGTAGGGCTTAAAGGAGAGTGCAGAGCAAAGAGCCCTGGGGGCAGGCTTAGGACTGCAATTCCTGTCTAACTGCAAGCATGGGAAAAGCCCCAACATCCCTCTGTCCTTCTTCCCAGCAAGCAGATGGGAACAAGAGCAGGGAGTCCTCCCTTCTGCAAGCCAGAGTGAGACAAGGGAGGGTGCTCTTGGGGTGGGAGTCAGACCAAGCCAAAGCCTCCACCTGACCCTCCTTCCCTGGTGTATTCCATCCCCTGTATTTTTTCTTGGCTGATCATCATTTTACTTGTGCCCAAAAAGGAGAGCAGAAAACATGCACTAATTACAAAACAAATTAAGTGGCCGGGAGGAATATGTACTCAGGGGAAAGATGATGGGGTACTGCTGCACCAGAGGAGAAACTAACCCTTCTGCCAGCCTTGACCTACCCGTCTGCCATAACAGCAACTGCCTGAAAATAATTTAGAGTGTGGAGGAAGACGCGATGGCAGAGTATTCAACTCTGGGAAGGTGAAAGATAAGAATCCCTGATTTAAATACATATGAACATATTCTACGCTCCCCCTCCTAAGATTTTATTTAATCTTTGGCAAAATCTGCAAAGCTTTTTCCTACCCCTGTAAATCGGCTTAGCGTGCTCGGCTGAGTACCTGCTGCTACCGCCGGCCATGCAGAGGCAGCCCTGGAAAAGCAAGGTATGTTGCAATTGTTCACACCAGTGCTCTGAGCTTGTTCTTACTTTACAGAAAGTAAAATCAAGATCAGCGTAGGCTGATGCCATCCTCACTTCCATAGAATTCAAAAGGCAATGTAATAATAACCTAGGGAGAATGCTGTATTTTTAGGGTGGGATTACAGAACTCGCACTATGAATTTTAATCTCAGGAATCATCATGTTCTTTTAGGGGTTCAGAGGCCTTTTTTCCTGGGAGTTTTGCACACTTCAGACATTTAACTTTTTTAATCTTCCTACATTTGGAGAGAGAGGGAAAAATACCTGCCTGAAACTTCTAGCATTAAAAAAACCCACAACATTTTTGTCTAACGTAATTACTGACATATTCCAATTGGAAAGCTGTTGCTTTTATTTTAATTTTATTAAAGGAGTGAACAAAGGCTACCCAAGGCACCACAATAAAATTACATTAACTGTAAAATTACATTATTAATTCTTTAATCTCACTTGAGGCCTCAAGCTGTTGCTATGTCCAATTACCCAGCTAACCACCTGTCAGAACTGTAAAGCTAGTTTAACATTACCTCCAGGACAGTTGTGTGCCCTGTGTTCAGTCAGGTCTGCCAGTGAATCGAAGTCCTGCTGACAGTTATCGCAGGTGTAAATTGACTCATCCTCCATGTCTTCATCTTCCTCATTTCTCTCTTCCTGGCTCGTCACACTGTTCCTCTCTTCCAGGGCCCGGCTGTCCTTCGCTTCGCTCTCCAGCTCTCCTCCCAGGCCACCTGCCAACAGCAAGAACATCCGCTAAGTTTGAAAGGTCTGAAAAATAAGAGCTTTAAGAAGGATGTTGCGCTTATTAAGATACATTTAATTACAGCCGCTCTCACATTATTCCCGACACCTTTCATTATATTAATGTGGTTTTTATATCATGTGGTGCAACAATTCTCAACTGTATTCTCTGCTGCTTAGTGCGAATCCTGCAAACACTCTCTCCTAATCTTCTCTGGTGGGTGTATAGCAGGAGCTTCTAACTCTGTCATATAAAGTTGTTAGTGTTTTATCACTTAACCAGATTCTCAAAGCTTTAAAAATTGGCAAGATTAATTACAGCCCGCAAAGAAAAGGCATGTGCTGAATTTTAATTCTCAGTGCTCTCCTCTTCCCACCGCCCCCAAGCCCCAATATTAGTAACAACAAGCGAAAAAGATGCACTAGCTGAATATCCCAAAGCACACACATACCCCAGGACATGAGAGGTCTTGCTGAACTAATGAGAGGCACTTGGTTGGGCAGATGAGCCTGACATTGTGCTGACCTAGCTGAGAGCAGATACAGTACATCTGACCTTCAGGTCTCTCCAATATTTTTTATCTTGGTCTGTGGCCAGAGTGTGGGCTAGCACATCTTTGCCAACCCCCCCAAGTTTTATCTGCATTTGTGCACAGGGAGACTGAGCTCTCTGACAGCTCCAGAAACTCCCCAGTGTGGGGGGCTGAGCACCACAGGGCTGTGCAGGTGGCAGCTCCACACAGGGGGCAGCTGGCTCTCCACTGGCCATGGGGGGGTGGGTTAGGGTTAGGACAGCTGCTCACTGCCCTCAGGACACCCTCAGTGGCCTTTGTGAGGGATAAGCTTGCAGCCACATCCTTCTGCCTCCAAGACACCCCCTTAGCCACTTGGACACTCAGATGTGCCTGAAGCCAGTCCATGCAGCACTGCAGACAACCCTTGCCTGGGCTCTATGCAGAGGCCACAGAGCTGAAAATCCCCTTCAAAGTCTCTGCTGCCCTCTCAGCAGCAAAGCATCCATTAGGCACACTAGCCATGGTGGCCAGGCTTTGGTGACCAGCTGAAACAGAGCTGCCTCCACCGCTTCTGCACACAGGCTCCCCAACAGAGGTGATACAGCCCCAAGTGCTACACCTGCACTATTTCACTTGCCTCCACAAGCACTCATGCTCTTAATACACCCTGTCAGTATGATAGGAACACTTGGGAAGTCATTCAGAAAGTGAAACAGAACCACAGACTCTGCCAGCAGAAGAGGTCCTCGCACACTGGCTGACCCCAAAAGCCCAGGAGTTGTTCTCAGCCAGGTGGGAGGGAGATACCACCTTGTTGGTTTGGGATGCATTTGGGTTTTAAGCCATTAAGGAAGGACCAGCAAACAGAGAGATGAATTGTTTCTAAAATCAGATCAGCACCAAAAAGATTAAGGACAACCAATGCTGAGAACATGAAGCAAAGCTGAAAATAAGATTTATTAAAGATGAAAACTGGTTACCACAAGCACCGCAATTCAGACACACACGGCTAGAGCTCTGCTACCACTATCCAGCCAGAGCACATTTCATACCATCTTCTGCTCTGCGCATGGTAACATAAATCAACTGGTGTAAAACACTCTGCAGCTTTCCATGGAGCACTCGTAACACGACGCACCCTTCCAATTGCAATGGAAATATTAAAAATCAGAGCCTGCGTTGGTGTGTCACAGCCTCCCTCTTAGCAGTTAACTGATCTGCACAGTTTCAGATTCTTTTACTGCTAAATTATACATACCTTTCTACTACAAAATTTCCATTAAGGGCAAGATATAATATTCATCTTACCAAATCAGATATGCCACTTGCACAGCAGTAATGAATTTAAGGATTTAGTTATAAAAAGTATCATTCACTAAGCACTCCATATTGTAAGTCATCATCTAGACTATGTTTATTCAATAAAATGCCACTAGCTGAACCGCATGCTTTATAGACTCTTCCTTAAATAAAAATGTCTTGTAATGAAAAAACCCCACAATTCTGGTTCTCTTATATTATTACTTCACCAAATAGTAAGTCACTTTTAGACCTATGCTAGCTTTGCTTTATTTCACACATCATTTAATGTATATATTCAAATTATCACTTACATTTTGTCATATTTACTTGGCACACCTTTATACAGTGTCTCATTCCAGACTGCAATCACAAACATTTTAGCTCATTCAATCTTTTTAAAGCCTATGTCCTGCAGACTTGATAGTTAATAAATCAGAATGTCAGCTCTCCAGTTTTATGACAGAAACCTATAAAAAGAGTCCAAGCATATAAATGTAACCTAAAGAATTGGCACCTGCGTCCATGCTGCCTGCTGACAAAGGCCTCAGGGAAGCACTTCTGAACTGACTTTGCCACAACCTGAAGAAGAAAGGTTTTAGGCAACTTTGGGAAGCTTTAAGGGACCTTCACTAATATTTTTAGCAGAACTGCTGTCTTTTGAGAGTTAACCTAAAGACCAGCTGATCTGGTGAGTACACTGTGACAAATTCATCCTTGGTTTTACTCCAATACTTCGTGACTACACCAGGGATAAAGCTGCTCGACCGAGTCCAACAATAACAAATAATTTAGCACACTGCTTTAGGAAAAGTAAATTGTACAATGTGAGATAAGAAAATAGATTCCCCACTGCAAAGCAAAATTCCAGAAACATTTCTTAATTCCCTGTTGAATGGGAAATCTGATCCTCTAGGCAACTTCTCAAAAGCGTCGTTGCTTGACAGAGCTGTATGTCAAATAACACAAGAGTGAAGCTTGCAGAAATTATTTAGCAAATGCAACACTGCTTTACAATGGGATTTTTTTTTTCTGGCTTTGGCGAGTTAAAGGAATTGTACATGTCTGTCACACCTTGGTGTTACTGTCCTTCAAACAAAATGGTCTTCAGATTCCTCTGCTCAGAGCTGCACACTCCGTGCTCGCCTTGTTATTACCAAACACTGCTGAGAAAAATCTGTGGTGTTTCTTGGATTTTTGACCTTTGTCTCTACTCTTTGACCCCAGGCTGCCAGCAGGGTGTGTGGGGTGCGGGCGGCCCTGGGGAGACACTCGCTCCTTGCCCAGGGGAGCAAAACAGCCAGGGCAGTGATGGGAATGGGTGGTCCAGCCAGCAAGGAAAAGCTTCAAACGCAGCCCAGCTGCTCCCGCAATGAGCTCAGTTTCCCTGATGAGGACAGCAGGCCACGAGCATTCCTCGGGAACTCGTTTCTGCAGAGCTCTGCTGTAGTTCACAAATTTAACCTGCAATTTTCCTGCTGGCAAGAACTGCAGGAGCACCTTGCCTGTGGGTGCAAGCACACAGCCAGAAGGGTTTGGGTCACCACGGGAGGCCAAGGAGCTGCTGGCACCACAAGCAGGGGTGGCTTTGGAGCTGGGCCTGGCTCTGAGGGGACATGTCTGTTCACCACCAAGCAAAGGGGCTTGGTTATCAGAGCCAACAGGAACTTTTGCAGTCTTCAAAAATCAGTGGCTGCCTTGTGGCATCAAACACAGATAAATACATTTACTGCCACAGCTAATTTTTAAGATTCCATTTTTAAGCCTTGAATTTTAGTCAGTTTAATTCAATAGTAAGTCGTTTCTATCTAGATTGCTTAAAAAATTAGCAATAATCACAGTTACCAACCTGGAGGAATTTGTGCACCAAACACCACTGTGAAGACAGCACAGCACCACAGGCACACAGCTCACACTGGCGTGGTGTGCTCAGCACAAGGCTGTGGGCAAATGCCAGCAGAAGGGAACAGCAGGCAGCACCAGGATAAATGATCAGGATAAATGATCACTGATCAGTTCCAAAGACAGGATAACACTTCAGTGTTATGAGTAATTTTTAAGTGACCTTGCCATATATAATGACTGTTCTAACAATCTTCTTTTATGAGTAAGAGAAGATACAATTTGAGAGGTTAGTCTTAAAAGTATACCTCACTACCCAAAATGTGAAGAAACAGGGTGGGGGGGCTTTTTTGGTTTTCTTTTCTTTTTTTTCCCCTCCCCCCTCCTTTTTCCTCTGTAGCACAGTGGAAGGTCTACAGGGCTTTACACAAGAAGAATATTTTACCCTTTGACCTAAACAATCTGGCCAACAGTCAGGAATATGTTATTCTAATTGCCACTAAAGTTAATGTTGTTAATGACCCTTGGTTTTTCTATACAAGCCAGTTTATGCTCTAGAAAGTTACTATTTCAATGGAGACATAGCAAGAACTGGGAGTGTTCCTGCCTGACCTGGTGGTCCAAGGAATGTGGCAAACTTGGCAAAGCTGAAAAAGTGAATTCCCGAAGGCCCAGTTTGAAAGTTGCAGTCAGTAGAAATGCCTTCTGAGCTGTGTTCAAAACAGCTCTGTTACAGGAACAACGCGCTCCTAAAGCCAAATATTTGAAAACAGATTGCATGTACCTCGTTCAGCTCAAGTCAAGAGCAGATTTCCCTTGCTTCAGTCAGCCTGGGACAGGCAGCCCTGCCACCAGGCTGGGACTGTGCTTGGAGCTCAGCGTGGCACAGCCGCAGCCCAGGAGCACAGGGACAGCCCAGCCACGAGAGCCACAGCAAACTGCTTTGGGGCTTTGGTTAGTGGGGCAGGACTGAAGACAGGGCAAGGCCAGAGCCATACTGGAAAGATGCTGATGCCTACCTACAATTTCCACTTAAACACTTGGAAATGGGTAACACCTTGCAACACAAGGGCCACAAAAAATTGAAAAGAAACCAACCTCAGCTTATTTTTTCATCTGTGGAATCAATTATGGACAGTTTAAATTTTTTATTCTGTCAACACAATACAGGCTAGGCAGGCCTTTCTGTCTTTGTGCCAGTAAAATTTCTGGGGCTTTTCTTTATTTTTTTTTTAAGCCTGTGGATTTTTGAAGCTGGGATTTCTTTTAAATCTAGGGCTGCTCTTATGAACATGCTGTTTAGTGCAGGGTCATGCCTGCTTTAAATAGGCCCAGTTATGGGGCTTCCATGAGGAAGCAGGCACCCACTGATGCAGTGCTAGGCAGCATTTTCTATCCCAGAAACTTTGCCACACAGAGGTAAGGCTGCAAAGTCACAGTCTGTAAAGCACCACATAAACATCTACACACACATGGACATGCACTGCCCAGGTCTGGCAGCTGGAAGGAAAAATGTAAAATGAAGAGCAGAAAAGAGGCATTTCTTCACTCCTCACCTTGGTCCAAACAAAAACAAAGGTCTCACAAAGGACTATGGTTATTTCTAGAAGTTTCCTGAGATGCAGGACAAGTGACAAAAGTACATGGCACGGAATAAATAAAAGCTAATTGCTGGAGGAGTGATGGGTGCTGGCAAAAAACTGACACCTCCTGGGGCTTGGCAGAGCCCCACAGAGCCCACCCAGGGGTGCAGCCTTCCTGCCCTGTGGCCACAGGGCTACCGCAGCAAGACAAAAGGAAAGGAAATTTCATCCATAATTAGGAAATGAGAACAAAAGAGACAAATGACTTAAAGGAAAAGCCTAATCTAAACGTTCGTTAGTGAATGTTTTGCTCAGTGTCAAATGCCAAATCAGTGTGGGGGAGGTTTCTACTTTTATGTGGTTTGTTACATTTTAGTGTTGTCTTTAGCTCTGTAACATAGAAAGAGAGTCCAAAGTTCTCTGTACTTGTGATCAAAGAATGAAAAAATGCCAAAAAGTCACTAGTCTTTCAGTAATTAAATCACAAACAAACTGAAACTCAAATCTTCATCCTAGTATGAAGTCTTGCCTTTGCTGGTTACTCCCACTCCTCAACATTTCAAAAGACATCTTTTTTAAACACTTCTATTTTGAACACAGATATGTGTGTGTGCTACCTCTCAAAGGGCCAGGGCCCTCCTGTGAGCTGCTGTAACCTCTGCAACCATACCCACACAAAGCTGCCAAAAATCTGCTCCAGCCAAGCAAACCAGGTCAGAAAGCATGGATTGCACCCCAGCCCTAGGACCAGGACGAGGACCAGGAATCAAAGGCAGCTCATTCCACACATCAAATCATCACTATGTGCATCAAAGGCAAGCAGGTTTGGTCCTCCATCATGCAGTGCAGCAGACCACTTGCACATGGTGTCAAACCACATGTGGTAAAGAAAAAAAGGTGCCTGGCTGATAAACAAAGAGCCAGAATGGAATAATGCATGGAACACCACGGTATATTCATGCAATGGTAAATCACATGGGATGACTACACAACAGGGCAAGCGAGCAAAGCGCGGGCACACAATCCTGCTGACACTCAGTTGCTGTGCACTGCTCCTCTCAGGCTGAAGAGATCCACACATCAGATCTTGCCTTCCCTCAAGAAGAGGAAAAAACAATCATAATACCAAAAAAATTATTTGGTCCAGCATGTAGTTAATAGTGTTTGCCTCCTAAGACTTACAACTTAATAAAATTGATCTCACTGCAGTACTGTAATGAAGAACAGTAGGATAAGGCTACCCTCGAACCATGAAAATTGCATATTGTTACCTCCTCGTGCCCTCCTAGGGCTATGGCTGCTGCAGCCTCTGCGAGCTGTCATTTGTCTGCCTCTGACACGCAGCAACGCTGGCTGCAAGAGCTTCTTTTGGAAGGGCAAGGGAAGAGGGACAGTGTTCAGTGCTGGGTATCTCTGCATAATAACCCATGGGATAAAGCACAGATTACACCAGCAATACTATTTTGTGTGAAGGGTGTTAAGAATAAAATATACAAAAGTCAGAGATTTTAGGAAGCACACATGATAACATTTCACAACAGAGCCTTATTACACTCCAGATTATATTAAATCATAATAATTTGTAAGTAAATGGAAACTTCTCAGCATTCTTCAACTTGGCAAAGAAAAACTAATTTAGAAGGGTACAGCACTTCCTTCTATATCTGCTGGTACACACACTCTTAGAGAAAGGGGTTCCAAGCACCCCAGGAAAAACTGGTGCCAGCTCCAGCACTGCACCTGCTTCTGCTGGCCCTGCACCACTCACAGAACTGGTGCTGACAGCCCTGCACATCCCACAGCTGCCTCTCAGAGCCTTCTCTTAGCTTACTTACACCAACACTTCTCAGGGAAAATGTCCATCTTCCTTCAGTCAGGATACAATTTTCTCAAATTAGCAGCAGTTTAAGAAAACCTCACGTGTCTACCTGGAGTTTAAAGGCATGGAAAGTGGCAGGAACACGCAGCAGAGGACTGGCAGCTCATTGCACTTTTTCTATGCTGTAGCAGTCACAGGTATCACATACAGAATGGGTAACACACGTAAACCTCTTGCCCTGCAGTGCATTGCTTCCACCTGAGCCCACCTACATCTCTACATTGTTATCTCTGCTGTAGAGACACACCATACATCTAGTTAGAGATATGTATGTATGCTATAATTGCCCTGTTTTGTCCAGTGAAACAATCTCCCAGAATGATGCCTATTCATACAGCCAGTCCTGGCTCCAGCTCTCTAGAACAGTAACCCTGTACACCTAGCATCTAATCTGAAACCCGCTGGCTTTGCTCAGTCAATGATTCTTACAAATCACACTCACACACACAAACTCACCCTACTACCCTGGTTTTCTTGGATCAAGACTTCTATTGTATTCTTTAGTCAACATACTAGAGAAACCTTTTAATAAGTGCTGTTAATTTTTTTATTGATCAAACTGTGAGCCATTTCATTTTCCATTATATCAGAAATCTCCTATAGGAGCATTCAGATTGAGTTTCTTTATTCTGTCTCTAGAAGCATGTCACTTTTCATTATTGCTTAAAAATTAGAAAGCAGTTCCTCTGTTCTTTATGGCTTTTTTTAAGTTTAGTTACTGAAGGGTTATTAAACTTGGAAAATATACAGACGGGCATAATGTGATGAATAAATTCCTCACTGTCTCTAACCAACTTTAACATTAGCTTTTTTATAATTTTTTAGGTTTATTTTCACTGAAAGACTGCCTGTAATTATTACTCATGTTCTCCCCAAACACTTATGTTACTAAAGTGTGAAATGTCTTCTAACACAAAGACAGTTCTCTGGGAAGTAATTACGAAAATGCATTCAGGGGCAATAATTTTATATTAACTGTCAGCAGCATACATCTTCTGAAAAGGCACTTGTTATGAAGGAATTATTTGTGTGGAATTTGAAGGCACTGAAGGCAACGGAAAATTGCAGAAACACATTAAACTGAAACTCCAGCTCCCTCATCAAGGGTCAGTTTATGTTTAAATCATTACCTTGAAGGCAACCCCACACCTTCCAGAGAGTCTGCTAGAAAGACAATTTCAATTTATGCACAAATTGGACACAGTCTCCAGTTTTTGGAGTGAAACAATTTACACCCCCTTTTTAAGGAAATTTCTGAGCAGCTAATCGAAAGAGATATGTCTGAAAATTATCGACTTCTATTAACCTTTCACTGATGACACTAAAAATACTTGCTACTGATTTATGGGCAGTAACAAAAATAGTGGCCTCAAAACTGACCAAGCACATTAAAAAGATATCTGTGTCTGTAATGGCTGCAAGAAAAGATTTAATGAGCATTTCACAGTAACTTTTAGCCTACAGGCCAATCCTTTAGTCCTTAGGAAGGTGAAATAACTCAGTGAAAGGTTTTTAAAAAGTGAAATCCAGCAAGAGTGATTAAGCATCACATCATTTTAAAAGTGGTTTTTAAAAAAATCAAAAAAGGAAATCATATAAACATCACCAAACAGTAAATTTCCTCTTAATCATAGCTGCAGGTAATGTTTCAGCCATTCTAGTGCTTTTACTAAAATGATTTAGATGCTACTATGCTATGTGACAAATGCACTTACACGCCGAAAAGCGGACAAAGAGCTGAGTTATTATTATTTATTTGCATGCAAGCAGCAGTGGGATTGTACTTTATAGTGTTAACAGCACATAGTGTTTATCAGCTCTTCAGTGTTTGGCAGCCAGTTTAACAGGATAAATATGGGATGTAAACACTTTCCCGACACAAAAAGCATTACAAGTGAATTTTAGGGAATGCAAGGAAAGACAGAGAGTGGAGCAGTCCAGAGCATGCCAAAGTGTTTGGCTGGAACAGCGCCCGGCTGTGGGACACTGCCCAGCCACTGACCATGGTCACCCTCAGGGTGCCCTCTCCAGAGCAGGGACAGACACTGTCCCCCCACAGGACTGCGAGGAGAGCAGCTCCCCCTTTCACACTGGGGTCTCCTCCTTGGAGAGGACAGGCTCAAAACCCTGTAGATCTGCTTTGTGCATCCCTGTGGCATCCAAATCAGAAAACGTGTTTGCACCCAAACTGCTCAACAGCCATCTGCAGGAGACTCTATCCACTTACTCAAGATGTGTGGCTGCCATGCAACACATTATCTGCCTCTGAAAAGGGATGCTGCTGTCCACTTCCAGATTCCAAAGGTGCATCTGAATGGGAGTAACTGCCACCTTCAGTTCAATAATGAGGTTCAAATCAAACCAGATTCAGATTTTAGATTCAGATCTAAAATCCATTTTAGATGCATGCATTTTAAAGTTAATTTATATGCACAAAGAAATTAGAATGCAGCAAGTATTAACTTCAAAGAGAAGTGCACTTTGTCATAAAAGAGTGCTTTTCTCTTTCACATACAACTGCTAAATAATATTGACCATCGTACTCTAATAAATACATGTAACCTTTCAGAAGAAAAATGGCACTTAAACTTTATTTAGGTATATGAATATTTTGATAAAACTCAACTTATTGTTTTTCAAATCTTTGTTGGAGAAAAGTGTTCTGTTTCCAGCAGTTCTATGGAATTCCATTCACAGCTAACATGGGACTTCTTAATCACATTTTAATCCACGGGTATGACAAACCCTTTCCTTTCTTTAAGGAAATGGTGTGAGAGATTTTCTTTTTTTCTTTTTTTTTTTTCTTTTTGTGGCTTTTTGGTTGTTTGGCACTTTTTTACTTCAAGGTAAAGCCAGATATCTGCAAAACTTAAATCTATAGCTCCCTGAACAGACAGAATATTCAGAAGGCTTAATAAAATTCACATGTGGCTTGTTATTGCAGCTGCATATCAAATGCAAAAATAAGGTATTGACTGGTTCTGCTCAAAATAGCAACTGCTGGAACTCTTTATTAAAACAAACCTGTTGATTTTCAAAGAGAAAAATTACAGATGATGTAATTTACCATAAGCAATAAATGCCACTACGTATTTTGATGTCCCTTCACCTAATTCAAAATGCAGATTCCTTTATTGTTCCTCCATAAGGTCCAGGACTTTGAATTGTCCCTTCTCCAGGAAGTTCTGGTCCTGGAGTATTCATGTCTTCAATGTCCAGCCCTTAGTGTGTGCACACAGGAGCAAGATTTAAGCAGAGCAAGGACTCCATACAAAAATACCCTCTTAGGCCCCTGAACATATTTCCTTTCAAATGCACTTTTCCCATGCTTGAAATATGGATTTGTTTAAAAGTTTTGCTGAAAAGGAATGTCTTTCACAAAACAAACTGCTGAGATCCTACAGGTAGCACTTACATTCCTCCTTTTATACCTATAAAAAGCCCAGAACATTAAGACAGAGAGAGTAAGAGAGCCCTCTGCAAACTGTCAGGAGCCAAGGGGTGGATCAACACAGAGGGAAAAAGTGGAACAAGAGCAAAAAACCATATTGGGGTAGGAAGAAAAATACACACAGGCAAATTAGAGAAGGCAATAATTATTTCACTGACCTTCTCATGGGTCTTGGTTTGCTCAGAACCTGCCTGGATCATTTTCCATTGGGAATGACAAATGTGTGGCTGAAGAAGCACAGAAGGGACCCACTTCTGTGATAACTGTGCCTGGAACTCTTCAAAACTGTGATTAAAGACTTGAGAGGCTTCAGTGGGGCTGGGTTGGTGGAGTTAGCTTCTCAGGTAAAACTCCTGTTTCTAGCCAGGGTACAGAGGGTTGAAACTGGACTGCAACTTAGTTGTGGGTTGTATGTCCTGATCAAATACCCCACATCATCTTTAGAGGAAAAAACCCTCACTGACTTTCTCTCTACAAATCTGGCTTGCTCTGGGGAAAAAAAAAAGGTGTTTCAAATGTACCTGAGGAAAAAGACATGTTTTCCCAAATGCACGCCTAAGTCTCTCTCTAACCAGTTACTGCTGGCAGAGGCTCGCCACTGCTCAAGGGGAGCCTTCCAAACTGGGCATTGCCAGCACAAAGAGCAGAAACTGGGAAAACAGCACCTTTACACTGCTCCAGCCGTGGCTGGGAGGGACATCTGTAGGTAGCCCAAGTGATTTAGGGGGCTAATAGTCACACGGGCCAACAGACTGTAGTAAAAACCCATGAAATTGGAAATTAATGAGAATTAGGCACCTACGTGTCCAAATGGCTTCAGAAGAGCAGGGCTTGCAGGCTTTCAGAAACATTACCCTCAGGTCTCGTTGTGCATCTCTGCACAACCAAGCACCAGGCTGGACACTGTGTCTTGGTGCAGGGATTCAAACCACAGCAAAAGAATTCAGTTAATGAACGTGAAAAAAAGCAACTGTTATAACATGATTCTCAACCAGAAAAGAGATAAGAAAATCATACTATGCAGCACAGGAAAGGGTATTTAACAGGTGGCCAAGTTATTAGAGAGCCCATTGGATTTTACAGTCTTCCCTCCCATGTGCCCCTGGCCAGCTCCTGCTGCACAAACACACAACAAACCTGCCCAGCAGATACACCCAGGAGATCACCACAAGCCAACAAGGGATGACTTGGGAAATTTCCTGCCACTTCCTGCTCTTTCTCTCTTCCCTGGGCTTAAAACGAGTGATTTTGGGCCGTGGGCTCAGTTAAATTTCAGTTTGTGTTTAAAACAAGCCCACATGCAAAAAATTAACGTACCTCAGATTTCCTTTCTAATTTCTTTTCTTAATACTGAACTCTACACATTTCACTTGACAAAGCCATTAATTCAGTAATTTCACATAATTAAATCGAGCAAAGCAGAGTATTTAAATTGGAGCTAAGTGAAATATACTTCTGTGCAGCTCATGCTGTTAGAATTGTGCTACATGCTATTCTGCTGCTGCTCGTTTATTAATTTAGGATCGGCTGAAACGTGACACTGTGTAATAAGGAATTCACTGGTTTCAACAGTATTAGATATAAAAAAAATCACAGAGGACAATGTATCAAGCACCAAATGAAATAAGTTAATCCCTCTGAGCCCTCAGCAGAGCACTTCTGCACCCAGCTGAAACTGGCACCCAGGTTTGCACTTTCCTTGTGATAACCAATTTCTGCACAGAGGTTTTTTATCCCTGGAATAAGCAGTGAGCTGCACTTGTCCTCCAGTGTGGTGATCCTTTTAGCAATGATAACGCTTTTTTCCCTAATATCTTCCTGAATTTTTCTTCTAGCCCTATGTGGTAAAGAAAGTGTGAAAAGACATTTAAAGGACTTCAAACCAAAATTACTTTAAAGTTGGGTGCCCCTCAGCCCCTGCTGTCATTCAGCAGGTCCCAAGTGTCAGAGCAGGAGACAGCAATGTGTACACAGCACCAGGAACTGGAAGAGCCCTTGGATCTACCGTGAGAATGATGGATGGCAAAAAATAATAAAAAGGACAGATAAAACCTGAAGTTCATTTTTTTTGCTTACAAATGAGTAATAAAGGTGAAGAAATTAAGTTGGCCAATAATCCAAATAGTGGAAATTAAGTAATTAACAAAGTCTCTCCAGAATATAGTGGTGTTGTTTTGATTTTTTTTTCTATCAGTGCTTTCTGCTTCTCAAATTTCTCATGAATTATCTTAATTGGGCTCTTCCAGGTAGGCTGGAAGTTCCTCCACTTCTTCCTGGCCTCGAAGGACACCTGTGAGAGGGGCAGCTCTGGCCTGCTCATGATAGCCCTCACCAGATACTGCTCATAATGAGCCGCTCCCACTAATGAACAGGGGGGGGCTAGGGGGAGATATTGTTGCTGTTGTAATTAAGCTTGTGAAGAGTTTATTTGGAGAGAAATTAGATTTATTTACATGCTGCTTTGTTGCTGATGAAGCACCAGCTATCTGGGAGAACTTCTAATTAACCCTAATTTAGTTCATGCGCTCTTTAGCAGCCCCATTCCCTGTGTACTTTGCCAAGGTAAAAAGCAGTAACCATAACAAAATTATCCTTTTTTTAAAAGGCACTTTTTTGGGAGGAAGCTGCTCCCAACTTTTTTTCCTTACATTATGGAATTTGTGTTTTAGTTGCTGACTGGCAGGAAGATGGACAGTTGACAACTTTATGCTACTCCATGGCTTTTCAACAGCCTGTGGTGGGTGCCGAAAAAGGGGTTAGGGGTTTGCTTTGGACCCTTCCACTGCTCTTACAGCCATCAGAGCCAGGAGTCTGTTTTTAACTCTTCCACTCCCTACATCCTTGGCCAGTTATGCTGTCTGGCCACAGAGTTCATTAACCAGATATGGTTTTAAATTATTTCATTACAGGATCAAGCTAAAAATCACTTAACTTTAAGGATGTCTTTTCTTATTTAATAATTCACTGACAGCTCTGCTGCTCTTCCAGAGCCTGTGGTGTAGCTTTTCTGAGTTGTTTGCAACTCAGAAAGACATTTAAAATACAACAGGCTTACAACCTCTTTTCATAAAAAAATAAAAACCCTAAAAAGTCTCCAGTTTTTAAAAACCATTTTGGAGGAAGAACACCACCAATTCTTACTTAATTGCACACACACACACGAACACTAAGCGCCACTTTTTTGAATTAAGGGCAAAAAATGAAACATAATTTAGTTCTATTATACAGAAGCATCTATGCTTTTTCATCACAACACAAACCATGAGATTCAAAGAGCATTTGAAGAAGTGATGTCCCTCATGTCTTCACCACCACAGCTGTTTGCACATACCGTATATGAAGACAAAAAATGGAAAAAAAAAAAAAGTGGATTTCGCAAACATCTTGTCTGGAAATTGTTTTACCCATCTGAATATTACAAACTTGTGCAAGATTTCTACCTGAAATTCACTTTAATCAGAAAAGGTACATTTTTGCTGCACAACCTTTTTTTCATAAGATTGTAGACCAAATGCTGCTCTCAGTTATACCTCACTAGCCCTGTTGATTTTCTTTATGCTTCTTGGACGTTACTGTGGAAATTTGGCAATAAATGTATTTTGTTTAATATGAACAAGGAAGAGAAGCCAAATGCTTTTTACACAGAACATTTCTCATTCATTTAGCAGAATAAATGGTCTTCTGGACTTCTGTGCTAATTGCAGAGAGTCTGATATAAACTGCTAACAAGGTTTAAGCCCACTGTTTCTCAGTTTTAATAATGGACATGTATTCTGTAGAAAGTAATGACAGCATTGTGAATCGACCATTTCTCTGCAAATATCTGATTAAATGAACATGCAAAATTGAATTCTTCCCTTTTGTCACTGAAAGAAGAAGGACAGACTAGAGTTATCTTTCTTTACTATGGTCAAACTTATGTAGAGGAAGACTTCAATTCAAAACACTGTCTTATAGAATTCTAAGCAACCTTCATAGTCAGGAAAAGGCGCTGATATTTTTGTTGCTACAATTGCATCTCCTTGATGTGTCAGCAGGAATGGCCTGACATAGACCTTCTTGGGGGAATGCTATTCAAGTCCAAGTTACACATTTCTTTTAACAAAAACCATAAGTGAAATCAAGATGGAACTAATCAGTCTGTCAAAATGATACATTTACAAGCCACAAAAACATCTTATTTGAATAAGAAAGAAATAGTTCTCTGATTTGCTTTCTGTGAATGGAAACAACCACTATCTTCACTTGTATTTACTCATCTGACAAAATCAGGGCACAGGAATTTAGTGTCATCTAAGTCACCGACAGCCCCTATCCAAGCTAAATAATACCAATAAGCACAAGTCTACACCATGCCCAGCTCAAGAGGTGCAAAAAGGCTTTCAGGGGAAAACCATCACTCCTCCTCTCAAGGAGAATACAACAGATTAAAATAAAATATACAGAGAGCAACAAATCTAAATTTCAAACCCTTCTCAGAGGACTTTTTCCACCAAGGTGCTTCAGTTGGCCCCAGCTTACTACTCACACAGAGGGACACGACCAGCAAGTGCCTTCTCACCGTATTTCTCTCAAACTGAAAATTCTCTCTGGCTTTGGTTCAAACAACAGTCAGAGCCTTAAAACACATACACACACTGCATGAAGGTCTCACCATGTCAGTGGTTTTCTTTATCCAAGAAAAAATTTCCAACTATTATGGAAGAAATTTGCCTACAGAGTCCCTCCATTTTATGCTAGCAAATAACTTCCTTGAGAAACGCTGCGGCTTGCAGTATCAAGGCGCTTGGAGGGACACTGTGGGATGAAGTGACATGTGCAATCCCATCATTCTAGCACAAGCAAAAAGCACTGCTAAACATCTGAGTTTTCCTTTTGGAGCTTTGATGAGTTTACTAAGGAAACGTAACAGTGGGCTCACTGACTAGAACACTCAAGTTTAAGGAAAAGCGTGTTTTCTTTAGTCATAATGATGCAATAATATTTCACAGCTCTTAAAACACCGTTCATGTTTGAAACGCATAAGCAACACTTGCATATCAGTTTATCTGTAAAACAAACTTCCCCTGCTGCAGGAGCCTGAAACATGAGAGAACAGAGTGATGGCTCTCCATTTTTCTGAGGAGAAATAAGCCTTTACCCAAACATTACACCTACAAATTTCAACACAGCAACAAAGACAGTGAATTTCCTATTTGTAGATGATTACATCATTAAAATATATTGAACAGATTCACTGCAAATATATCAAATCTTTCAACAAGACTGTTTATTTTCAGCCAAATTACCAGGCTCATGTTAAATACCAGTAAGCTGAAGGAGTCCTTGTTTATCTGTTGCAAACTACCAACTTATCCTCAAGGAAAGGCCATGCTAAAACATATACCTCTAAATCCATGCTGTTCAGCAGCATTCAGAATAGCCTCATTCTGACTCACATGTTTACATTTTTACTGCTAATTGATTTACCCCTTCTGAAGGAGTTGCCTTGAACAGGAGGCATCCCTTCTTTCTCCCCTTAGCCCCCCTGCTCCAGCTTCATTACAACCCTGAGCTGTTGCCAAAATGAGATATTGCCTCATTTTTGGTACCATGCCCTTGAAGGCATCTTATTAGAAAAGACCATTTCTTAATTAACATTTTTGATCTTTAATCTATTACACATCCCTTTAATCCCATACGGAGGAGCTTTTGGCCCACTTCCGCGGCGTGGCGGTGGGAGGCAATAGACTTGGCAATTTGTGCTGAGGGCTCTCTCCCAGCTGGGCTCCGGCACGGCCGGCTGCAGGGCTGGCTATGCTCTCGCTGGTCAGCAGCAGACATTTGCAGTTATTATTTTATTGCCTTTTCTTTTTTTTTTAATATAGACTTCAGAGAGACACCGCTCAGTATTAAAGCCAACAGGCAGAATGGCAAGCTTGTGGATGAGATCAGACTTCAGCAAGTGGCTGTCAAGCTCTTAGAATAACCAGCGAAACTCTTAAGTGGGAGATTTAGTGGATCACCAACATGTGAAGTGTTAAAGAAAAGTACAATGTTAAGTCCCTTACATCATTTTACTTGCAAATAATTACAGCAATTACAATGTGCTAACTGGCAATTAACATTACAGGCTTCACAACTCACCAGAATTTTTTAAAACACGCTGTGGCCCTATGCAAATTGTCTCTTTGGTACTTCTGATTTGGTGGCTGTATGAGCTAATGGCTACACATTAGCTCAGCAGATCTTGGAACAAAATTGCCCACGTGCCAGATAATTTAATTAGAGGCTCGATCTTGTCAGAGCTTTATGCAATACAGACTGCTTCCAAGCAAAGTGTGTGGGTTTTTTCCTTTCTCTTTAGTGTTTTGTGACCGTCCAATAATTTCTACTAACAAACACCAAAGCCATCCAAGGGAGAAAGGAAGCATGAGTATGGTACACACCAGCAGGCAGCACTCCAGTCCCAACTGTCAGGAATTCAAAAATATGTAGAGCAAGACACATTGAGCACCTCTTCCACACACACCCCAGTCTACTGCCAGGTCTCTGCACACATCTATTAAATCTTCATCGTGCTGTTACTCAGCCCCAAAGAAGACAAAGGTCACTTGTCTCCAAGTGAGAGCTATAGGGTATCTCAAATCTCATTATAAATGGTCCCATTTAAGAGTTTTCTCATTTGAATTTATACACAACAAATACAAGGTTATGAGATGAGCTTGGTTTATTTTGACAGTGACATCGTAATTCGTTGTAGTGCGACTGGAAAAAGGCTACTTTAGACATTAAATGATAGAAATGCAAACATATCTTCTATTATGGCCTTAATTTTTGTTTGCTACACATTTTTATACTGCAGTAACCATACTTGGACTCTTGGTCCCTGACAAGCTAAACAGCTTAAGACAATATAACCAAAAATAGCATAGTAAAGGCTACAAAACTTTTACAAGTCAGGTCAATGTTGAGCAAGACCCACTAGAGGTCCCTTCCAACCCAAATTATTCTAGCTTCCAGTACTGAATAAGCAAAGATTTTTTTGGGCAAAGCATCATTAATTTCACACATTTCTTCATTGCAGAGTTTCATATCAGTGTTCTTACTCAGCACAGAACGCAAAGCAGTGCAGCTTGTTCATTCCATTTATTTTTCTTCTTTTACAACCTTGTTTATAAAACCCCATTCTCATGACTGCCACAGTTTGTTTTTTTTCTTAAGAAGAATGATTACTGGGGATCCACCACTGTGGCATTATATTTTATTGATTTTTCTTGTTTAAGCAACAGGCCAACATAATATATTCTACTATTCTTGTTCTACATTTATTCAGGCTGGGAGCTTTGAGCTACCAGTTACAACTGCAAAGTATAAACCAGTCAAACGAGAACAAGTTTCTGTGAAAACCAAAGAAATTGTTCACCAGGAGACTTTTGTTCAACTCTCCAGCTGTCTGCTTTCACAAAGGTAAAACCCATTGCAATCACTTCCTACAGCAGCATGGTTTCAGCTTCCCCCACTCCTACCAGCCAGACAAGGCAGATTTGGAAAAGCAAAGCCACTGACCTGCAGAAATGACTCAAAGCAGGATGGGCTGGCAAGTGCCCATCAGTTCCAAAGCCAGAGCCCTTTGGGGAAGGTCAACCTGCAGCATTGTGCACACTGAATAATGCAAAGTAGTGTGGATATGTGGCACAAGGAAGACTTCCTCCTAGGTTGGGAGGCTTAATTAGCATTTGCAAGTGCTTTGAGATCCTACATTAAAATATTTATTGAAATAAGCTCTAGAAAGCACAATTTCCCTGACAATTCTGTCTGCTCAAATCTGCAGATTAGCAAATCCAGAATGCAGCAGAATTGGATCAGTTAGAGATGAGAAAGATTTATCAGGTGATCTTATCCATCCCTCTGCTGATATAAGACCATTCCTACACTGTATTTTCAAGTTCTTTGTCCAGTCTAGTTTGTAAATTACCAAGGTAATGGAAGATGACACCAGGCTACTAGATCCCACTACCTGGAAATGTTTCTGATATTCAGCGTAGCATCTCCTTTGCTTTACCTTAGCCCATTACTCCTAGCTGCACCCCTGAAAGCTATCATAAGCAACAGATATAACTTCCACTTAAAACCACAAAAAATGCTTATCTAATCACAGCCTTTCACTTGGGCAGCAAGGGAGAACAAGGTGGCACCACTGAAGGAAACACATGAATGGAAGAAGAAGATAGGAAGGTGCTGTGCTTTCCTCTTCTCCAGCACTCACTGCAGCTCAATGGCAAATCCTTCACCAGGATTTTCGTGCCTGGGGGGAGACCAAGCAAGCCCAGGAGAGCCAGGAAGGCTGCTCCTGATGGTCCACCCATGAAAGGGATTAACTTCCTTCAGTCTGTGCTAGGAAATGAAACAGTGTTACAATGTCCCAGCAGAAAAAGTACCAACAGGCACACCTTTAAATAAAAAGTACATTTGTCAGAGGGAGAAAAATGCTGGCAAGACAGTGATGCAGCCCTGGGGAGGTTGGCCCCTGCCCAGCCCAGAACATCAGTATGCAGCCATCCATGCTGGTGGCATGCTTGTGGTTCCTGGCAGGGTGCTGCTGCCAGAAGACCCTATGGGAACATCCCCATCACCAGCACATACACCAAGCTCACAAGATTTCAGATGAGGTTATCCTGATGACCACAGGGGTATTCCTAGACTTAACAGAAATTACCAGTCCTGATGCACTGCTGGCATCCCAGTGCACACCAGTCCTTGGGGCTTTGTCCACAAGGCCAAGTGGGGCTGTGACCCTGCAGAAATCCTCCCTTTTACAGTTGTAGCCTGTGGCAACTAGAAGGGTTGGCTTTAGGCACCAATGACATGCTGCAATGCAGTACACTTGCTCTGTTTCCTTTAGGCAGACCAGCTTTCCTGTGTACATTGTCTTTAAGAAGCCTGGGAAAGGGTGGGTGATGGGGTAGGGGAGAACTTGACAGCTCGCTTTGAAATGAGCTTTTCTTTCCTTGCCTCTTGTACCATGGAAATTAATTCTCCTCCTCTGTGCTATCGCTATAATTTTCCCAATTAACATTTTTAATAGTAAGTATTTTCTAGGAAACGCCGTAATACACAGGTGTGTGCTTCTAATTTAAATACTGACACCCATGCTGTGTTCACATCTGAAGATCGCTCCTTCTTGCCAGAGATTCCCTCCCCAAACAAGAGGGGAACACCAACGGTGCCGCTCCACCAGAGAGCCTCGGCAGCCTGGCGGGGCGGCTGCTTCCACACCATGAGCATGTGTTGGGGCCGCGCCACACAAATCCCATTTTTGTACTGCTCCTTCCCCTGGAGGTGCTACAGCTGCAGGATGTCGCCTGGACTGCAGGGAGCCCTGGGAACTGCCCTGTCACTCCAGCCAACAGCTTCTCCCTGCAGCCCCCATGCACTGCCCAGGAGCCCGGGCGTGCTGGGAGCAGAGGCTTGCTCGCAGGGAGCCCTCGTGCCTGCAGATACAGAGCTGGGCCTGGATCTGTCTCATGTTTCCTACAAACACAGGAATCTGGGGAGGGTTTATAATTACTTGTTTTGTTTCTTTTTGTATTATCCAGCTACAAAAGTCTTGCATCTGTCTAGGATGTTCATCTACCACATTATCTGAGTATCAGGTACCTTCTATTACTTCATATTCCATTTAATAAAACACTATCAAAAGTGCTTTCTTTAAATAAATATATATAAATTAGTATTTATCTGTAAAATACTAATGCTAAAAAATAAGTTTTATAAGGAAATGAGAACTATTTTTATTTTTTCTTCTAAAAAGTACATATTACAATGTGACATTGTAAAAACTCACACATTACCAAGGAAAATACAATTTCAACTTAGTATAAGTGGGGAATGCAGTAACCCGAGCTGCAAACATTCCAAGCTTTATTTCTTGTTTGCATTTTTCTGGGTTCTGGATGCTTCCAGAACAGATGTTTAAAATTTTAAGAACCTCAGACTATACTGACTGGGCTGCATCCCACAGGTCAATGCAGGGACAAGGGTGCCATTTTTCAAACCAACACAAGAAAGCCAACCAGCTGAGATCTCACAGTATACTGAAAAAAATATTCAACTAAAAAAGTTACCAAACTCTTTTAAGTTCTTTGCTAAATTCACAGATTTATTTCTTTTGAAGTCTTTACCCGGTGTAATCAGAATCTTCTCATACTGATTTAATAATGAAATCAGCTTCTAGGAGATATCTGAGCTTGTGAAGACACCCAGGACAGGTAATTTTAGAGTACTTGCAAAATAACAAGTTTCTAATGCCCTCTGTATTGGAACTGACCTTTCCAGTGCTCTGCAGCAGAGATCCCAGAATTTCATGTTGTGTTTTTCTGCATTCTGCAATTAGAAGTTAAATGAGACAAAATCCAGTGCAAGCAAGAATAGAGAAAAGGAATTTGGTGTCTGTGGAGTCTCCCTCACCTGAACTCCCTGAATGCTCCTGACACAGCCATGCCCACAGGCAGAGGGCAGGGACAGCTCTGGGTACTGGGACACCACAAGGGACAGGGGCCCTGGGAGCCTGCTGCTCTTGGGTTGGGCACCAGGCAGTGGCCCATGCAAGCCCAGAGTGCTGGAGGGAAGCTGAGGGACAAGCAGCTGTGCAGACAAAACAGGCCTCCCCCAAGGGGAAAGGTGAGGCAGGAGAATAGATTTTCTGTTACTTATCTCAATAAACAGAAAATAGGAAAAAGTTAAGGCAAGAATACTTGCAGCAGTGAGTCTGTTTGCTTCATGAGACCCCAGCTTTCCCAAGAAGCCAAAATTAAACCCAACTCTACAGAACAGAGGAGAACAGAAACCTTGAACACTGGGAACAGACAATGCAGCACCAGGATCAGAAGACTGAAAGAGGAGCAGAACAGAGTGAACAGCCAGGAGGGAACAGGCAACACAAGCCTGAGTAGCAGAGACAGCATTAAAAGCACCCCAGCATGGGCTCTGGTAGCCCTGCAGAAAAAGAAAGTCTCCAAATTGTGTCAAGATGTTGCTCCTCTAGAGATACCAAGTGAAAATTCTGATTTACATTGCTGGGAGATGCCATGCAAAGCATAAGAGAGGAAAAGGAGTGACCACAGGATGGTTTTCCTTTATTTTGTGGTTCATTTCTGAAAAGCTGCTGCTTCCCCTTTTCTTCCCCTTGAAAGGAGAGAAACTTTAAAAGAAATTGCAGAATGCAATTAACAATCTAAAATGGTGTACTGCATAAAAAAAGCACGGGGAAGAAATCTTAACAGAAAAACATCAAATATCTGTGCCCTAAAATATTGTGTTTTGGTTTTTTTCCCCATGCTGTGCTGTGTTAACATGTCCCTCACACGTGTGCCCAGCTGCTGCTGTGAGCTCGGTGGCAGGGACAGGAAATTTGGAGCTAATGGGGAAAGCAGGGAATACCAACCTGTAATTTATTTTTATGATTTCTGGAATGTTATAATTGAATTACACTAATGTTATGTGCTAATGGATGGTTGGGCACTGAGAGGCCTTTCCTGTTGCAAACACTGCAAAGAACCCCCATGCTCTGCAAACACTTGTGCACAGAGACATACCCAGTGCCATTTGTCCCCAGCACTCAGGACAATGGTCCACAGTTCCCTATTTCCAAAACTCTTTCTTGATCAGTACTGTAACACATAGCTGCAGAGAAAAACAAGATACCTTCAACTACCTCAAAAGCAGACACAAAAAAAAAAATAGGCTTTTAGGTCTGCAGGCTCCTGAGGAGAAGACAGAATCTGCTCTGTTTGCCCCAGACAATTCAGCCAAGATTCCCTGGGGCCTCACAGTCAGGCTAATGAGAAACTCCCCAGCAACTCCCATATAAAATGCTTTCATAGGTCTTTAAAATGCCTTAAATTCTCTATATATTTAGTAAGACTTTTTACTTCTTTAAAACATCCCTTGTTGCTCCTCAAGATAATACCCTGGTGATGTATTGCAACAGAAATGCAGCATTGTCTGACCGGACCTTTGTTCTGTGAGTACTGAGCCTTATTTTCGTCTTGGCCTCGAAGAAGCCAGAGCCCCTTTTGCAGAGCAGAGGTGGGCACTTGCCTGGCCCCCAGCAGCCCTGCCCAGCCCAACCCCAGTGGCACTTTTGGAGAAGGACAGACAGGCTGCAAGGGCTGCACGTGTGTTAAGGGTTGAGGGGGAGAAAGCAGGGGGAAGAAGTACTCAGCTACACTGCTCCTCTGGAACAGAAAACATCTCTGCCTCTTAGGCAGCAAAACACGCCTGACAAGCTATTCAACAACAAACTAAGTCCTTGGATTAAGGGAGGAAAGGAAAAGGGTTTTTTTCTTCCTTTTGCATTAAGGAAAAGATGTTTACAAAACCTGAAGAGGAAGGAAATTCACTATATGCCCATTGTTAAACAGTACTGGTGGACACTCAGATTATTCACCCTGGTGCAAGGGCAGCCTCTGCCTCTTCTATGTTTTTTTGATTCTCTAGGTTCTTATGCACAGCCTTTAAGTTGTTGTTATTTAAAAAAAAAAAAAAATTAACTATTTCTAGCTGTAATTGAACTACTGGAATAAATTCCTCAGTGCAAGTACACCCCAGGTTGGATTCCTGCAAAGTGTTTTGCCTTGGCAGATTTTACCAGGAACAAGCAGTTACACTAGAGCAGACAGCAACTTGTGCACACACTCTGCCAGAGGAAAAAGGATGGTCCTGTACCAAGCTATCACCAAACAGACCCATCTGAGCACAGGATTCCTGTTCATGGTGTTCACAGCCAAATTTCCTTGGGCTGCACTAAGCAGCTCCCATAGGCAGCCCTTGCCCTGGTGTGGTCAGGGATGCACAGGCTGTGCACCCTCAGTATGTGTCTGGAGCAGAGAAACTCCCCCAGGAGACACGGAGCTTGGAGCCCTTTGGCACACCAAGGACACATGGTCATCAGAGCCACCGAGACAAGACCCGTGACTGCAGACTCAACTCATGCTCACAAAAAATTTTTTCAGAACAGTTTCTACTGGTTAGATGAACAAATTAAAGTATAGCAGCAAACCTCCTTTTTTCCCCACAGATGCACCTATATAGTTATTTCACTAGTAGAAAAATATATTTATATATTTTTAAAAAGTTTAAAGTTTACATTCTACCTGTAACAGCTCTTGCTGATCCTACATACCCCTCAACCCTGGGACCATGACTCCCCCAGCCCACAGCAGCTATGCAGAGTGCCAACAGAATTTTTCAGAAGTCATTTTGCATGTGTTTGCACACACACAGAGATGTACAAACACATACAGGAGAAAGAGGGAGAGAAATATGTTAATTTGAAACATCTGGCAAATGTTTCAGAGTTAACAAGTCCCAGGTTTGGCCTTTGGGGTCTTTTTTCCTTTTGGGGGAGTTAAGGAAGGGGAGGCAATTTTGTCATTTTGGGCCAGGGAAGGAAGGGACATGAAACAAGAAATTGAAGCGTGTTTTTTCACCCTTTATTGAACTTCAACATCACACTACTGAAGCTAATGCAAACAGGAAGATCATAAAAGAACATAATGAAAGTCTCGCACACTGGGACTGAGGGACTGGTTTCAGTTACTGAATATCGCTGTGGAGCTACACCACACAAGAGCCAGTGACTCCACACAGCCACACCACCACAAACTTGGGCTTTTTAAGCTTTTTCTGTGTAGCTCCTCAATCATATTCCAACCTGCAACTTGTATCCCATGTATTGCATCCCAACTTGACAGGATACAGTATCACCTCTTTATACACATACAAGATTGACATTTGTAGCTACTAAATGTATTAAGAAAAAAAAACCCCAATTAACACACATATTCCTAAAGCTGCCATAAATCATGCATACAATACATTTTCTCCCACATCCGACATCTTGAATGAGAGCTGTAATTGTGGGAATAAATGAAGAAAAATGGAGACTCAACTAACTTGGTAGAAGCCTTTCACAGTCTGTCTTTTACTTAAGGCATAGTCACCAATACCAACCCCAAATTAACTCTGCTGTGCACAGAAAATTTTTTTTGTCATTGTTTTGAACCACAGCCTATTTTGAATTAATATACTTTCAGACTTGTGATAGATAACACTAGTAACTCCACTGCAGTGCTGTTTGAAATGAAGGTCAAGCAAGAGAGCTGGCGAGCGCTCTTTTCATGCACCGTTAGCTCCAGGCACAAAGGGGCCTTCCACATCACAGCTGGGGGTTTGCAGCAGCAGCAGCAATATTTGCTATCAAAGACTAGTGAAAACACAAGCCCCTCCAAACAGCCAGAGTGCCCAGAGAAGATGCACCCAGTGCCCCAGAAGATGCATCTGAGAGCACAGTGGCTACAATGTGAAAGGCCACGCAAAGGCAGTTTGTGCCTTGGAGACCAGAGAGATGCTTACTTTGGTAAGAAAGTGTCCCCTGGGAGCCAGGCTCCCCATGACTCTTACAAAACCCATCTAACCAGGAATGCAACACCACTGTTGGTTTTCATATTACTGCTCAGTTTCTCAGCTGTTTCCATATCATTGGTGAGCTTTTAAGAGAATACCATTGCACAGTCCAATGTGGAGAGAGAACAGAAATAGACTTACCGGCTTCAAAATCAAAAATATTCTGAGCATCTCATAAATGTTAAAAACAGACAGCAAAATGTCTTTACACGGGGCACAGTGACTGAGATGTGGCTAGTTGCTTTAAACACAAACTGTTTAAATCTGACATTTACCTTCATGTTTGTGTTATCAATACATATTACACAGACAAACTTGATTCATCCTGTTCAGTTTCTTGAGCCTCTTTTTATTCAGATTATTGACTTAACATGGATGAACAAGCTTCAGACACATGTTTATCACTGTCAAGCAGACCAAAAGCTTGTTCAAATTTTAAATCTTTCTACCATGGCGATGTACCACTTTTATTCTCCAGCCCTGACAGTACTTTCCAATTTCCTCTGAGAGGAGAAATACACACATTCCAGTTGAGACCAAGGCTTAAAATTCCTATTAAAGCAGCTTTTATGTAATTAGATTGGAATGAATGTGTAACAGTGCCCATTGCAGAAAACTTCAAAGTGGTTATACTGGAGAAATCACAACCCGTTTCAGTGTGCCCACAAGAAGAAAGAATGGCTCTCTGGAGGATAAGAGTATATTAGTCTCTGTGTGTAATAGATTTTATTGACCATATGGAACTGATATAAAAATTGTGTTGCAGTGGGTAGTCTTGGATTTGAGACAGGAATGTGACATACAAAATACAGTTCCTGTAAAAAGCCTGGCAGCTTTCTGGCAGTTTTTGCAATCAGAAGAACCTAAAATATTTACCTGATTGAGTCACTGACGAGTCCCAGGTCAAAGCAAAATCTGAAGATTCACCCTCTTCAACTGAAAAAGAACAAAAATAAGTTGTGATTGCTAAAGCAAACCAACTGGAAAGCAAAGTCATCAGAAAACTAGGTCCACTATGACATTAAGTATTAAAACAGACATCTCCACTGCTGAAAAAGAACTTACTGCTTTCTATAAAATAATTCATAAGGTGAAAATTTAGTGAAGAGATTTTTCCTACTTTTTAACCTAAATATGGTATTTCTGTTTGCAGTTTCTTCCTGAACGGGTGACAGTAAGTTCATGTGAAATTTTAATAGATGCTTAAACACCACTACCTGATAAGTATTCACATTTGAAATGCTGTACATGCACAGCTTGCATGTGCAAAATTGCCACTGTAAATATAGGGGCTGTTTTTGAAATGGATGTTTCAACAGATCATAGTAAAAAACTGTCCTGTGAAGGAAAAATTGCCTGACTTATGTCATCCTAACATACTAACACATCTGCCATATTCAGAACCCAGTGGTATCTTCAGGGAATTTTCAGAATTAAAAAATACTATTTTGATGTATAACCATGTTCTGTGATATGGTAGTCACAAATAACTGCTTTAAGATTTGCTGTTGCTGTGAAGGTTGTCAGAGCCAGTGCTCAGCACTTGCAAGTGACATAGCTAAAAACCTTCTGCCTGTTTACAATTATAAAAACGCCACTAGTCTCTTACATTCTTAAAAACAACTAAGAGAACAGCCAACAACAAGCCAGACAAAAAAGTGCCTGATTCTGCTGTTACTGAAATCAGTACTGGTTATACTAATGACAGACTGGGCATTTGAAAGAAGTAACTGCAGAAATTCTTCTTTTGAATTGCAAAAGTTTATCATCATCACCTGCCCACTCTGCCACCTTGACACCAAAAAAATTTAAATTACAGGTCTTTATTTTCTGATTAATATTATTTACTCCATGCACGGAACAATCGCTCACCCTTTCATCTAAGTTATGCCGGATTCAAATGCACATTCTATAGAATTCTGCAACTGGAACCCAAACCATATTGCAAAGGCACAAGCACAAACCCTGTTGACCAGCCCTCTGTGCTCAGGCCAACCTGCTCCAGTGAATATTTACACTGACATTTGCATCATGAGAGTCTTGATTTTATGCTTTCCTTACGTTTTTCCCCCCAGTGCAGAATTCTGGCATCAAGTTGATGCTAGTAGTAACATCATATGGCATTAGGAACAGAGAATATAATTTACATAGGCAGTGCCTTGACAAATGTAATTTTATGTCCAAACCATAGAAAAATGTGTGCTCCACAGAAGAGCACCACTCTGGTTTTCTTAAATCTGTGTGTTTACTAATGGAGGAGCAAGAAATTCAACCATTTCTTTGGAGAAATCATACTTGAGTCTTGGCTATATTTTTTTCAGAGTCTGTGTTAGCATAAAGGCCATGTCACATAATATTAAATTCCAAAATGACAGAGGAAAAACAAGAGGCAAAGCTAGAAGCTTATTGAAGCCATTATTGGTCCTATCCCCTGATGGTGGCAGAGCCAGCTTGGCTGGCGTGTGCTCCCTCCTGAGGGCTCACCTACCATTTTGTGCTCTCTAAGCCACCATCTTGTTCCCATTTTGACCCATCTCTTAATAGAAAAACTTCGGATGCAGTTATCCAAAATACCATTTCAGTCCTACACAAATGCATGTCTCATTTTAACATCAAAATCTATATACACCTGGGAGGGTTTTTGCTCCAAAACTAAATAAGCCAAGTTGGAAATTCATGTACCTTACTCAAAACAGACAAGGGGAATGTTTTCATTTTATTTTATCCTTGACTGCTTTTTGGTTGTTTTGCTTGGAGAGGTTTTTTTATATTACTAGTTTTATGCTGAGACTTTTTTTTATTTCTTTACATTTTGTCTTGGAAAGAGAGATTAAAAAAACCCAGTCTGCTAAAAATACATAAAAGAGATAAATTTGGTCCTAGCCAAGGAGTAGTATATGGATCTGCAGCAGTCATTGACAATTTTAGCAAAACACTGACTTTCATGTTGGTTAAACACCAAAGATTGCTCCAGTCCTTGAGCTGCTCTAGGGCAGTTGGCTCCAGCACGTAACAAAACCACAGTTTTTGGAATCCCTTAAATGAGGGCAAAGGTTTGAATCAGCCTCTGTTGGCATTAATTTGCTTTGCTCCCTAATGACTGAAAAGGGGACAGAGAACATTCACGTGGAGGCAACGGCACTGAAATTCACTTTATATTAGTGCAGTCATGGTTTCAGGTTCTCCCCCTCAATTTGCACAGACCCACCACAGAGCTGACAGTGCTGCATATCCATGGAAGGAAGAGGCCGGTGGGATGCAGCCTCTTGAGCTTAGGCACAGACACATCACCCTGCAGCTGCTGCTCACAACACTACCACCACCTTTCCCTTTGCTTTTCCATTTTTCCTTTAACTCTTTTAAGCAAACATCATCTTTCAGAGGCTAAACCATAAGAAAAAGTAACAGCCAAGTCTGTTCCAAGAGGGATTGCAGTATCAACTGACTCAAGCACTTGATCCTCACCTGCCCATCCATCCTTCCACCCACCTAGGCAGTGGGCAGAGAGAAACAAGGAGCAAAAGCAGCCACATCCAGCAAAGAAAGACCGAAGGACTGTATCTATACACTCATTAAGAAGCCCCAAAGGTTTGATGGGAAATGGCATCTGCGAAGCTGAAGCAAAAAATAGGTGATCAGGCTTTGTCACAGACAGCAAGTGTAATTGCAGGGAGACACTAAACTCCATGTGCTTCAGCTCCCTCTCCATAGTGGGCATAAAATCAAGAGCTGCGAGGTTCCTCTGTGGCTGCCTAATCTTCTGGATATAAATGGTTATTTAAGGAGCCAGCATTTGAAGTGGTGTCACTGCTGGCTTTTCCGCAACCTTGGCAGTGAGCAGAAGCCATGGAAGTCAGAAGGAAAGGTTTTCTTCTTCCTAAAGTCAACTTCAACAGCCAAACATTTGCAGCTGAAATTTGCTCTCAGTTGCATATGTCTGTGCCTGGAGCCATAGGGAAGCAGGAAGAGTCTTCCCAGGCTGGTTAGAGATCTGGGGACATGATGGTGTTCACAGAGGGCAGAGGAGTCCCACAGACCCCATCTGGGGACAGGTCCCCAAGGACTGCCTTAGGACTTGGCAAGCCCTACGTGGACCCAGCACAGATTTGGTCACTATGGCTGTGAAGGGATTTCCATGTCTCACTACTGAGAACGAAGTCAAAAACACTTTTAGTCCCTAATATTAGTGAGAGAATGATTCACTTGAGCTGAATTTTCAGTTTCTTAATATTTTTGTCATCATTCCTTGAAACCTAGGTTGGCTCAGGTGAGCATGTCTATCAACATACACTGTGTAGCTGCTGTTACTTGACTTGTAGTAATGGGCAAAACAAAGCCAGGGAAGATGTACAAAGCATTCAACACAATCACTCTCAAAATACACTGCAGAGTAAGAATAATTCCATTTCATTAGTAGGAAAATACATTTTCTGAGACATGCTAGACATACTCACAACTATCCAAGTCAAGGACTAGACACTTCTAGAGGTGCTAGTTAATCACTCTGACTGTGTGGACACCCAAGGCTGATGTTCAGCATGTGCAGGAGCCACCCATGAAACCTCTGCAGCTTGGGAAGACCACAGGGAACAGCAGCACTATTCAACACTGAGAACCCTGATCTCAGTCCAAACCAACTGGAGATCTTGTACCAATTCTAACTACTTTTCAAGAATCCTGGCGACAAGAGAGTGAAGACTCAGCATTTCCTGAAATTTTGGAGGCATTTCATACCAGGCATTGAAAATGAAGACACACAAAATCACTGGTGTTAAGCTGTGGGCAGAATGTTCACAGATGCACTTCACTTGTTTTTTTGCTAGATTGGATCCTTCCCTTTTTTTTTTTTTTTTTTTTTCACAAACTCAGCCTGTTTTCTGCCCAGTTTACATGGCATGCCTGCACATTAAGCCATGGTTGGAACACAGAATTTGCTATGTAAGTACACTCTTACTCTGGTCTCTATCTGCTCTCTCCATTAGAATGATCAGCTTAAAATGCTTTGGAAATGCATATTTTTACTTCTTCTGTAATACAGAGACAATACAGCAAGAGGACAAAAGTTTGATCATACTCAACTTCAGGCGCCTTTGGCACAACACTCACAACACACTGACCAACAAAGAGGGTACACAACTCTTTGTGCCAAAATCACTATGTATTTCATTTTAAAAAAAGGGGAAGAAAAAGTTTCAAAGTGTAGTACTACACCTTGATATCAACACTCACAGCACTCTATTTCTATTCTTAAAGCATTAACTTATTTTTCTTCACTTTTGAAAATGATCCATAGTATTTGCCAGCACATTAAGATAAAATACTGCAAATAAAAATAAACTTTTTCAGCTACACCCTTCGGGGTGATGATCATGAAATAGTTATAGGAATCTCACCAAAGTGTGTGCCTGCTACAACATATGTTTCTTTGCTGAAATCTGGGGGCATCTATGAAGGTGACAGCCTTCAGGAAGGCTGGGTTTGACTTGAAAATAGCCTTGGTCTGGCAGTGTAGAAATTCTTATTGTTAGTCAGCTCAAAAAATGGTTCAGTTTGTGGACTGCCCACCTGAGGCCTGGCACAGGGATGTCATTGCTGGCAGTGGAAGGACACATCTGCCTCCCCTCCCTCTGCCCCAGCAGAGGAGGACTCCCTGCTGTCATACCTGGACAAGACCCCTGTTCTGCTCCAGCTGACTTGTGGGGCCCAAATGCAAGAGCCAGGACAAGCACACAGCCATCATAGGGAAGAACTGTGGGCAATGGTAACATCACAATACAGCACTCCTGCAAATGCCAAATATTTGCATTTTGCCCGCTCATCTCAGATGTTCTCCAAGGATGCTTATTTAATTGCTAGGTCACGAGTGCTGCAGGCTCAAAGATTTCAGTTCTTTGTGCTCAGAGAAACTTCTGAAAGGATTCAGAATCCATTCCCCTAAGAGTGAGAACATCTATTTATGGGGCTACCATTACCTGAACTCCATTCACAGTCACAGTGCTTATTTAACACTTTATCACTCCCAGGAAAGAAGTTAACCTTATCAAAGTAAGATGCTTCTGCACCAAATGTTGATTTCTAGATGCAATCAAGCTTTACAAGTGAGCAACAGCCCCTCAGTAATTCAGATGGCGTGTGTATGCTCCCTTATCCTATTACACAGGCTTCAAGGACCACAAGGACCAGTTTAACACTTCCCATAATATAAAAACACCATAGTTCACTAACAACAACATCAGGAACGTGAGAGCGTGAGGAACTACTGAGAAATCAATGGGTTAGAAGCGCGTCCCACAGCTGATGGGGGGAACTTTCCTGGATCAAGGCTGTTCCCAAGCACTGCATTCAGGATCAGGGCCATTCCTTCACCTGCCAGCAATCTTAGAAAACACCAGGTACAAAATGCCTTGAATGCACAAAATGCTGGTGCCACTTTTTTAGTTTGGAGGATTTTGTTAGATTTTGTTGGTGACAGAACTCTCCGATAAAGCCAGGGAAGTCTCACTGATGCCTGTGTATTAGCTGCAATGTACGTGTCAAGACTCACAGCTTTCCCTCTAGAGAAATACTCCAGCACCAAGCCGCATTGTAAGCCAGTCACACATTAATCACATCTTTTCCTGCCCTAGCTATCGGGACTTGCATGCAGGAGCTCCGTGATCTTCTCTAATCTTCAGGCTCCTTTGCCACTTTCAGACACACAACTCTGCTATCCTACCCAGCCTTTGCCCCATCCCTCCCATCACATGCAATTACATGCTCCCAAATCAGCATAGGACACAGAATAGCCCCGTCTGACCACCATTCATGTGCCACTACTCATCCCACAGCACTGGCAGCCTGGGATTTGATACAGTGCTCTTAATCCTGCAAAATGCAGAGCAGCTTCCATTTCCACAAAGTCAAAGGGAGCTGAGGATGCCCAAAACTTTGTGGATTGGGGATTGTAAGGCAGTCCCCTTGCAAGCTGCTTGGCATGGCAGGAGCACAAAGGGTGTTAACAGCCTTTACACTTTAAATAGCCTGGTATTTTCTGTGTGAATCTAGAGCCCATCCTTTGGAGAGGTGCAGACAGATTGATACCTCAAACTGAAAGAGATCACCTCTGCTCCACGGAGCCTGCTGCCCAGAGAGGGTCAGCCCTGCACAGCCCCGGGAACTGCACCACAACTAGCAGTGGAAAAGGTTTGGAAATGGCTACTCTGAGCAGAAGCCAGCCAACCCTTCCTGTTCCCATCACCTCCCAGTTTGCTGTAAGGCTTTCCCACTCTGCTCCTTAGATGCTCCCTGATAAGATTCCCCATCATAGCGGTGAGACAAGAGTCTGCAAAACACAAAATCTGCAGCAGGGGGGAAGTAGCAGCATGAGAAGCAGCCCCGTTCGTTATTAAATGCAGCGGCGCTGCGGCAGAGCTGCAGCCGCTGCCCGGGAGCGCTGCAGGGCGCAGAGCCGGCCCCGAGCCAGGCATCGCCTCCCCCGGGAACCAGGCTGCCCCTCTTTGTCAGCAGCTGGGGCTTTCTCCTGCCACTGTGCACAGACAAACCCTTCACATTCTGCAGGAAAATAGCAAGTTTCGAGGGGCTTTGCCAGTCAGCTGAGAACAGATGCCTGCGAGTGTATCCCGACGCATTTACAGTACCTTGCAGCTAGAAAGGAAAGGGAAATCCCCCTGGTGCCTTCGTACCAACATTCAGGGGAGCAAAAAGGTACCTGGCAGAAGCTGCTGGGTCTGCTTTATTACCAGCCACCAGAGCCAATTCACTCCCCCTTGGAAATTCAACTTCACCAGAGCATTCCTCTCAGGTCTCCCCATGTTTACAAGGCATTTTGCTTGCTCATGTGATCATTTCCCTTCAGCTTTAGTAATGCTTGGCCCTGTCGGTTAGTGGGAAGGAGCACTGGAACACCAGGGCATCCCCAGAGAGTCGATGGTGTATTCTTTGCCCATGCCCTAACCCTGGGATCCCCCATGGGAACCGGGCATGGTCCTTGGCACAATCGCTCACAGCCCCGGAGCCACCTCCCCATTCTCTCCTGAGTGAGCAGCTGATCCAGCCATTGGTGGCCCTCGGCCAGCAAGGGTTTTTTCCACCTTAAATAGGACCGTTATGTATTAGTCCTTTCATGAGCCAGCAGGCCAGGGAGTAAGACAAGAGGGTTTACTGACATGGCTTATTTAGCTAGTTCAGAGCCTAAATTTGCACAAGTTCTCTAGCTGCTTTTCTCCAAAGTCAGTAATAGGGCTTGGCAGAGACTGTGGGTTTTGCTGGCAAAGTCAGCCTTTTTGTGTGAAGGAGGGAGGAGTGGGGAAACCCAGACTGCTGTGCTCACTAGGTCAAGAAAAAGAAAAAAAAAAAAAAAAAAAAAAGAAAGAAAAAAAATAAAAAAAAAAAGGAAGAAGGATGAGACAAATGGGACAGAATTACAAAGGGAAACTGAAAAAGGATCGTTAGGAACAGAAAAGATGTGAAGGTGATTAAGGCGAACAAGACAAACAACAAAATAAGGTAGCACTAGCAGGTTTATGCAAAGGAGATCTAATTATGGGTGGCTAAATCCTCCAGGACATTAATATTCCATCGTAATGTGTCTAGTTTCCTCCTTTCCAGACATGGCAGGGAGGAAATGAGAATCACTTAGATACACTGTTTAATGAGCAAATGATGGACGATCACCAAATACAGCCTGCCTGATAAGTATCCATTAGCTTAAACTCGCACAGTAAATCTGTGTGCAGCTAACGGGCCTGCCTCTTCCAACGCTACAGCAAAACTTAATGGAACTGCAGCCAGAGAAAGAGAGCCTTGTAAATAAAAATCTCATCTCAGTGAGACGAGAAAGACTGTAGGACATACATAACGGCTAATCACAGCCCTTCCCACAGACTGCACACCTGACTCACAAGCCAGGGTGTATTTATTCCCAGTGCTCATATTTAGTTTTTGTGTTTCTAATTCACATACTTCACTGGAGACAGATATTTCCCATCCAAATGTATTATGTAAATAAATACGAGGGTTAGGTGTAATAAAATGCAGTCAATGTTTCACGTTGCAGTAAAGATCAACATCTTATACATGCAATACATTAAGCTTGTAGTTTTTAAAACTGGGCCTACAGACACCCCATAACACATTTGGGATCAATACTCTCACTGACTGTTCTTATAGCTTGTCATCAAATGTTAATCCCCAAAGGGCAGGGTGGATTTTTTTTTCTCTTAATTGCAGTACATGGTATTTAATCTGTGAAATGTTCAGGAATTTAGAGGTTTCTTCTGCTGTTTCTGCCTGGAGTTTGCCTGGCCATGACACTGGTAGAGTGCACCCTACCCAGCTCAAGCAACTCATCCAGCTGATGGCCCATTCCTGCCTGGCACAGATGTCCCACTGACATCCTGCACCCCCAGACCCATCATCTACCATAAGCTCCACTGATATGGATGTGAGCACCCAGAGTCCCTGCCCTCACCTGCCCCAGTTGGGCTGAGCCCCTGCCCACACCGCACACAGGCAGGAGTGGTGAGGGAGGTGGAGATACACGAGGAGATGGGGCACAGGCTGGCCAGTTCCTGTGGACAGGGACACGAAGCACCAGCTGCCTGTGGGCAGCCTCCTCTCTGCATTGTTACATGCATTTCTAAGGCAACTATCACCATAGTGTCTGCACCTTCTTTCAAAAACAGATCTACTATGAGTAAGCAGGCACTTTAAAGCTCAAATGAAATAAAACAGGTGAATCCAGCAATCTCCACATTGCTCATAAAATTACAGATTTTACTTCAGAAACCAAGGGTTTAAATATTCTTGTTCCATTTGTAATGCAACTAGATGACAGAAACATTTATGTCAACATTTATGCGTTGAAACCCTACCAAACCAAAGCAAGGAAAGTAGAAAAAGGGAAGATTAACACCTCTACAATTAATGGCCAGGGCTTCAAATCCGTGAGTCAAATTTGCAAGTTGTGAAGTGACCCTTTGATCTGCTTGAAATGCCAAAAGCAGGCTGAGATTACTCAAAGACAAGATGATGGTGACGATGCAAATAACAGACCAGAGGTGGGTCAGCAAGTGCAATAACAAAGGTGTTACTCAAATAATTGCAATATCCTATACCTTCCTCCAAACTTCAGGTTTAAAAGTTTTACTGTGAAGGCTCCGCTACCCCCTACGCACTTCTGAGCACAGATACAAGTGAAGATATGCAAATCTCAGGTACCACCAAAAACAATGTTTGCAAACACATGGGGCTGTGTGTTGGAAGCCAGCAGACCCAAGACTTACAGCTGGCAGAGACAAGGTGCACATGGCAGAGTTCAGCTGGAGGGGATGCCAGAAAGGCCTTGACAGCTTCCTGAACGTAACAAAAAGGCTGCAGTGAAATGAAGTTTCAAAACCAAGTCAAAGCACCATGGAATTCAAATACGGGGCTTTGCACAGAGAATACAGACTCTCACCAAGCCAGATTTATTGCAAACTTTGCTTCTCTGGGGAAGAAAAAAAGGAAAGGAAAAATGGCAGGGAAAAGATGGGGAAGAGCACTATTTTTACATTAGGGCTATAAAGTTCCTCCTCTATAAGCAGTACACCTAATAAATTTACCTGTGCTGGCCCTGTATTCAGACACCTAATAAGAAAGGTTAACACCTAACACAGGCTAATGACAGAAAGAAAGGGGAAAGTTCTGAAAATAATCTGCATGTATGGAAACAGGAACCAAACCCAGGAAGAATGGAAGTAGATAACTAGGATCTGCAGATGAGCAGTGGGGCCATAACTCCTCACACTACCTTTTATTCTGGTAAAGCACATAAAGATTTAGGTACACCAGCAGGCTGAGCACACCCTGCCTCAAACTGCAGGCTGCTCCCCATTGCTGCTAATGGGGATCACCCTTCTGCATCCTCCTTAGTCAAATCCATCCAACCACGTGCAGTTCTACAGTAAAATCTCACAAAAACAACTCTGTCCCACCTGCTGTGTCTAGACCAAGAGCCACATCCCTTCAGACCCTATTGCCATGGACAGCAAGTAGCCTTTTCCCTTCCCTTTGACAAGGAGCTGATGTCAGCTCTCCAGCTCATATCATCACCATAAATCAAGTTCCACTTCACAGCTATTCTTCCACTGTTTATTTCATCCAGACCCAATAGAAGCCAATGCAACACCTCCCATTTCACAGGATCTGAGTAGTTCCAGATGGCAGGGAACCCCAATTTTCAGACTTAGGTTTGAGGTAGAGACTTTAATACCAATGAAGAAGTCACACTTGCAAATATGATAAAAGAACAGAAAATTACTTCAACAGCAAGCCACTACCTTGAGGGACACTGAGGAAATTGTAAAGCACACAACCAACTCTAGTCTTACACAAGTTTTAGTCTCTTACTTCATAACTCTTCAAAGCAGGTTTTACTACATTATGCCTGAAGCCCTCATCCCAGCTGCAGCGAGCTCCAGCAGGAGCAGAGCTGCTGTACCAAACACTTTGTTTAGCATCACACTCCCCTCCACAAATACCCCATTCAGCACACAGGGCTATTAATCACAGCTGAAAAGAAGTCTTTGACCAAATTTCCACACCTCAGCCTAAAAAAATACACCAATTTTTACTGCAAATCCTTCAAACTTGGAAGTTGTTTCACTAGTGAACTATGTTTGCAGTGTAGGTAGCACAGAAAAAGGAGAAGAGGCTTTTCCTGACCAGCCATTTTAATTAGAGCTACGAGGGCTTGAAAAAACCCATCTGGTGAGTGGTGTTATTTCCCCCTTTTCCCCTCCTCAGAAAGGCCAAGTTTTGAAGCACTGAGCACCCCAGGGTGTCAGTGCTCCCACTCTGCTGCCATCCCAGGCCATCACAGGGGCTCAGGCCCTGGCCAGCCCAGCTCCAGCTTTCCTGGAGAGAGCTGGGTTTCACCAGGCATTGGTAGGAGTTTGTTTCTCCAGCAATCCCTCACTGTGGCTCTTTTGTGTATGCAAGCTTATGCGTGTGTGTGTGCCTGTGTGTGTGGCACTGCTCCCCAGGCTCGCTCATTTTAATGCTGCTTTCTCCCCAGATGAAAATATACATATTCTTATTAAGGAAAAAAAATGTGCAAAGTATAAATTTGCATCTATGATCATTTCTGGTTCATAAATTGTATTTTAATAATAAAACAATATATTCTTCTGTGCTGCCTCTTAAACACTAACAGTAAAGTCTGTCTTATTTGTACGTGAGCTTAAATGTTTTGATGAAGGAACACAGAGATGGTATAAAATGTAAAGGGAAATATAGGTAAAAGGATAAATAAAATCAGGAGCAAAGCTAATACATGAAGAATCCTGCCACCTCCTTTTGATTCATGTGAGTGGATGCCCCACACTTTTATACTGCAGAATTTTATTACACAGGTTGAAGAGAATTCTCCAGCTGAGATTCTTCTACTAGAAAGACAGGCTTTGTTGGCTGCATTAAGGTGATAGAAATTACAATGAAGGAGAGAAAGTTGTATGTATGACATGTAGCCCCTTATAGCATTAAATTTAATTTGCAGAAAAATCAACACAGCCACCATAAAGTGGAAACTAATATTTTTTATAACCCCTTAACAACCTGTCCTTAGTGCTAACATACCATAAAGAAATTTCAACATCTTGTTATATGTATAGTTTATTTTAAACAACACTAAAAGGGGAACACAGTTCTTATTGAAAATTGGCACACACAAAAAGAAAGGGGGAAAGCTGGCTTTTAAAACTTTATCCCAAAGCATACTTTTTTCTTTTTATTCCTATTAAATGTACAACCCTTCCACTGAAATGAAACATAGAAAGAGTTTCCAAATATTTTATAATTCTGAATGGATTTCCCTAGTGTAATAGTAATAATATTTTTACAGTTAAAAGATCCACTGATTTAATAAGTGTGATTTGTGTATTTAGAAAATTCATTAGAGCAGACATTCCCCAACATTTTTAGATTTATTTATTTATTTAGCCTAATTTGGGTACACTACTTCAAAAGAACGCTTAGAGCTTCCCAGTTCCTTAGTCACTCACTAATAACATCTAATAATTAATAAAGACATGTAAATTCTTAACTCCCAGAACTATTCCAAACTTACTATCTGTACGCTTCATGTCATGTCTCACTTATAGATATCTGCATTACTTTGTTTCATAAAATGCTGAAGGGACACGTACTTATCTTGCTCTCCACCAACAGTGAATATTCAGTCACGATGCAACCAAAGCAAAACTAAACCCAAGCCTGAGCAAACCTCTCCTCCAGGAGCCCACTGAGTTTTCCAGCCAGCCCTGGAGAGGGGTTTAGCTGCTTTCACTGCATGGTCATGTCCATTCTGCCAACGTTCCCTGCCCACGTGCTTGTATCAACGCCACCATGCAGAAATGCAAGGCAGGTGTCAAGTGAGTACTTGGAAGAATCCCACTAGTACTAATTTTTACAACTTTGGGGCAGCCAGGAGGGAATGAACCAGCAAAATGTGCAGCTGTGACATGAAAAGGAAAGGCCCATTTTAAGAGTAAATGCAATGCTTGGGACAGTGATTCCCAATGCATCTGCAGAAAAACAGAGGGCACAAGCAAACATCTCATCCCCCTTCATAAGGCCACCAGCCCTTTCAGCCTCTGCCTCCAGGCAGAGACCATGAGGAATAACATTAACTCAAAACATCTTTTCTTGGAGGCAAACAGTATTATTGTGTCTGCTCCTCTACTACAAGTGTTCCTGTCAGGGCTTTGTGTTCTGCAACATTTCCTTGTCATATTTATTTGCTTGTTTTGATTTCTGGTCTTCTGTCATGAGGAAGACTGCCAAAACCCTAAGTCCTGTCTCCTACAAGTGCTGCTAAGCCTCGGAAACAGGGTGTGGGGATTTCCACACATGGCTCAAACCTGTATGTTGATAGAAGTTTACTTAAGAAATACAACTTGCATAAAGTTTTGTAGTTAAATTTCAGTGGACTAAATGAATGATGCTTGAAAGAAGAATGAAAATAGCCCTACTTCCCTAAATAAAAGCCAAACTGAAATAGAAAAAAAAAAATACCAGCACAAAAACACCTACCTTTTAAAACAAAGAACTTCCTTCCAACCGAAGCACTATGAAAAAGGCTGAGATAATTAATTTATAGTCAAGACAAACAGGGCCACTTAACTGCACTAATGTTTTTTTTTCCCAGGCAAAATTCATCCTGTGACGCAGAGTTCCTCTACAAATTTTTATGACAGCTGAATGTATTTCCTACCTGCACTTCTATTTTTCCCTCTTAATGAGATTTTGCTGGGTTTTTTTTTTATTTCCTGGTAGAATCTTACAGAAATTGTATGGTAAATGCAAGCTGTGTTGATACTTGGCCCATGCTTACTCATGTTTCATGGTGCAGTCCTGCTTTGGCCATGCCTGTGTCCGTCAGAAAGCACTTTGAGCCACTGTGACAAACGAGCTGCCTAAAGAGCTCCGTGGCAGAGAGGGATCGACCGCCGCCGTCCCTTCCTGGTGCACGAGTTACGGGCACAGCGTGTGCTGGGAAACCTCCCCTTAGTGCTGACTGGCTTCAAGGACGGGCTCTTAGGGTGAGCGCCACTCAAGTGGATATAAAACTTCCTATTGATCAGAAAGCCAGCCCTGTAATTGATACAGGTGCAGACGTCCTTCCTCCTCCGTCATGCGAGCAATCTGAAAATGTGAAATCATTCCTTTTTGTTAAGGCAAGGTTTTGTGACTGTCTGGGAAGCAGCAGACAAAAAGTTTCTTCTAAGCACATGCAAAAGTCATTGCAAGTTCTATTACACTCGGGGACGCTTGGCCATGCCCCTGACTTCCAGCTCTTCCCATGGCAGTCCTTTGGCATCAGCCCCCACTGCCCATGCCAGAGGCTGCCTTGTGCTCTGGTTAGTGCTGGTACCTTGTTGGTGAGCTCTTTGCCACAGCTTAACTCACTGCACTGCCTCTGGGCAGCCCTGAGCACACCTCAGCCTGCATTTCCCTGCAGACTACTAAAATCATCTCCTGGATTCAAGTTCAGGGGGATGGAGTGTGTTCTTACACTTTTTTTTCAGATAAACTTGGAACATTTTACTTCAAATATGAGCAACGTAGCACTTTCACAATTCTCACTTCAACAGAGGGTCTGGCACCAAGGTGGGCATGTTGGTTTCTGAGTACCCAGAGCAATAGCACATCCTCTATGCCTGCTCACCAACAGCTGCAACATATAAAAGTCTAGAAAGCTTAAGGTATTTAACATTATAATGCACCTTAAGTCCTACTTAAAAGTCAGGGTTTGGTATTTTGGCAAGAGAATTATTAACCAACTTTCAAAAATAGAACATGTGAGTGGCTTCTGTTGAAGCACAAACTGAGCCTGGACATTTTTGATCATCTTTTCAGGGTACAGAACACCTGACAGAGCTAACACTTCTTCTAATTCCTTACATCTTGAGGAAGAAAAAAATCTCCTGGTCTTAAAATAATCATCTACAGACATTCACTCACACTTGCATTTAAAATAAGTCAGTGCACTTTTGATTAAAAAAATATTTTTCCATATCTATGCATATATGATAAACACTGTTCAAGATCACAAATCAGTCTCCTAAAAAACCACACTTACCCCAACTGAGCTGAACCTGGAGATTGCTTTAAAAGGTCTGGTTTGGGGCTATTGGCATCAGTGGAATTAGGAGTGAAGCCTTCTCTTCTAACCAGACTCATCACTTATTTACATGGAAGTAATGAGATCCTAAAAGCAGCAGCAGGGTAATGATGTACAGCCCAACTGCTCACTGGGTACCCTCAGAAATGTGACACACACTCTGAAATGACCAAGAGGAGAGGGGAGGATTTGGAAAGCAAGTCCAGGGCTGGCAGGAAGTACATCAGCTCATTCCCAGCATGCCCTTCCAGTTTCACCCTTCCTTCACCACACCTTGGATGTCCCACCAGTCAGTCCCATGAGGAAGTGTAGGAATGAATGGCTGAAATTGGCTACATTTTACATTTTCTCTCTCAAACAACAGGTACACATGAAGAAACCAACCTTCCTGTTTCCAAATCCATAACTTAGGAGATATCTTTCAAAAAGCCCTTTTGTTCCAACAGTTCCACAGGCCTCGTGTGTCTGCACCACCTGAAAAGCACCACCCACAGCTGGCTTTGCAGGCAACAGCACCTTCTGGTCTGGAAGGGTCATTAGCTGCAGTGTGCTGCAATAGCTGGGGCTGTACTACCACATTATTCAAAGGCAGCAAGTTAAGACCCTTTCCACTTCAACTGGGAACAAGACAGATTAATACCTCCATCACTGGTGTGCTGTCATCAAAACACCAGCCAACAGGTATGGGATCAGTGAAAACCCCCAAACTTCTGGCAGCCAGGGCTGTTTGCAAAACCAGAATGAGAGGGCTTTTAATAACTCAAAAATACAGTGTGATGGTTTGGAACAGCAGCTTTTCATTTCAGCAAGTTTATATTACAGTATATGTCTCCTTGAGCTAAGAGATCATTTGTTTAAATTACTTGATTATATGTAATGATCCTTCTCTTATAAAACAAGATTCAACATTGCCACTGGGGGAGAGGGTGGAAACATCACAGAAATTTAACAAGAAAGAAAAAATACCATACAACTCTTGCTGTAATAAAACATTAGGAGAAATTTTACTTGACTGTTAAAAAAGAGCCAAGCTAGAAACATGTTTTACCCCAGCTATTAACATTAACTCTTCATTCACAGAGTATAATGTACAGCTTTGATCAAGCTATAGGATCCACACGCTCACAAAATATTTAACATTAAATACATAGCATGGAATTAGTCTCCAACAATTTATGCCATTGCCTCCTGCCACTTTATGTTTTCCTAAACCTTGGGGTCCGATTCACACATATAAGTCAGATTGTTTTATTTTTAACCTAATAGGGATTGGAAATAATTAATTTCAAATACTAGAATGCATATGGTTTCAAAAATGTCTTTTGCACTTCTATAGACTGAAATGGGAATAAAAATTCAAATGTAATAAAAGTTGAGAGCTAAAAAAGTAAAATCATGTACCAGAGAGTTGGAAAGCAGCTTACACATATATTATGAACATTTTATGAAAATATCCCACAGGGCAGACAAGAAAAATAAGAGCTCACCTATCAGCATAATTTTTTATTCTGCAACTTTTAAGATGAAAAGGGTGGATCTTGTCTTTCTACACTTAATTGAGCTAAACTAAGGGAAGAAAAGATGGACCTGCTCCCAAATGAGAATAGATTGATAGAAAGTGATATATTTATCCTGTTGAAATCATTTATCAGTCTGGATCCTCCCACTGCTTCCCAGAAGCAGTTCCTGTTTGCCCACCCTCATTAGGCCAATTTCAGCTTCTCCTAAGCCCCTGTGAGGAGGAGGAGGAAGCACACCTTTGGCAGGGCTGGTGCTGCCCTCCTGCTTGCCACCTCTGGAGCAGAGGGTGTTGGCACTGCAGGTCACTGCTGATCTCTGCTACCTGAGATCACTCAGCTCCTCTGCAGGGATCCCAGTGAGCAGGGGAAGCAGAAAACACAACACAGAGTTACTCAGTCTGACACAAGATTCATTTCTAAAGAAAATACATAAATAAACCCCCAAAACAATAATCTCTCCATCATTCATGTTTTATCATGAGCTTAATCCTGAAATCCTTCTATTTCTGGAGGCACAGATAGTTCTGAATAAAAATGATTTCACATTTAATTAAATCTAACATTTGCATATTGGACAAGAACAGGAAACACCAGCTATAAATGCACTTTCCAACCACCCAGCCTCATTTATCCACAGCACAGTGGCTGCAGTATGAGGGGGAAGACCTTGTGTTCTCCCACAAGTGAGAACAACTGTACTTTTTGAGAGAGCTCTTGGTGATCTACTTTTAAACACACAAACCCAAGGAGAAAAACATTCTTCAGAGCAACCCTTCCTCTACCCACCCCCACGGGACATTATCACTCCTGGACAACACTCACAGCCTTTGTCGGTGTGTCCAACATGAGGTGAGAAAAGGACAGATGATCAAGAGTCAAAGTGAATATATCTGCATGGAAGGGTGAACCATTATTAGATGTCAAAGCTTTCATCAATAATTTTCACCATATCTTAAGAAAACAGCTAAATCTATCTTAAACATAGATATTTCTTGTGCTAACCACCCAGAATAGTATTTTTCTAATACCTATCCTCTCAGTGGTGTCCCCAACCAGGCATCTGGTAACATAACTTGTTTGGGGTTTGGTTTAGGAGCTACCACAGATTCACAGCATAAATATATCGAGGTGTTTATGTATGTTTGTACACATACCTGCAACTTCTTTTTTTTCCTAGCAAGAGCATCTGATTTGGGGATCTAGTTAGAATTTTTTATTTAGTAATCAGGTTTTACACTGTCAACAAATACTTTTCAAAACATAAAAGTCATTTCCTGGCTACAGCTGGCTTTTCCAATAAGATGGTTTATGAGACACAATTAGTCCTGCCAGGCAGAAATTTGAAATAGACAAAGGATCATTTTCACCCCAGTTTATAGCTGGGATGGCAAGGCAGGATAATCACCTGGGGCAGATGAGTTTTCTTACATTACCCTGCTTCGACAGCTGAAGGCTTCAAAACCAGAAATACCGTCCTTCAAGAGTTGCAACAGTGTCTCAAGTTACTAAACACCTATCATTGCTAAACATTTACACTCAACTCAATAGACAAGAAGGAATTAATAATAAGCAAAAAAGTACCAAAGTACCTAAACAAACTAAAAAGCTATGTTTTTCACCTGACAGAAATCCCCTTTCCCTGCTCCCCAGCAGGCAGTCCTTGCTACGCTGAAATCAAACTGCTGGATGAAGAGCCCAGCACTGTGGTACCAGGCAGGAGCAATTTATGACCCTGCCTGCGTGGGCAGGGATCCAGGGGACAGCCACCAGGCAGCCAGGCTGCTCACCATCCTCCCTTCTCCACATCCTTCGTGTCCACCAAACCTACCCATGCCTGTACCCCAGTTAATGCACAGCACTGTTTATTGTGGGCTAACACACACTCACCCACATCTATATTAACATGGGCAGCACCTTCCTCTTCCCTTTTAATGCTTTTTATCTTAATAAAAATGTTATTTACCATATTTCTAAAAGATTGATTTGTGTTCTCCAGGTGTTTTAAGCTATGTAGCAGTTTAATATCAAATATAAAACAGAAAAATTAACTATACTGCAAAGTTTCCGGTAGCAATGCAAATATACGCCTTAACAGATATACCCAGATTGAAAAGTCAATAAAATAACTAAGGAGAGGAGTCAACATATCCATCTTCATTAAGTTTGACTTCAAATACTAAAGATGGGAGTAAATCACCCCCTGATGCTGCGGGCACAGCCAAATTAATTTTAGCCCTGCCTCCTTCCACAGGCAGGGCTCACTCAGAGATGCTGAAGGCCACTCACAGGCCCGTAGTCACACAGAAATGTCACAGCCAGTCAGCAGAGCGAGCTCCAGCAGCTCTGAGCACAACTAAGGGGTAAAACACAAGAGTGGTGAAACATACTTGCTCTCATATTAAAACCTCCTAGGTCAGCATTTTTTGGATCAACACCTTTGGTTTCATGTGCTCACTTGTGCTGGGGAAATAATCCCAAAGTCTGCTGTGCTGTACACCCAGAAGCGATGTGGGACAGGAGCAGTGCACGCTGATCACCTCTCTCTGGCTCTGGGTGTGCAAAGAGGGCACGTTTGGTAGGTTGCAGAGCATTTTGCCAAGATACCAAAACTCCCATTTGTTCCCTCTGTCATTTGGCCACTCACACCACATAAGAATGAGCAAACAAGAGTGCTGGGCAGATTTTTCTCCCTGTGGTGTACAAAGCTAGAAGGCACCACGTGCCACCAGCGCCCACCTGGCCAGCCACCCTGCCAGCCCCACCGCCCCTGCAGGCAGGCAGGGGACCAAGTTGTTGACTTTCTTCCCTCCTGGCCACTTTGGGAATCAGCAGCCTCATCTCCCCAAGCCAAAGAAGCTGAGCACAGCAGATGGCTGCCAAAATAAAAGAAAAAAAAAATAAATAAAAGAAGGAAAAGAAAGAAAAGAAAAACAGTCACCCAGCTCCTGGGTGGCACAGGCAGGAATTTTGCTGCCATCCCCTAGAAGATGCTCAGATCTCCTGCTGTGGGCTCAATGTTGAACTCCCTGCCACTGCTCAGGCAGGAACACTGCTGCCCAGGACAGACATTTACCCAAACCCTCCATGAACAACATCAAGCCAAAAAATGTAAATCAAAAGTAGAAGCCCTCAAAGCTGCCTGGCAGGACTGGACAGCCAGGGCACTGCAGCTCCCTGCGAGTGGGGGGCACTCGATGGCAGACAGCACATCAGTACTCAGGCAGCACTGGATACCAAATTAGTGGTCTTGAACATATACAGTTTGAGAAATAATTAACTGCACTGTGAAACACTGATAACTTCAAGTATTAAAAACATAATCTCTCATATTAAAATGAATTTACTAAAATCAAATCAACAACTCAGTGTCCTCTGAATTTCCTCCAGTCAGCTAATTTAATTAATCATTTTGTTCATTTGGATATAGATTCTAGATTTGTGTTTTGCCATCACAAAATACCTTGTGCAATAGTACAAGATCTCTACAAAGAAAATTAATTTTTAGAGGGATTGGATTTCATTCCCTTAAGCTGAAATTCTGATCACTAAGCAGCAAGAACACTGCTGCAGCACACAGGATATCACTCAGGATGTGACAGTTTCCTCTTGTTTTAAGCTACTTTAAAAAAAAAAAAAAAACAAAAAAAAAACAAATTCTCAAATTAGCAACAGAGTATTGCTTTTGATTAGCAGCAGAGGGACTGTGAGCACACTGGGCCCAATCCAGCTACTTAGAAGTTTTGCTTTTAACTTTGATGGAAATTAAATAGGAATGTAATTCAGTGCAGCAGAATCTGTTCTTGAAATGCGGTTCCAGCGTTAAGCCCATGAGTGCATCAGTGCTTTTCCTCTCCACAGCCCTCAGGGCATCCACAAGGCCCCGGTGCTGGCTCGCCTGTCCCCTGTCCCAGGGCTGGATGCTGCTCCTCACCGTGCCAGGAACAAGGTCACAGCCCTGCCAGGCCCAGGGGTGGGCACAGCCACTCACGCCTGGTTCCTCCCCAGCGCTGGACACGTGTGACCATAGGAGAAAACACCCTCCCCTGTGCCTTCTTCAGGGTACAACACCACATCCTCCCTCTCTTAGACCTGTACCAACCTCATTGTTACTGACTTTGGCACAACTCAAGTCAATTGTGTAAATAAAAGAATACAGTGGTGCAGTTGTTCAGACCCCAGACTGAATTTTGAGGGGAGTACTTGAAGAGTTCAGCTCAAGAGTGCTTTTATCAGGGTCCTTCCAATGCCATTTTCAAGCGTACCTTAAAATCAGGCCCATCTTCTCAACCTGTGCAATCCTGATAACTGAACTTGAGAGGGTCACATCCTGTATTGCTCCAAAACTCACTTAGCCTTGACTCTCCTATGTTTGTGTTGGTAGGACTTTGCTTAAATAACCCATTTGTTGGACTAACACAACATTTTGTTTGGCTTACAAGCCCCATCTGGGTAAATGCACATTTCCCTTGTTTCATTTTTTGATAATTTTCTTCTGTAGTCATTTAATTGACCTTACACAGATGCTTGCAGAAGTTTAAATGAGGCATAGTTAGAGCTTTCAAAAATACATATAATTATGCACACCTACAGACTCTAAGGAAAAAATAAGAAACAAGAACTGATCCTGAAGAGCCCAACAGGAGATTTGCAAAGTTTTGGTTTAACACCAGCAGTCGCATATTTGGAGTTTATGGCAGATAAAGGACTTTTACAGAATTGAGACATGTAGCATTTTTATACTGGCACCACCCCATTGCTAGCTGAACCCTCCACAGTGCTGCAGCAACTGCAGCTGTGTAGTTTGGCTAGTCCCTCTCCATTTGTAAAGATGGACTTTATCAGGTGCTTTAAGAACCCTTGGTGCATCCATGTCCCATCCCTCTCTGAAACACCAATGGGAAGCTCAGCACTAGCAGTGTTACACAGCAGCCAGTTGAACTCAGCAAGCTTCACACATTTAATGCCAGTGGAAAAGTCTGACAGACAAATACAAACCAAAGTCTTAAAATTACCCCCACAGAAATCAGTCGTGCATCCAGAAAGTGAGAGATTTTGTCTGCTTAATGAGAGCAGAGGGGGCCAGACACAAGCTCAGAGCAACAAAAATCAATCTGGCACACAAAAAAAGGACAAAGGGGCAGGTAGGACAGCATAGAGGGGAGGGCCAGGTTGACAAGCTTCTCCGAAAAGAAGGGCAAGTCTTTCCTAGGAGCTGGAGTACCCAGGCAAAGGTCAATGGAGGAGGCAGAATGTATGACAGCTAGGGCATAAAGTATTGCAAAAGTAGAAAAAAAAATGAAAAGCAAAAGGAAAAGAGGACTTGGCTGGACAAAAATCTAATCCTGCTACTATTAGGGATTACAGGACCTCTGGGTCAGCAGCAACTTGAGATCAGCACTACTGCAACTACCTGTGCCGTGCTGAGAGCTAAAACCAAAGCAAACAGTAGGCGCCACTTCATCGCTCCTGGCCCCTACCCCACCGAACCCAGAGCAAGATGCACAGAGGCACCGAGACACTTGGGAACCCAACACAGGGACATCAGCCATCTCCACGGACACCTGGCCTACCCTCCATAAATATTTTGTGTCTTAGAAAGTCAGCGGAGCCCACAGCTGTCAGCAATCTCTGTAAACAGAAGAGTCCCCGATTAGAAGAGGCAGATCTTTTGTCTGCGAAGCAAGAGCCCAAAAGGAGGAGCGAGGGTGGCAGGCGAGCGAGCAGGGCTGCAGAGCCGCTCCAGCAGCGCCAGCGGACATCTCGCAGCCCTCCTGCCGCAGCAGCGCCGAGGTGCCGACCCAGGGAGGGGGAGGCAGCGAGCCGGGACCCGAGGGGGTTTGCTGCAGTATTCAGACCTCGGGCTGGCGTGCTCCAGGGAGCGGCAGCTCGGGTATGTGGAGCAATTTAGGTGGAGGCTGGCAGACGTATTGCACACGGACTGAGACTGCAGTGCACCACCAAGGCTGCAAAGGGTCGTGCTGGTCCGGCTCTTCTCTTCGAGCCCCGAGCGACACGCGGGGCAGGAGCGGGAGGCCACGGCCGTGTCCCCCGTCCGGTCAGGTGTCTGCGGGCACACGGCTGCCGGACGGACCCCACCACCGACACCTCTGGCAGATGGCCGCCCCCCGGCCTCAGCCCATCCCTCACAAAAATTACATCAATTCAAACAAGGCAGGGAAAGGGGGGGGGGGGGGGGGGGGGGAAGAAGGGAAACAAATCAGGATCATTTCAGAGCGGTACAAATAGCAGGCTCCGCTGGCTGCAGGAGAAACCAGCTGATGCAATTATCCTGGCGGCCGGCAGTAGACCATCTGCCCGGCTCCCGGGTTGCTGTTGTTGCAGTCTCAGCGGGGCTCGCTCCCAGAAGAGCGGGGCCCCGCGGCCGGGAGGGAGCCATCTGCCCGGCCCCGGGCTGTTCGTGCCGCGCTCCGCGGGGGACGGCCCGGGAGCCAGCCCGCTGCCCCGCGGCCCCGGGGCACGGACACGCGGGGCCGAGCCTGGCCGGGCTCGGTGGCCGGAATGGGCAGCTGCGCTGCGTTTTCTGCAGGGGATTTGCTCGCTCTCCCATGCCACCACACAAGCCGGTTGTGTTTGTGGAGCATCTTTGTGCCTGCTTGTGTTTAGCGTTTACGCGGTGTGCATGGGGGGAGGGGGGGAGTCTGGGACATCCCCTGTCCTTCAGGGAGCGGTGGGGACACTGAGGAACCAGTGACAGCCACCCCATCCCACAGAGCTGCTCCAGGGTTGGGCCCCAAACCTGTACCCCATGATTTATGCCACAGTGGGGGTGATGACTGCCACCTTCATTTATATTTTGTCACTTCTATGTTTGTCAATAAAACACAAGTAGAAAATGACACCAAGAGGGAAAGGGATGAGTTCTGTCAAGGAAATTTGACGAGAACACAGCTCTGAGGACTTCCACTCCCATTGCAGGTACCTTTGCTAAGGCACAGCAGGTACATTTGATCTTTCTGGAGTTTTCCCCGTTACACCGTGTCTACTCTGGGGGTATGGGAAGTGCCCTGCATCACCCAGGGCTTGTGCTGGGTATCACCTGGAGCCAGGTTTCAGTAACAAGTCTGCTCTCACTGACAAGGTTTCTACAAACTTGCCAGGCTCAAACAGAAAGAGGTAAGAAATTGTAGAATTTTTTTATCCTTTTTAACCATATCAAGTCCATACACCTATTGCTGCCCAAGGCTCAGTCTCTGAGCATTCATCTGCAATCAATTAAACAAACAATCCAGTATCCAAGAGGATTTCATTCTGAATTTAAGCTTTCAGTCTATAAAAATTTATACTTTTCCACTCCCAAATTAATTGCTATTCAGAAAGAAATTAAGTAGGGAGGGATGGAAGCCTGTGCCAATCCATCTCACCACTTCCCCAACACTGACAAGTCCCTGGGCACTGAGCACAGCAAAACTTGCCCATGGCCAATTTCCTGGGCCATTATTTCAGGACTGGCAGCTTCAGGAGGGATGTAAACTAAGGGACACAGTGCTTCCCCCATCCCTTGCTGCCCCCAGCCAATGCCAGCCCCATCCCACCCCTGCAGCCTAGTGCTTCCCTCTCTAAAGCTAAGGCATGAGACCGGCAGTGACAAGGCTGATGAACCCATTAACAAGTACTAACACAATATGTGGGTGTGAGTTATCAGACCACACTTACACTTCAGTTTTAATTTAGACAGTGCCTGGAACTGTTGTCAGTCACAGCTGGACTATTTATCTCTTGAAGTGCATAAAGGAAAGGGAACTCTGAACACGGCCAGGACTGGCCCAACCTGTCACCACATCCCTACTCCCACGTACTGCAGCCTCTCCCACAGTGCATTTGCCTGTATCAGCTGCTCACCATTTGTTGAAGCTCTCTCAGCAGATTTGGGGGGCTTCCCTCCTTCCTTCTCCACACTGTTGTTTCTAGAGGTTTGAGACCACAGCTACCACCGACCAGCACCCCCTACTACACCTGGGGACACCAGCTCAGACTGGACCATCAACAAAGGGTACATGTGTAAAATCCCATTTCTGATGGAAACCAGGCTGAAATGCTGCATGTGACCTCATTTTTTAGTGGCCATGTGTGTGACATAACCAAGGGCCAAATTCAGTGGCAAACCTAAGTCAGGTTGTGCTGTGTAATAAACAACATCCTCAGACTATCCCCTCCTTCACATTGTCAAGGACTCTTTCCCTTTCCTCTGTTCCTTTTCCCAAAATGGAGCTGACTGTAAAGATGAGCTGGGAATGCTGGAAGCAGAGCTGCTGCACTGCAGGGAACCCAACATGAAGCCAGGCAGGGGCCAAAGCACCCAACAACAGCGGAACAAAGGTAAAAGTAGGAGTGGAGTGGAAAGCTCCACACTGTACTTAAAGGAGGATTATGGTTTAACTGCTACTCCACCTTATGACAATGCAAGCCTAGGGGTACCCAGGCAGAAATAACTCCAAATTTCATCTGCCATAATAACAGCCTCCACCATGGGATGGCACAGTATACATAACAGAGAGGCAAAGAGAATTGCTCTCAAGTTTCAGGATGCAAATGGTTAATATTGCCCACTAAAAGCCATTCTCATTATAATGAGGCAAGGAATAAAGGGGATTAAAGTAACTTAAATTGAAATCTTGTCCTACTGTTATACACGTTAGAAGGAAAAACAGGAGTTCTGATACTGCAGAAAAATTTGTAGTGCTTCCTCTCTACAGGAGGGAAATTCTTCTCAGGCTTTGTTAGTACCATTCCTGCACTCCCTTCACTCACAAGTTTTGTCCTTGGGCCCACAAGGGTCCAAGAAGTTCTTTGCAGAAGAGAGAACATCACAAGGAGCCCAGCAAAGGGCATCATCAAGGGCTCCTGCTTATCCCTTAGTGCTCAGGCTGGGCAAGGAGCCCCAGCACCCACAAACCACAGGGGCCAGTGCCAGGGTGGTGATTCACTTGGTTGCACAGAGTGTAATAAAAAGCTATTTTAAGATTTTTATATGCCTTCAAATAATGTTCTCATTGCTGTAGCTACCCAGCATAAACTAAATAAAAGTTCTAATCTCTAAAACACAGTACCTTTTTCCAAAAGCATGGAAATGGGGAGGGAAGAATGTACAAACCAAAACAAGTGGGTATACTTCTTGTGGGATCTGCACTACAGAAGAAATGCAGAGCAGGTCTCCCTCTCCCTAGAGGGTCTTTTTTCAAGAGGGAGAATAATAATAATGTAGTAATAATAAGCACTTATATAGCGCTTTACATTTTCAAAGCACTGTGTAAACATCAACTAATGGGACACAGTAGAATAAGTAGTGTCTAAAATGAGTTTATGTACTGCATTATATTTTTCTACAAAGTGGCTGGGGCTGGTTTTAAAATTAAATTCCCCCCCATATTGATACTAGTGCATATGAATCTTCTTTAAAGAAGTGTAACAAAAACATTTCTCATTAGTTACTCTCGACAGCCTTCATATTTCCAAATTTTGGCTCAAAGCAAATTGCTTAGATAGTTTCATAGGTGCAAAATGCATTTAGTTTCACAAGAAGAATAGGAGGGCTAACTAACTGCTTAGGGTGATATATCAGTACACTTGTAGGCACACACCAATGCTTTCCGAGAGAAAGTCACATAGAAGATTCAAAATATTTCATAGAAGGAAGGTTTTAAGAAAGAAACTGAGAAATACAGAGAGCTGGAACTATGGCTACCTTGTGGACAGATGAGCAAGGCAACCAGCACCTTCCCAGTACAAGGCTACACAGCAAGGAAAGAAGTCCCTATACTGGAACTAGAAATCAAGCATCACTTTCCATTTTATACAACAGAATTAATAGGAAAATCATCTATAATAGGGAAAATGAAACAACAACAAAGCAAATCCAAATATTATGACCTGAACTATAACATTGGTGTTACATTTCACTTTCACCTATCCAGCATCTCACAGTGTTTAATAAATTCACTCTACTCTCCAAGGCACGAATGTTATATCCTCTCTGCATACAACTGAGATAGAAAACATTGAGAGAGGGAGGAAAAAAAATTGACACATGATCATTCTTCCAGGAGCCATGGCAGAGGCAGAAGGGGGAAAATCTGACTCCAAGTATCTTCTAGTAGCCTGGAGTATCTTACTATTTTGCAAACTTTTCTTTCTTTATTATCAATAATTTGCTTTACAGCAAACCCAGGTGCTTCTGTCATGAACCAGAGCCCAGCATACTACAGCATGTAAGCACAGAATGAAAAGACAGGACTGAAGCAACTAAGGAATGGTTTGGTTTTTTCTCTCATATTCTCAAGCTAGGAATCAAATGCCAGTCAAAAATGCCATGCTGAATATATCTACCTTTAGGCATGCGCTTAACTGTAAGTATATGAGTAATCCCAGCGGTTCCAGTTTTGGGGATTTTAATAGTTGTATGGTTTTCATAACTACAGGAAAAACCCTTTCCAACAAACTGCCAGTGTGACTCCCTGTTGTACTACACCACAATTACTGGAACATATTTGGTATTTCTCAAGAGGTTCAGATAATGAAGAATCCTCCAAATTTTCTATTAGCCCAAACTTAGGAATTCTGCATCAGGGAGTTAACAGCAGAACAGACAGTGTACATTAGGTATTGCAAAAGAAAGAGAAAGAGAGGCAGAAATATTTATAAAATGTAAACCTTCCTTTTTTAAGTAAGGTTGTTTGTGAACCCAGACTGCAGCTCAACCAATGCTATTGCATAAGCATGCTGAGTTAAAGATCCTTTTCTCATGTATTCCTTTATAAGAGGCAAATTTCTTCATCTTTTCACACCACAAAGTTTTCCAAAATCTGAAGATTAATATTTAATAAGAAAACACACAATAAACCAGTCTCTTTTATTCTTTTAGGTGCTATTGGTTTAACACTGAATCACAGGCTTTTACTAAAAACCCACATCATTAGTTACACTTACAAGGAAATGTTTTTTAAAAGCAAGGAAAGGTACAATGTTGTGGTTGCATTGGGGTTTTTGTTTGTTGGTTTTTCTTCTTGGCAAACAAGCAATTCTTTTACTTCATGTGACTAAAAATAAGCAAATGGGGGGAAGGGGAGTGGAAGGTAGGGGGAGGGGGGATCCTTCCTAACAGGGAAAGCCATCAAAATTTGCTGCATCAGAAATTATCCCAGTAAGAACACAAACAAGCACAAGGCACTGCTGCAAGTAGAGAGGCCTGGCTGGCCACCAGCTTCATAGGTCCAAGGATACCAGGTGCTTTGGGCAGCAGAGGCTTTGTCCTCCACAAAGCCCCTGTGACATTATAAGCCCAGGCACATGAGCTAGCCCAGGCAGGATGTTCATGGGACATGGTGCTATTTCACCATAGTCAAAATTTGCCCCTAAGAAAACAGACTATAACGTAGCCAAAAGAGCTGGAATATAGCATAGTATCTCCTGTCACCCAAACACGGGAGACAGACCAGCCTCTGACAAAGAACTGTCTGGCATTCAAGTGCCAGGATTAGCACAAGCACCCACTTGGTGATGCGGGCCCCATGGTGACACAGCCTATGGTGCAAGCTAAAAGCAGAATAACAAATCTCCCTTTCCCTTGAGATACATAACCTAATTTCTTAGTGGCATTATTTCTACTATGTTAGAATAGAGAAGAAAATTGTTCCCCAGCAATGCTGCCTCATGCAAGGCAGCTGCCAGCTATTCACCAGCACAGGAGCAGTGAAAGATGCCGGCCGAACTCTGGTCCAGGTGCCTTCTCCCTGCCTCTCAGCAGGAGCTCTGCCCTTCTTTGCTTTGCATTCCTTTCAGAGCACAGCTGCCTGCTTGGCTGGGCCCCCATCCAGAGAGGATTGAGGAGCAGCTTCCAGCCACTGCAGGGACACAGCACCAAGCACTCCACAGCTCACACCTCTGCCTGGACATATTGTGCCAGGAATGGCAGAGAGCACCAAGCACTTGTACAACTTGAGTCTACTCTTCATAACTTCCAGTGAGCTTCTTCAGGCTGTACTCCTTTGCACCCTGTGCTTCACTATGGATTTGAGCACTTGCTTCAACAGCCATCATTGCTGGGCACATTCTCAGGGGGCTCACAACCTGCCTATCAGCCCCCTGCAGATACACATGCACACCCACTTCCCACACAAGGGGCCACAGCCCAGCCTCCCCAGCTGAGGCTCTTTCCACAAAGGTTTGACCCAAAGCAATGGAACTTGGACACTGGTAAGGAAGCTTTCCCTACCCTAACACACCCCAGACCTGTGCAGGGCCAGCAGAGAGCTACAGGGTTACTTTTCTGGTGGGCTGGTAGGTCAAACTCTGAAGGAAGCTAGGAAGGCAGCAGGACAAGGAGCCACAAACAGAAAGAGAATTAACCCCATCGGATCTGCCCTCACCTGGAGCAGCAGTGGGCATGCCCATGGGACTGGGCCAGGCAGCCAAGAGGCAAAAAGCAGTTTCACAGGCTGAGTGTAAGGTAATGGCAGCCTCAAACCAACCAGGGATCATCTCCGTGCTCCCTTCCAGAGCAGTGTGTTTAACATATACCAATTTGTAGACTGTATTTAATCCAGGGGCAACATCAAATCAAGAAAATCTTCAGAAAAAAAAAACAAACTTGTTGGGATGTGCCAATAAAAGAAACTCAAGTCCAGCCAGCAATAGACAGTAAGAAGGAGAAGCAGATAAATTCCCTCTAATAAAGGGGCCAACTGCCTTCAGCTTCCCAAAAGAGCAGGATTACCACATCTCCTCTCTGCCAGGGCCTCAGCAGCTCCCACCATGGGCTGAGCAGTGGCTGAGGCTGGACTCTGGGCTCATTACCCAGCAGGCAGGCCCACCCTGACCTATCCTCCACTGCCTGCTTCCTTCCCTGAAGGCACTTCCAGGGCTGTGGTCATGTTCTCCCTAACTGCAAGGAGCAAAACCAGCAAAGATTCAAAGGAGGAAAAACAAGTAAAGAGGCTTCAGCCTGGGGAGGAAATCCTACCTGTAAGTATTCCCTCTCAAGCTTCCCAAGCTCCACAGTGGGACAGATGCAATAGGAAGGGAAACAAAGCTGCTAGAGGGACTTCACTGACATTTTCTTAGGCTACAGATATGTAGGAACCATCATGGCAATATCCCTGCCTGTCCCACAGTTGGGCTATTTTCCCTTGAAACCATCATCATCTGTGCATAAATTAAAAATCAAGTTCCTGGTGGCTACCTCAAGCAATGTTTTTATTAGGTGGTTTGAAGTTTGCTAGAAGACAAGAATTTACAGCTGGCACATGCACCACCCCCAGTGCTTGGACAAACAGGCAGGGTAGAAGAGACCACATGTAGCCAGGCAAGACACTTTTCTCCCAAATCAGACCTGCAGAAAAAATATTGCATTTTCTAAGGTTCATTTGAAGGGAGTTTTCCAATGGCACTCTGAGGGACAGCAGAAACAAACAATTTTGCTTCCTTTTACCTTAACACTGTGGGACAGAAAGGTTCTAGCAGCCTCTGCTCTGGAAGCAGCCAGGACCTCCAAAGCCACTGAAGACAGCAATTTCTCTACCTGCCTTTTTGTTTGCTCAAGTTTTGCACCACATTGGCCTTGCTGATGCCAATCAGACAGCAGCAGGTTTTAAGCCACTAGTCTGATGTCTTCAGCTGTGCCACTGACTGCTACAACAGAGAGAACATTTCTTGGATGGCCATGTGTGGGGATACAAAAACCTCATTTACAACTTGGCATCTCAAGGAGGACAGGGTGGTACAGCAGCAGGTGACAAATTAAAAGCTCATTTTTATATGCACTTTCTTTGGAGCCACATTTTGAATACAGACCCACTGGCAAGGGGGAAAATCATAACTCTGATACCTCTTTATGAAAATATGCATTTTGTGTTTGGGAGAATTCCTGGTGCATGTCAGAGCAGCCAGCAAACCCCATTTGTGAGCAATCTGCCTGCATAACACCAACAGCCCCCACCACCAACACAGCATCCTTCTGCCAATTGCAGGGGGTTTGTGCCCCCAGGCCCCTGAGCAGCAGCTCCTGCTGCAGCCAGGGACACCCGGCAGTGCAGCCTGGCAGCTCTGCAGGCAGGGCCGGCAGCTCCCCCTCCACAGCACCCTCGGGGCACTGCAACCGGGCACACCAAGCCTCTGCCAAGCATCTCTCAGGGGTGGGGGTTTTCAGACTCTCACCTTTATGTTCAGGCTTGTTACTGATTTTACTTACATTGAGAAGAATGAAAAAAGAAGCTCTCTGGTAAGTGTTTGAGACCAAGAATAGTAATCAAAATAAATCAAATTGGAGTTCTAAAACAAATATCACTTATCTGTTATCAAGCAGGAAATAAAACACCCTTGAAATTATAGGAATCAGGTCAATGGACTCATATACAAGCATTGGGCAAGACTCAAGAACCAGAGACAAGCACTCAGTTTCATTTTAAAGCTGCTCATAATGCATTGTACCATACTCTTCAAGAATGCTCAGAATCAGACCAAAGTACTTCTTTTTCTTTAAAAAAAAGAAAAAAATCTTTGAGGCAACAGCTTTGGCAGACAGAGTTGCCTACTACATTGCCCACAATGTATCCCTGCCAGAAACACACCATTTTTTCAATGTAGTTCTAGTATAAACATAAATAAGGTGCAAGTCACACACAGCCTTCCTTCTCTACTTCCCTACCCCGATATTTTCAGTACTCTGCCACATCCCACATGCCCTCTGGGGGAACAGTCTGGTCAGTAAAAGCAAAGAAATTACGAAGGGCAAGGCATGCCATTTTCCTAGAAATAAAGGAGGCCATGAGCAAATTACCCAACCAAAATGCATCCACAGAATTCAGCAATAAATAATACACAAGCTTGGCATTACTGTGTAATCCAGTATCTCTTTACTCATGTGAGTAATCTAATGAAGCAATAGAAATTTGAGTAATAGCTTGAATAAGTAAATTAGAACAAAGCTACATATACCTATCGAGCAAAATAGCCAGAATGCTGCTGCTTTTTTCAGCACAGCAAGCAGGCTTGTACATCAAAAAAAAACTTCCTTGCATTTTGCAACCATTTCAGTTGGCCCAACAAAAGATATTAGCTATTCCTCTAAGCTTTCTCTTTCATTTAAACACAAAGAAACATTATATACTATATGTATTTGTGTATATTCACACAGTAAGTGCTGAAAGCCTACTTTTTCCAGTTACCAACCTGATTTCCCCTTCTATCCAAAACCCTGAACAATTGTGAGTCCTCACAGGCCAAGTTCAGATACTGCCATGATCCTAAAATAGTTGAAATGCCAAGAACTCATGACTACAATCACACTGGTCCTCAAATGTCTCGATAGTCAACAGAAAATAACTATATAGCACAACAAATGCACTCCTCCAGGCAGGAAAGCACTGTCACTGTCTAGTAAGAGCAGAAAAGCTATTTTGTTTAAGTCATTTGCATGTCTAGTGGGTTTTTTCTGCTTACGCATAATCACACACTTTTCGATGGAGCTGCAGTCACTTTTCAGATCTGTTCCTTCTCTCAGTCTTTCGATTTAAACTTAAAAAAAATATAGATACAGTTGCAGGTAAGCCAACCTCCATGCCAAGGCTTTGCACCTAATCATCGAGACCCCTCCATACTCAAATCACAGCAACAGATTTCCTACTTTCCCTACTTTATTTCTCTCTCTGTTTAGCACCTCCACTTCCCAAAGTATGAAGTTCAGACTTCTACCATGTTTTTTCTCTCCCTCCTTTTAGTTTTCCATTTTTTCAGACATGAAATTGAAAGAATGCAGAATCACAGTCACTTTCTCTCATGTAAATCTGTACCTGCTTACAGTGACAGATGTTAAACACAACCCAAGTCTCTTGGGCTTCCCCAGTGCCATCCAGGAGCTCCCACAGCCCTGCTGCATCTTCTGCACCTTGAACCTTCCCAGTGCTCCCCTGGAAATCCTCCCAGCAGCAATCTCAGATTCAGCAGAAGGAGCAGGAGACACTCTCTCCAGATTAGATCCTGAATGACCATTCCCATAAAATCTCTTTGCTGCTCCTGCTCTTTCAATTGCAGTGCAAGGAATTAAACTAAAATCCAACCCCCACCAAGGCCTGTAAGAAACACTACCACAAAAACAAGACAGAGCCTTCACCCTACAGCTGATAGGGGCCTACTCACAGTCCTCCAACACAAATCCCAATTAACAGTGCTACTCAGAGAGCTTGGACTCACACTTAAACATGCAACCCAGCTCCTATTGCTATCAAGGAAAAAAAAATGTACTTACACTAAAGACAACAAAAACAGATGTACACTCAGCAAAGTACACCACCTCTACTTTGCACCACTCCCTTTTTAAAGCACATAGCAAGTCTGTCTTCACTAACATTATCCTCATTACCACTCAGCTACCCACCATGTGAAGCAAGTTCCAGCAATCAGCAGGTGGATGCTTGGCTAACCTGCCTCAGTAATAACCCAGAAAAACCTCATCTCAGCCAGGTGAGGATCATCAAGAAATGAACAGAGCTGCAAATTTAAGTACCTGGTGAAGGGTGCCTAGACCCTCACCCCAATTTCTAAATTACCTGTAGGCAAATACTACGTAAAGCCAGTAACAGCTTTTGTGAGTCCAATCGATTGAGCAGTTAAACTTGTTCAGTCAGCAGGCAACCAAGGGAGGCATATATTTTAATGGTAGATGTGGAAACAAAGGAATTTTGATTAGCCTTGGGACTGGAGGGGGTAAAAATACTGGTTTAGGATTTTCCCAGGATATGCATATTAAGAACTTGTCTTTTTGCCCTCTGTGTAATTTTTTTTAATATTTGGAAAGCAGAATTAGGCCACATTTGACCAAACCTCCAGAGCCTAGCAGGAGCCAACAGAGACCGGAGTACAGCGACTTGTTAATTCTTGTACTTTTACTCATAACAGGATTTCACTAGTGAGCAACGCATTTTCTGCAGTCCTATCAGAGGCTTAAACAAAATGTTTCTCTACAAGGAGGGATCTTTCCCTCTGCTTCGCTTTAAAACCTGAATGCATTGTTTACGTTCTCTAATATCAACTAGAAATAACTTCTGTGTGAAGAAACTCCAACTGTTACACTTCTGAAGCAGCCTTCGTTATCAGTGCCAGACTCAAGGAGAACATGACTGCGGGTGATGCTACAAAGAGAGACGAGATCAACCCTACTAGAAATTGCCCAGGAGAACACACAGGTAGGGTGGGTTTAAATGAGATCACGACTGAGATTATTTCACCCCCAGCATACCCAAGTGAGCCATTCAGGTCTCCTGAGTGGCCTCTATGCAGCAAAGGAAACACTCCTCTGCCACAAAAGCTGCCTTACATTTGTACTTGCCACGCAGCTGCAGTAGCAATAAGTCCTTTACTGTTTGTTCAGCTCTTGAAAGTCCTGTAAAGCATTCACCATTCACCTGTCACACTGCACAAACTGAGCCCTTTGAAATGAAAATCTAAAAGTAAATGTGTTAGTCAACGGCTGTTGCTGCAACAAGAAGCGAGTCTGACACCAGCGAGCCTTCAGGCAGGTAATTCAGTGAGACCAGTGAACAACAGTATGTTTTATTTAATTAGGATGAACAGAAGAGATAAACCTCACAGCAGGGCGGGTAATGACAACATTTCAAAAATAATTCATGCCCAGGTAACAAAAGGGCAAATTTCAATTACATAAAAAAGCTAAAAAGTTGACTTAATACATCCAAGGGGGAAGAGGGAAAAAATTAATAATTGTACTGCATATGATTAACAAGTGGCATTTACAAGCTCTACAAATTGGTCTTTCTGTTGCCTAATCTGTGGCTAGAAAGGAAAAGGTTTTCTTTCTAAGCAAGTGCAAACAATATAATGAAGGTACTTATGGCTAGATTCAGATGGGTATTGCAGTGCTACCTGAAATAAGTAATTCTGTGGAAAGCTAACGCCATCCACCAACCCACGGTACCACAGGGAGATCTGTGAGCCCATTCCAAATGGCAGCACCCAGTTTCCAACACCATCGGTTCCCTTTGTTTACATTTTTGAAAACAAGCCATTGCAAGAGGTCGAAGCCTGAGCCTTCTATAGCTGGAAATGTCACAAGAGACCATTTAGTCCCTGCACGTCCTTCTACTCCCCAGAATAACGTGACTCCAACAAGCCACCATAATTCACTGCTGCACATATATATACATCTGTGTTGTCAAGAAGATGTAGTGCTTAAAACTCCCATCACCTTATTTGTCTAAGAGAAAAAGGAACTAGCTTCTCTCCATTTACGAATGGACATCAGGAAAGAAAATGCATGAGAATCTACTTCTGGGCTCTAAAACATGTGGAATAAATGCACATAAGAGCTCAGAGCTGCTCCTCACTTGGCTCCAGCTCCCACCTGCACTCGCTGAGTCCGTGTCCACCAACGCACACACCAAAGGCAGGCCCTCCCCTCCACCACCATTTGTCAGTCAAGATTTAGCAGGAGTCTCTAATAGGTTTTATATTAGTAGTATTTCATTTCTCCAGCACATTTACTAGGATACAAGGGAATATAATAGCCATGCTTTTTCAGAGGCATTTACGGAGAACATTGATGGAGTGATGAGGATCTGATATAGGCATTTTATAAGACAGTTCAATTATTGTGGGTAATTAATAATTTTTTGTGTAAAAGAATATGATAATACATATGATGCATGAGACCAGGAGATTATTTTTTTTTCCAAAAAAATGTGGTTTGCATTTTTCAAACGTTGTAATAATCTAAAACTGATTTCACAAATTGGAATTGGAAAGCAAGATAAAAATTAACCAATTCAATAAAATAGCCAAGTAAACAATTACAAGTGCACTTATCAAATAGAAGTAAATATTAATTCTACAGTATGAGAAAGTCTCCTCATTCACAAAGCCAGCAGGTGAGGTAGGGTTTTTAAAATGTTTACTGTAGTAATTGATCACTGGGTACCACCTCAAGTACTCAATTTGGTTAATTTAACCAAGCTTAAACCACTTACCCATGTTTAACCTAAAAGTTAATTTGGCACCAAACAATAGATAAAACCAAGCCAAAGCCACATCTACGATAAGACAATCTGTATTTACACAAGCTTAACGCATCTACTAAACATCATTTTTATATCCAATTCAGAAGATGGCATGAACATCTGCTTTCACTTCAAGACATTAATTTTCAATTATTGAAGAAAAACAAAATAAATCCTGACAAATTACTAGTAACTGTAGAATCTTTTGTTACTCTATTAGTTTATAATAGTAATTTAGAAATCCTACAATTAACATCCTACGAGAGGTCTCTGATTATTTTTTTTGCATGTGTCATCTGAAGCAATTCAGCAGTGAATGATGTTTTTTAACTTGTGCTGATTGTACACGAATATTTTTGAAGAAAAACATAGGAAGAATTCTACTAGAGCTGTACAATGGTAGTTGTTCTTCTTCAATGGCTTTAGACATAGCATCACTAAAAATATGATATTTCTATTTTCTTCCCAATTATATTTAAATGTTTTATGTTACCTTTCCCACTCTTTTCAATTTTTGGCCATGTTTATTCGTTATATTCACTGAGACCAATGGGAGCAGGCCGCAATTAAAAGGTGTTTGCACACAGGCAGGAGTTTCAATCAGTAAAACCAGTTAAATACCACCCAGATCCCGTCCAGAAGAGCATACCAGAGGGAGAGAAAGGCAGGAAAATGGGACTTGTGGAGTTCAGAGGAGAACGCTGCTAGGCTTGTAGCAAAATACACAGGCAAAAATTAAAAACTGCAGGCTAATCCCTGAAGGCAGTGCTCGGAATACTGCATGGATTCAAACACTCTCAAGGCACCAGCCCCACAATGAAACACCAACATCTCCAATTATTCCTAATCCCCCAAAAGCTACACTTGATAAAGAACAATCAAGAGCATAATCTTATTTGATATGAGTTTTATCAATTTTAGCTGCTGCTTTCACTGTATCAATAAAATTCCACCGAAACTTGAATGAACTGTAAAATTAAAGGATAATCGCACAAGTCTCTTGTATTTGGCAATTATGATTATACTTGTCAAAATTTAATTTGTAGAATGTACTGTTCCAGTACCTTCAGGTTCTTCTTTATCAACTGGGAAAAAAGGAAAATTATATCTTTAAGACAAGTATGAAAGACATTGTTACTTCCACAGTCAACTCTGTAACTGAGCTCCAACATTGTATAATTGACTTTGCAAGCAGAACAACAGCAATATAACAAAGAAAATGTCAGTGTTTTCACAGCGCTAATCTATAGCACTAGGAGGGCCTCCTGCTGTCAGCCAGAGCTGACAATACAATAGCTTTCAAAGGGATATTACCATCATGCTTTTATTCTTGACATCAATCAAGACAAAGAGAATCCTTTTCACAAGACATTCAAAATCAAACCTTTGTATGAGCAGATAGGTAAAACAGCATTCCTTTAAAGAAGATCATTCATAGCAATCAACTAATTGGAACTCAGCAAATGGTTGAAGTATTTTTATTTACTTTGCAGATAACGAAGTAACGAGTAACCCCCCTTTTCTCTTCTTGACTGACACAAATGAGGCAGGTAGGGTGTGAATCAAAAGTTTCTATCAGCATTTTTTGCCAACAGAAAGCAAAAAAATATGACAGCAATTCTGCAACTTCAAGTAGGATAACAAATCTAGAGTTAATTAGTGCATTCTTTTGCAAAACAGTTTGATTACCAACGAGCATGTTTATGCACAGAATACCCCCGCAAGCTGACAGCAATTTGCAGAACTGTCAAATTCAGCAGCCAAAGTGCATCTGATGCTTAAAACCTCGTGCCAGTGCGAGCCCAGTCCCACAAAGAGCAGTCCAGTAATGCCTCAATTACCATTACATGGGACTGGAAATCCACGGGTTGCTGTTACCCACATCTCAGCACGGCGCCGTCCAGAACCACCTCCAAGCACGAGAAGCTGCAGTTTGACCAAGGGGAAGAAGGAAGACCTGCCCTCCTCAGCCCCCTGAGTGGACTGGGTGCCCCCCACTCCCTGCAGTAGCCAGCACCAAACAAACTTTTAAGGACACCGGTGTTAATATCAGTGCCCATCAGCTGTAATGGGGGACAAGACGGAGTGTTTGACATTGACAGCTGTGTTATGTTCTGGGGTTCAGGTCCACGTGGTTTTAACAACACTGACTGAAGTATAACTCTTCCTTACAGAGAACTGAAAAAACTCTTAGCAGTTGAGGTTACTGGCAACAGGGCGAGAGTCTGTGCTGAGGACAATTACTTTCATGGGCTTCATCTGTGATGTGAAGTAAAGCTTCAGAAAGTATTTTACCCATCACTGCTACCACCACACTGTCCCCTAAGTGTTTATTTTGTAAACCAGCAGAGACTCAATGCTCACACTTTTGTTCCATTCTCATTGATGTGAAACCACCTTCCTTTAAGCCAACATTGTCCCCAACCACCAACTATAAGGTTAGCATCTTCAAGTTTGCACAAACTAATGGTCAAAACAAATCAGTGAATTGTATTGCAAATCATAAATCCCATGTCAGGGGGAAGCCCAGGGCTACTGCTGGAGTTACAGCTGCAGGAATTACTGTAAGTTTCTGCCAGGCTGAACCTGAGACCTCATAATACAGCACAGAGGCCACCTGACCTGCAGCTGTGCTGGCATCCACTTTGGGTTTGCTATCACTTCATTTGCAATAACGCTCATCTAAGACTTGTCAACATTTGATACTTCTGTCAAAGTCAATCACTTCTTTAAAGTCAGCATTGCTCCTACTTAAAGTGCAGGCAACTTGCTTTTTGCATGCAGAATAATCCCTTTCATCAGGGCACAGACTGATCCTATTTTAGTGCATAATCTTTCTGAATGAAAAAGGATACACAAATCTCGTAGTAGTTAATAAATAGCAAAGCTGCAATACAAAGTGAAATAAAAGATGGAAAAGAGAAAAATGTTACATTATTTTAAGTCCTAAATGCCACACATATATCCACATAATTTAAGCTTGTTTTCTTCTCAGTTGAATTGGGAAACCTATGACCTCAGAGTGCCTTTATTTATTACATCTCAATTATTTCCATGGAAACGTGTACTGTGGCAATCTACTGGGTTGCCAGCTCCCTAGACCACAAAATGTATACAACGGACTTTTTACAAGCAGAAGATATGGGTGAATAGAAAGAAATGAAGAATTTCTTTATCCTACATGCACATATGAGCTGCCTCCTATTATCCAGAATTTCACCCAGATTCAGCTCATTCTTAGACTCCCCGTTAGGCAGCTCAAACTAAGACCTGTAATTTACATCCAGTTTTTGCTGAATCTGGAAACATTTTTTTGCACCTAGAAACCTCAGAAATATTTAGAATCTTTAAAAACTGGGCTTCACCCAGCTCACTGTTGCAAAGACCTTCTAGATTTTTCTGCATTACAGGGATAATTTCTCAGTTATGACTTGTCAGTAAGCTACCTACTTTAATTCATAAAAATGATCACATAAATAATGATCAGTTCTATATCAGAATTAGAGTCAAAATTTCATTATAAAGTATCAACCACTTGCAAGAGATATTGTAGCCTAAAAGTACTGAGGAAGAAAACAAAAGAGTAATAAATGGTAAATATCTAACATTGTATGTCACAAGATGTCAAGGTTTACTAACTGGGCTTCTAGAGCAAACACTTTTTGCACTGGCATAGAACTATTTCCTGAATGTTAAATGTGACACTTTAGCACAGGAACATATTTGAAAATCCAGAGGCCTGGCCACTAAATGTGATCCCCTCATCTGAGAGAAATCATGACCCAAGGCCTGCTCCACCGTTCCCAAACTGTCATTCTTCTAGTTTCAAACAATGTATTTCAGAGCATCCCCTAGAAATAGCTCTATCTCTGCCCTTTCTTCTGCCCAGAGACTGTAACGTTCATCTACCAATTACTGAAGTAGCTCCTTTAGCAGATTGTCCGGGATTGCGAAGGGTCACAATGCCATGCTGCAAACGTGCCCCACAGCACAATGCTAAAAGGTGCCCTTAGTTTGGGGAAAAATTATTAAGGGAGTTGTACAAAGATGAAGGACCGACTTTACAAAAACTTGATAAACATTTGAAGCACATACAACTTATACTGCAATCATCTATTAAAGAATGGATATTTCACAAATAATATAAAATGGCCCTGGATGGGGTTTCATTTTGTTCTTTAGTTGGTCGATTAACTGCACGCTAATTTTGTCCACTTACAAGTTATTTAATTTGGACTTTTTGTTTCATCTTCTGGGCGTCCAAAGTTCTGATCCTTTTGTGCTTCTACAACAAAGCCTCCGGTCCACTGAGTTTGCGACTTCTGCTTTGTGCAGAGGACAATAAAACCTTCCCCAACATCAGCTAACCTCCTCGTGGCTGGAAGCGAAAGGCTTCTGGAATCACGCTTTCTCTCTCGCACCCATTCACTTAAAAGTCAAAAAGCTGGCAATGCGTGCAGTACAGCGCAGGGCTGGTCCTGGCCCTCCCTTTACGTTTCTCCAGCAGCTGTTTTGTTACGGAGGTAAACAGGAGATTTTAAACACCGCTTCGCTGGGCATGGAGAAGAATACGCATAGTTTAATGTCTAACCTTTACTCATAAAGCCGTTACTAAATTTGGCCATTGTTTCTTCAAGCCCAAGCAAATTCTTAACCCCTATCTATCAAATCGGGTTTAATTCTCCCCTTCTTTCACCACCCTTACGCGCATTGGACAGAAGGAGCAAACAGACGGCGCTACTATTCCCAATCATAAAGGAACATTAATTTCGGGCTAACCGACTAAAACACGAGGGAACTCATTCCTCCCTTCCTCGGCCCGCCGATGCGCCACCGCACCCGAGCACCACCGCGAAACTTTCCTCCCTCCCCGCCTCAACGATGCCACCGGCTTCTTTCATCAATTATCGCGACACGTGTCGCCGGCGAGTCTCGGCCGGCACCGCGGTACCCACACAAGCCCGGAACGGACGGCGGGCGGGCGGATGCCCCGCGTAGGGACACGCCGTCGGTTCCGGGGGGGTCTCCGCCACCACCAGCCCGTACCGGGGGGGGATTCGCAATCCCCGCCAAGCCGGGCCCCGGCCCTGATTGGCCGCGTCGCGGCGGCGGAGGCGGCGGCGGCGGCTGCCCGGGGCCGGGCGGCGGCGGCGGCGGCGGCGGGGGCCGGCGGAGGATGCCTTACCTTTTACCGAGCGGGGCTTGGCTTGCTTCCTCCTGGACATGTCCGGGCGCCGTGGCTCGTCCTCCTCCTCCTCGTCTTCCTCCTGTCCCTTCCTTCTCTTCCTCTCCCTGCCTTCTCTCTCGGCCCCCCGCCCCCCGCACCTCCAAACTTTGCGAGGCGAAGCGGCAGCAGCGGGATCGATTATTTGATTTTCTCACTTCTTTCGCCTGTTGCAATGCGGCAAGTTCAACTCCTCTTTCCACCCCCTCGGGCACCTTCCCCCGGGGAAAAAAAAAATTAAAAAAAAAAAAAGAAAGAAAGAAAAAAAAGAAAATTCGCGGGCGCAACAGTTGCAATATTTTTTTCCTTCTTGTTATTTTTTTTTTGTTGTTGTTGTTGGTTTGGGTTTTTTGGGGTTTTTGGTTTGGTTTTTTTTTTTTTTGTTCCTTCCTTCCCTCCCCCCCCTTGGATGTGCAAATTCTACCGACGCAAAGCGAGCCCGGCCCGCGCCCCCACCCGCCTTTTTGTTCTCTTTAAAGTTTGCAGGCGCCCTGCGGCTCAGTCCGGCTCGCACTTTCGGAATAATAAATTTTTTTAAAGGAGAAAAAAAAAAAAAAAAAGCAAAAAAAAAAAAAAAAGCAGCAGAGCCCTGTGCGGGGTCCCTGGCTATGGGGTGGGGGAGGGCGCGCGGCGAGAACTCAGTGTCTAAACCCACGAGGAGCTCCGGCCCCGGCAATCCGGGGCGCTCCGGGGGTGCGACCTTGTTGCGATTTTCCTAAATCCTCCCTCGGCCGCGCTCGGCCCCCTCCCTCCCTCTCTGCCCGCTCGCCCCCGGCTGTCTCTCCCTTCCTCGCCCCCGCCGCTGACCGGGGAGGGCGACGAGTCCTTTTTTATGCTGGCGGCGGGGGCCGAGGGGCGGCCGCCCCGTGTCCCCGGCGCGGCGCGGCCGGCCGTGCGCGGCGCGGAGCTGGAGCTGGGCGGGCGGGCGGGTGGGCTCCCCGCGGCCGGCCGCGCTCGCCGCCGCCTTCCCCTGCACGCACGCACTTCGCGGAACAAGGTAAGTGCTTCTTTGCATCGATGCCGGGGCCGCTAGCTGCCTCCATGGGTTATTCGCTGGAAGGTGGCACCGCTCCTGCCTTCATTGCTGCCGCTGCTGCCGCTGCTGCCCTGGGTTTTTATTTTCTTTAGCTCTCGCCAGCCTCCCTCTCTTTTCTTTGTCCTGGCTCCTTTTCCTCCTCCTGATCTTGCTGCTGGGGCTGCAGTGCAGACACACATAATAAAGCCAGGCTTGGCTGGAAATGTAGCTGAGTCCCAGCAGGAGGATGTGAGGAGTGGAGTCCCGGCGGGGGAGCGCTCTGATCCCGTAGGGAGCCCCGCGCAGCCTGCGCCGATCAGACGGAGAGAGAGCCAACAGCACCGAGCCATGGACGGCCCGGGAAATACAGCGGCCGCCCGCAAAACGCGGACCGCCGCCGCGGACCGGACTCGCGGCCGCGCGGAGCCGCCGCCCCCCCTCTCCCCCCCGCCCCGTCGGGTCCGGCCCGGCCCGGCCCGGCCAGCGCTGAGTCCGCGGCCCGGCCCGCAGAGCGCAGCCCCCGCGCAGACGGGCCGGGCCGCGCCGCCCTTGATCCGCACCGGGGCGGGGGCACTGAAATCCCCCCCGAGCGCAAGGGCTCAGCGGCCGCGGGAAAAGTCGCGGGCGGTTTTTAACACACACACACCCACACACACACACACCCCTCCGCTGCCTGTTTGTGCAGAGCTGGGAGGGAGAGTTACTTTACTCTGCCTCTCTCCCAAGGTGTTAAATTTAGCAGGACCTGGAGTCGCCCACTGGGAAGTCAGCTTCTAGAAAAATCTGAAATTGTCATCTCACGGAGCACTTGGTGCCAAGTTATGAATGAAATTACTCAAGATAAACACTCCATCAGTTTCCTCTCCCATTTAGACGGGGTTTGTTCGTTTCACGGAGCCTTTACTTCTGTGTAAGAACAAGCTGCATCCAAGCACTTCATTTACCGTGCCCCAATCAGCGCGTTAGGAATTGTGTTTCCAAGCATCCTCACCCCGGCATGTGATGGGCCATCAGGAGAGCCCAGTCGTATATCTGGACATCAACAAAGAAGGTGTCCTGAATGAAAGGAATGGGTTTTGCTAAGATCCTGTGAAAGCAGACCTGTCAGAGGAAGGTGCTGAAGCCAGGCCCCAGGGCAGTGGTGAGGATGCAGCGCTCTGCCCAGCCTGCGGGCTCGCATCAAACGGGGGTGCAGGGGGCTGGGTGTAGGCACTGCTTTCTTGCTAGTGAGCTCCATCTGGAAAACATCTTCCTTTTTTCTTATTTCCCACACCAAAAGAAACCCAAGCAACTCAGGAATGAGTTTGTCATTTAATCAGGTGAGTTCAGAATAGAGCTGTAAAAATTTTCCTAGTGCAGCATCACATTTGAATAGATGTTTAGTGCTGATTTTCTGTTCTCTTATGGTTTGACAGAAACTATTGTGTTTATTAATGTCATATTAAAGGTTTACAGTTGCTTCCTACTGTGTGATTACAGATTACAACCACAGACTGGACATACAGTAAAAAATGTTTCCTGTAACACCCCTATAATCAAGGTATACTTCCTCCACCCCGCTGCACTAAGTAGCAAATTGGGGGTTCAAAAAGGCATACTGGAACAAGGATGGATTGCTAAAGAGCCCATATCCCCAATTCTAATTCCAATAAAAATGGGGATAACTCTAGTTGACACAGACTCGCCACTATAAAAGCCAATGTGGTAGCAGTTCTGTAAAGAAGTAAGGAAAGTTGACAAGAAGAAAAAAATGTTGTGATACATATATGGTGAAAAACACAGGATCCCAGTAAATTTGGTCAGCATGACCCTAGATTCATATCCATGCACATCAGAGTTGGATCAGGAACTGAATTACTTCTGTATCCTTGTCTTATTGGAGAGGCTTAATCCCCAGGCTATCAACTTGTTTCTGTTCTCTCACTGGCCCAATGAATATTTAATTATTCTTACAAAGCAGAACAGCTTCAGCAGGACAGATTCTCATCCCAGAATGTGCTGGCGGTTGGGCACTCTCAGAGGAGTTCAGAGACCCAAATTCAAATCCCCATGCAATCAAGGAAAGAGGGGATTTCAATCTTAGTTTTACACATTCCACTTGGCAAGTAATTCCCAAGCCCCATTGCCACCCCAAGCCCCTTTGCCATCCAGCCCTCTGCAGATTCCCACATTTTCTATATATTTAAAAAATAACTTTAAATCACACAATTTAAATGAACCAGCTTTCCCCCATTTTTAAAATTCATCAGGAAATGTATAAATTTTCATTTTAATTTTTTTTACCTTTTCTGTTGCCAGAGAGCCAGCGAGAAGGTGATTTGCAAGGCCCTACCCAGTTCAGAGGAAAGTGAGGAGCCCTGGTCTGAGCATCCCCAGCCCCTCCCATGAAAGTAGTTCAGGTTCATTCCAAAAGCAGCAGCATCCTTAAAACCACCACCTTCCATGGTGGCATCTTTGAGAAGTACCCACTTTATAGCCAGTGATAAAGAAAGCAGGAAGGTAGGTTTGACAGAAAAAAAAAGATCTGTCTCTAAATGTAGCACACACATATATAATTATTAATTCATCCCTCTCTATTATTTTCAAACCCAGCAATACACAGATTTCCTCCAGGCCCTGCTCTGTAAGTACATCTCTGCTCCACAGAGTTTTCCAACATGTGCCTAAATGCTTTGCTGCTCTGTTGTCACAACACATCATTTGTGCATCTCCTCCAGATATATGTAAGTGGAGTTTATATGGTCCCACAGCCACTCTTGAGCAAAGAAAACCCCATAACCCTGCTGGGCCCCCCAGAGAAATGCAGAGTTCACCCATCCAGGGTCTCTTCCCAACACCAGAACTTAAACTCATATTGTCATTAAAATAGATGCATTCCAAGAGCGCTAATAACAAGAGAAGACTTCACAGACTTTATTAAAATATTTAAGGCAAGTGACACCAGCCTGTGTGCTAATTTAATAAAAATACATTTAATAATTTAATTTAATTATGGTAATTTAAGATTACAATAAAAATATTTTTTGAATCTCTTATCAATCTTGTTCCCTCACAGATGCTTTTTCTTTTTATTCTGGGGAATTTTAATAAAAGCACAAAGCTGAGACTGCCCGAGTGCAGAGCTGTTCTCTCCGGGAGAGAACCAAGAGCCCTCCTGCAGCTCCGAATGACGTCCATGTCTCATCAGGTCGCTGGGACAATTTGGATGCCGGATTCTCTGCTTGTAACCCCTTTTGGGAATGTCATTGTTCTATATTATGCATGACACAGATCCTATACTATACACAACGCAGCTGCTGGTGAGAGGGAACTAGTCCTGAGATGCAGAGGAGCCCCCCGAGCTCAGCATGGCTTGTCTGAAAACAGGATTTGCTGGTGGAGGCATCCGCCACCTCCTCCATCAGATTCGCCATCCAAGCCCCATGAGGCTGACACGGAGGCACGGAGCCCCGATCTGTGGGACATGGTGGTCCCTGCCCCTCCACTCACTGCCACGCTTCTCCTCAAAGACAGCAGTGCTGCTTTCATTGCGCTCCTTTTCTGGGGAAACCGATACACTTGCTTTTCATGCCAGCTAACTCAAGATGTTGATTTCCTTTTGCTTTGCTCTCTTCTGCCACATGCATGTACAGTGAACATAATTTTTAAAGTTTGATGACTTTCAGGAAGATGCTATCCATAACAATACTGACATCTGAGATAGTCCCACCCTGACAGCAGTATAGGAAACTGATTGGCCTTGCTCTGGAAAATGCAGGCAGGACTACCAGCCTCTCTACAGTTATAGATTTATTTGCATTCAATACTTAGAGCAACCCCCTGTACATTTCTAAATACAGAGAATTATTTTGAAAGTGTTTCAGAATCAGTTTGCAATTACAAGTTATATAAAAATGACACAGTTGTGTAAAGGCAAAAATACAATCTTCATAAAAGGGATGTTAAACAAGGACTATGGGAGTTAAGCACCCAATGAATCAAGCCTGCTTTGAGAAAGCCAGCCTCAGTAAGGATTTAAACTTTCTAAAGTAAAAAAGAGGAGTATCTTCAACAGATAAAAAGACTGAGAGTGATCACCCATTACCAGGCAGCAGAGGGAAGATCACCATAATTGTATAGCAGCCAGTAAGAGTCAACCTATAATAAAAAATATATTATATGAATAGACCTAATTAAGAGATGCTGCATAATATCTAAGAAATGTGGGAAAAGGCTCATGCCCCAGAAAAAACCATACTGCACAATCTAATCAGAGGGTGCAGCTAAAAAGACCAGGCAAAATGGGAACTGAGCAGTGCCAAGACCTGGTATCCAAGGCACTTGGACCCTCACCAGCCCTCAGCACGGCAAGAGCTGCTCTGGCTGAGGTTTGACAGAGGTGGGTGAACACCTAACCTCTCTGGAAGTGCAAAGGAATACAGGCACATGCAGGAAACTATTAAAAGACTAGATTATTTCTTAAAAGATATAATGTTTTCAAAGCACACAGCACAATGCAATCATTCAGCAGAGAGTCAAATGTCACAGTGGATACAGCTGCAAGACAGTGTCTCTCTTTATTTACAGTAAAATATGTCAAATAGGGAACACAAAGGCAGCGTCAGGATAAACACGGGGCTGGAGCACACAAAGGCAGGCAGCATCCACAGCACATCAGACAACCTGAATAAAAGCCCCGATTACAATACCAGCCCAGTTTCTATGGTGCTCTTGAGTTAAAGCCTCCAAACACTTTACATAGATAAGTAACTGGCATCCCACATTTTAGTCATAAGCAAGGACTGACATAGCCTTAAATTTGGGTTACAAAGCAGCAGAAAGTAGAGGTGCTCCGGAGGGAGGATGGACATGGAAAGGAAAGGTTTCATATGAAGAATCGATGGTGTGTCTGCAGGCAGCATCCAGCCAGGGCACCTGAGTTTACACTTTGGGAAGTTACAGTGAAAAGGGAATGAGAGTTATCAAGGGCATTGAAATGGAAGGGAAAATTTCACTGTGAAATACATTTTAGTACGAACAGGATTAGGAGATGTTTCATGTGCTCATGCCATGTGCACCAATATTAGTATTCAAACATCTCTAATAAGCACAGTGATTTCAAATTATTTTTTCACTTGTGTATAGCTCTTACTTCTATCAGTAATTTTTTTTTTTAGTTAAAAAAGTTACAATAGTCTGAAATCAGGATAGAGTAAGTGGTGCAGTTAGTGACGTTTTTTAAAAAATACTATCGTACACTGGAGCTGAATTTAGCTCAAATATCACAAAATACCCACCTGTAGATGAATCATATATTCACCCCCCTCCATAGTTACAGTAAAAGTCATTACTGGTAATAGTGCTAAAGACATAGATCATGCAATGCCCTACAAATACAAGCAGGTATTCCATAGCTGACCAAGCAAAGTTTTTATTCATTTTGGCCTCTGTTCCAGTTAGGTGAGGGAGTCAGGCAGAGGATCTGAACTTCCCGACAAAACCACTTTTAGCACAAAGAAATGTCCAGGCTCTACATCTGCCTTTTGAATATTCCTGCAATGATAACTTAGTGATAATGTTACATAATAACTTATGATGTTTAGTGTAAGAAAGTATCATGTTTCCATATTTTTATCACAGCTCAGAGAAAAGTCTCTCTCTGTGGTCCACATATTCTGTGTTCTTTTCATTCCTGTTGGTCGTGGGTCTGTACTGCTGCTCAAAGGACATAAAGAATTAAAAATACATTACTCATTTGAATTAGTTAAAAGTGGGTGAAGCCCTGGTGTAGGAAGGTGCTCGATGGCTCTGGGGTGAGCTGGCCAGTGGAGGTATGTTACAGATTCTCCAGCTGCTGGCTCCAGCACGGGCCCCTGTCCCTCACCCTCTCCTTGATGTCAGCTGAGCTCTGCAAGCTCCGACAAGGCATTTCTGCAATGAGGATGGGTCACTGCATCTCTTTCCCCGTGAGAGTAGTTCACTGAGACCCTTTCTTCCCAGGGTTGCGATCAAAGAGCTCATTCACTTTACCGGGCTTTGTTACTCGGGTGGAAGCTCCCCTTGTACTCAACAGGCATCTTCACTGCTCTCTGGCCAGCAGCGGTGGCAAAAGACACGATACAGGATTTTATTCACATCTTTGCCAGCATTGCTGACTAGGATAATGTTGAGATATGGAGAACGAAAGTAGCTGGAATGACGAAAAAGCCGGAGGAGAGGAGAGGCACAGCAAGGACCGCACCAGGAGCTCAGCAAGGGGCTCCAGGAGCTCCAGGGCAAAGCATGGCAGCAGCCTTCAAAGCTGTTCCTTCTCCACCAGTACAAAGCCATTTAAGTGCACTCTTTAAGTTGAATGCCGTGTACTTTTACATAACTGAAGGAGAACAAATACCCCATTAGCAGATAATTAGCACTTGGACTCTGAGTACTTGTTTAAGGTATTATGGATCGACCTCCAGCATTAGGAGTGATTCATGTCCCTCATATATTCAGGCATCCTTGTTTCTTATTTTACTTATAAATTTCCGTGGCATGTATCTGTGTAATGTTTATGAGATGTTCAGAATTACACTCCAGAGACAGAAGACATCTCTACCCAGAGAAAAGGTTTAGCAATGTTAATAGCTAATAGTGGGCACATCACTTTTCCTTCCACCTTGCAGTCAAAAAGTCCCATTCACATTAGTCCGGGATCATCTCTCGAGGTGGATGGTGGATTTTCTCAGCCATTAAGCCCGGTCCCAGCAGGGGTTAGGAAGTGTCGTGAGGCCTCGGGGCAAACTCATCTCAGGAACTGGACCTGGCGGCACCCACACCATGGAAACTCACAAAATGTGGTATCAAAGACTGCCAAACACAACCAGGCAGCTGCCGTCTGGACCAGCTCCTATGGGGCGTCACAGAGCAACCTGTCGCCAGGGTCTGGACTCGTAGAAGTATTTCACATGGGTAGGCACAGCTTGTCTAAAATTTCCTACGTTTCCAAAGGCTTCCACTCAACTAGTATTTTTCCAATAAAATAACAGAGAGAAGTGATCTCTCCCCACCTCTGTTTCCTCATAAACAAAGACAATAGTCCTTGAGTACATTTCCAATCCTGCCAGCATTACCCAGCCATCTACTGCTGCTACTTTGTCTTTAAAAAGTGTGTACCAAGTAAAGACGCTTTGCACCAAAACCTTCTCACCCTCGAGATAGTCTCTGCCATGAAAACCATCACTGGCTGCTTTGGCAAGTAGTGGTACGAAAGCAGTGTTCACAACTGCAGTACAACGTGTCCCAGCTCAGCCTGTCCCTGCCTGACATCCCTGTCCCAGGTGATGCTGCCTCTCTACCCTCAGAGCTGTTCACAGGTCCAGAAAAGCAAAGTTCAAGCAGCGGCGTCACATTAAACCAAGCAGCTTGAGGACAGGCAGCCAAACTACTGCTGTCACCTCCTCTTCCAGCTCCTTCCCACTGAACCGAAGAAAAGAAAACTGAAACACAAATCAAGTCCCATTCTACAAAATTAATAGTTTCCACTTGGTTCTTTTCTGTGCCTGCTTTCATTCTGTAATTACGCAAAAAGACACAACGTACTGCATGGTGCTATTGATTAGCAAACCCCACAGCTGCACAGGCAGACCCGCAGGCAGCTTTGAAAGATGCATTTTAAAGAAAGTTTGTTCTTTAATACCAAGATATTTATGGTCCCTCTTCTGATTTGGTGTGATAACGTGGATGAGCTTGTGGTGGGGAGCAGGTGGCAGTGTGAGAATATGCAGTTTTTATTCCTGTAAAAAAACTTCACAAGAAAGTTATCTCTTCACTATTGAATAGAAAATTATTGAATAGAAAATTATCTCAATGCTATTGAATTATGATGCCAAAAACCCAGGGAAAAGATCTCATTCTTTATTAAATTTAGTGAGATTTGTCAAGTAGTTTCTATAGAATGTGCATAGGTTTCTTCAGACTTCTCTCAGTTTCATCTCTCCAGAGGGTTTTGGAAGGGTCAGAGAATATTTCCCTGATATCAGCCAAATGGATGTTCTGTTTAAATCCTATGATTGGCAGTGTTTATTTTTTTCTTATTAGGACTCCTTTCGTAGATAGAAAGGAATAAGTCTTATCAGAAATAAGGCTTACAGCCAGCTGGGCAAAATAGGAGAGGCCATAGGGTGTAAAGAGAACTGGATTTGTTTAAATTTATTTTTAGGGTTTTATTTTTAAATCCTAAAGCACATTTTTAAATGCATTAGTGCAAATTCTTAAAATACTTATAAAAATATCAACTTTAAAAAATTTGTCCTGCTGTTTATTTGGTTATCTTGCTACATTGCTCAATATTATTGTTGTGTCCTCCAATCAGGCACCAAATGCCCAGGGTCCCGGTGTGTGGAATTTCCCAGAGGCGGGCACAAACATCCACGAGGGCCGCAGATGAAAAACGCCTGCTCCAGAAGCTTGCACACTTCTCCGGGCAACCACCACTGCTCTCTGGGCGACCAGACTCCCGTGGACTGCCAGGGAAATTTCCCAGGTCGGCACTGCCACGAGGGTCCAGCTGGAAGGGCACGGCACGGCACGGCACAGAGCGCCGGGGCAGTTCGAACATCGCCACGCAGCCGCCGGGCACAGTGGCGGCTGCAGGGCTGAGTGTTCCTGCCCGCAGATCCCGGGGGAATGTGATTCCAAAGAGATGGCCATTCTCGGGAGCCATCGCCACTCGGGCAACAGAATGTGAGGTCCTGACATGTCGTCTCGAGAGAAAAAACACAGCTCCGTGCAGCCGCGCCGTGGGAAAGGAGCCCGCTGCACCATTTGGGAGCCCCCGCAGCTCTGGTGCCGTGCCCAGCCTCGGGCGAGCAGCTCGGAGGGGCTCACGGCGGCACAGCCGGGGCGCGGGGCCACGCTGGGAGCAGCTGGACAGGCCACGAATTCCTGCCGGCGGCCGGCCCGGCGGGGCATAGCAACGGGAGCCGGGGGAGGAACGGGAAGCAGCGGGAGCTGTGAGAAAGCGAGCGGCGCCGCGGGGCGAGGCGGGGGCCGGAGCGGGGGCGCGGAGGAGGAGGAGGAGGAGAGGAGGCGGCAGGGGCGGCTCGGGCCCTCCCGCCGGGCACGGCTCCTCTCCGGGGCAGCCGAACGCCACCCAAAGCCGCCGGTTTGCGGCCGCTCCGGTTCGTGCCAGCCTGCCCGGGCTCCCAGAGCTACACGACACGCACGGCGCTGCCGCCAGCCCCGCAGCGGGGGCCGCGGGCCCTGCTGCCTCCCCCGCGCTGCCAGCCCGGGCACACACCGAGTGCCCCCCTCCAGCACTGCCTGCCCGCCTCTCACAGCGCCGCTGCCTCGGCCGAGGCTGCGGAACGGCATCGCTCCCCCGGCAGCGGGCGGCTTTTGAAATGCCGTGGTCCCGGGGTGGCTCCGCCGCCCGGTGCAGCCCCGGCTGCTCCGCACAGGCTCCAGCTCCCGAGGGGAACCAGTCTCGCCGGGGGCAGGCATTGCGCAGCCATTGGATTTCATGTCAGAAAGGATGTTTTACTGCACGGCAGTAACGTTTTCTGCATGAAGAAAACGTTAATCAAAATGCAGAGGAGACACAATAGCTGTACAGATACATTAAATATCTAGTTACTACGCAATAAATAATTAATAAAGTTAATCAATTTCACCATACTCTGGTCAAGTAATACCCTTACAACCAATCAATAGCAATAAGACATAACATTTGTATGAGCCTTCTCTTTGCTGTGTGATCATTAATAACCAACAGCTGAGCAGACCCGATACCGCAGGCCAGCAAAAACTTCAGGAAGTTTCGATTACATCAATGATTCTGCTTTTAGTTTGTGAAATGCTCCTGAGGTGTCCGGTATATCTAACAGGCGTGAAGGCTGGGGTTTCCCAATGAATTTAGGGAAGCTAAATGCTAAGCTTCTCTTCACTTTCAGTGGAAATAAATTCCCAGCAAGTAAATTCAGGCCTTCATAGCCTTCATATTTTGTAAGTTACACATCAACAGTGCCAGGTTTTTACCACTTTTCTAATTCTAACTGCGAACAGGGAACAGGGTCCTCTCCTATGTAAGAAAGGGGGGAAAAGACAACCTGCAAAAGATTGCTTATTTGTACAAAGTTTACAAAAGTTTGTATATAAAGTTTACAAAACTATCACAATTTCTCTTCTGACATTTGCAGACATCTGCACCTGGCAGAGCTCTCAGCTGGAGGCTACCGCAGGGCTGAGTCATTTCAGAAGGTAGCAACAACTGGCCTGATTTCCTCAGGAGTTAAAATAGTTCCCAACACACAGCAGTTTGGTTCTTGTCAAGCGATTTGGAGAGGGAGGTTTGTCCCCCACAGAATGAGATGTGGTGTGGTGGGCTGGTGCTCCTTCCAGGCTACTTGCCTCACTGTCCTGGCTGGCCACATACATGCGGGGGCTGGAGCCAGTCCCTTGGAGGAATCAAGGTCGGCTGCTGTCTCAGGCACTACCATGGCAGGAGGAAAAAGATGGTTTGTACCTCCAGGGGTCGGTAGCATCAGCCCTGGGATGGGTCCTGCCTGTGGGTCCTCGTGCCTCTGCTCTGCCCTGGGAGTTCCATACCTTCAGGTGCACCCTGTCCAGCACCACCACAGGGCTCCTGTCACAGGCAGGGTGGCACTGGGACAGGGGTTGCTGCCAGGCACTCTCTGCAGCTCCTCCACTTCCTGGGAGCTACTAACATCAGTGTGAACAAGGAAGTTTGCCTCTTCAGGGTATTTTTAGCAGTCTCCTGCCCAATGACCAGAGGATAAAGTCAGCCTAGCTGGATGAGAACAGGTCACTGAGACACAGTGACACTTGGTAACGAACCAAGGCTTGCCAAGTGTCAGAGCTAGCAGTGGCCTAGACTGCTCCTAAACCCCAGGCCATTGCCCTGCTTCCAGCCCACCCTTCCCCACTGCAGTGAGCTCCAGCAGTGTGTGTGAGGTCCTCAGTGCAGCCGTACCCCCATCAGCCCATCCTGACTGCAGTGCTGAGCTCGCAGGGTGCAGATGGCCACCCCAGCACTGAGCGGCAGGCCAGGCTGGGGCCGCCAAACTAAAGAGCCACAGGAGGAAGAACAGAACAGCTTTGTAGAAATATGTATTTTTACATCAGAGTCCTTTGTATATACAAAAAAACCTCACCCTGCTGTGTTAGGAGAAAAAAAGTCCTGTGGGCATTTCAGACCAACCTATTTTATTAATGCAAACTGCCAGATTCAACATGTGAGCCAGCCTGAAAAACAAGAGGCTGAGAAGGAGGAATGTATCCATGGTAAGCACTCGGCAGTCCCGTCAGTCACATCACTCCTAGCTGGGAATCCGAAATAGAGGCGGGCAACTGATAGTGGTGCAAAACAAAGATCTCTGTAATTTGGAGTGGGTTTTGCCAACTCTGCCTGGGGCTCTACTGTACTTGCCTTTTCCTTACTGTCAAATGACTTGAGCATTCATGGACAAAACAGTAACAGCAAACACGTTTTGGATATGGAAAATATTTGTGCCAAGTGCTGCCTACATTTGCACACCTGAATGTGCAGACTCAGACCACAGCTGCACAGGGCCATGGATGGGGCTGGCTGGACACGTCTGCAGCACTGTGGGCTTTACACAGCTCTTGTTAACTGCTCTGTGCTGCATTGGTGTGAAATATTCATTTAGGAGTCCAGTGTGCAATTTCAGGACGTTTCAAATGATTTAAGAATAACTGCATATCAGAAAATGTCTATAAAATAAACTCTCAAGAAAAGATGTGAAAAATGTAAACCCCAAGTCATTAAATATTCACAGTGGTGTATTTGCTCAGCTCTCATCAGTATCTGAAGAAGGCTGATAAATGCTGCTTATGAGCAGTTCAAATAGCAGGATGGGTTAAAGTAAAAAAAGAAAGTTAAATCCCAGGATATTAGTAGTCAGTAGAGGGAATTACTTGTCCAACAACAGGATTTAAAAAAAGGCTAGGATAAAAGACTTTCCCAGATAAATACAATGGGGTCTTTCCGATGGCTATCTCTGGAGGTGCGGAGACCAATCTCCAGGAAGAGTCAGAACTCCAGGTAACCTCTCCAGGGACACACAGCAATAGGCACCCATCTGCCCTCACAGGGTCTCCTCTTCCACCACCCACCTGAAGAAACAGGGCACCTTTGATTTCACTGCCTCTCTAATGCTGTCAGAAGTTGGTACAGATTTACACACACAAAAGAAGGCTGCAGAGTCCTGTTTCAGCATGAAACACAAACCACTCTCACTATTTTTCTTAGCAGAAAATATGTCCGTGAAGGCAGGGCACAGAGGACCAGAGCAATACTGGCAGAGACAGGAGCTGGAGCAGAGATAGAAGTTAGGCTCTGGAGTCAACAGAACTGTGTCTGGGTTTTTGGTGAGTATTCTACGGCCTTGGGGCAGTGCCTCTCTCTGCCTCTGTGTCCACGAGAAGTGAGAAGTGCAGTTACCTCTGAGAACTGCACATTTGAGCATATGCCATGAGGAAAACAATGCTCTTGAATCACTCTGCCTCAGTTTCACCAGCAGCAAACTGAGCTAATAACTGCTATGTCTCTCTGGGGAATGCTCCATGATTTAGGCTGTATTTGGGTCATAAGAGACTTCAAAGGTCCTTTGAGCAAAGCATTAAAGTGCTGCAAAATATGACAGGCACTGGTAGACAGTGGCCTGGCAGTAAGGCATGCCTGAGCTACAAAATTCCACTCTTGCCTCCCCAGATGATTCTATTAGCCCTGCAATCACTTTTGCAGTTCTTCCTTGAACTGTTCCTTGCTCTAGGTATTTTTTTTTTTTGGTACAAAATGGGGTGCTCTGACCCTGATGAGACCCTGACACACCTGGGTGGTCTCAGAGGGGTGTGAAGATGAGCTGGGTATCCCTCAGGAGCCCAAGAGTTCACATGAGGAAGAGAAAAATCTAAATACTATGGAGGAGGTTTAGACACTGTCAGAAGACAAACCATGGAAAGAGTTGGTAAAGTGTGTTACTAAATATTTTAAGATCAAATAAACCTGACTTTTAGAGAGCTCTGGTCCCTTATTTTTGTTCAAATTATATGTGCATCCTCTAAGAAATACCTCTGCAACCATAAACACAGAACATGAGAGGGACAGAGAAAGAAAAATCTTGCTGAACAAGGGAGTTACATACTGCAGGAATGCAGGAGTCTGTGATCTGCATTATTTCTTTGCTTAAGGCCACCTAGCAACAGCACATAGGTTAATCCTCCACAGACTGAACAGGCAGCATCAGCCAACAAGAAAACAAAACATCCCTGCTAGAAAAAAAATCAGAACAAGGATTACCCATTTGCAGGAGGGTTGTAGGAATAGAGAGCAACAAATAAGAAAGAGGTATACATGATACTCCTGCAAAAGGAAGATTTCCCTGTAAATAGAGTTATTGTCCACCTTGTTATTAAAAATACAAAAAGAGCTTTACAACATTTACGGAAAACCTCTGTGGGAGCTGCGGGAACCCTGCTCCACAGGGAGCTGGGAAGATGAGCTGTGGTCAAAGCTGGTTGCCATCTTAGAGAGCACTTTTAAATGATAAATAAAGCGTCCTCTAAAACAAAAATAAACCTCTGGATCCATAACCCTTCTGCCAGGGGTTAGCAGCACCTTCAAGGGCAGGTTCAGATCTCTACAAGCATTTCTTGGATGTTAAGACATACCATCACTTTCTTAAAGCCATTGTTTGCAGTGACTCAGCCCACTCTCTTTGCAGCTCTGCCAGGCTCCCCCACACCAGGACATTCTGCTAAAGGGGCCTGGGAATACAGAATTAACTCACCAGGAGATTCCCACTGTGCCAGGGCTGCTCCACACAGCTGCTGTGCCCTAGAGATGACAGCCTGCAGGGCTCACTGGCCTCAACACCTGCTGTGCCTGTAGAGTCTGTGCTTCACAGCACACGGGGTGGCCTTGGCACTGCAGCCCAGGAGCTGTGCTGTCCCCCTGACATTGCCATCTCTGCCACTCCCCCGAAGGAGAGCCACCAGAGATGGGATTTTGGAGGAAAACAAGGTGGGAGGCCACCGCTGCTTGCCAGCCTGCTGCAGTGCTCTGCCTGCATTCCTGCTGTCCGCCTCTCTCTGTGCCCCAAGCTGAGTGTCACCTGCTGCTCACCAGTGCCAGCACAGCCGGCACTGTCCCCAGGGCAGCTTCCAACCCAGCCTTTCTGAGGGGTCTGTGCAGCACAGCACACCCTTCTGTGCTCGCTGAGGGATGGCGGCCAATGTGGTGCCACGTGTACCTGCGTGTCTGGGATGTGATTTATTGAGGGTTTATTGTTGCTCCTTTTCTGCTGTTCACCAACAGATGGTAGCAGCACTGCTGCTGTCATGCCAGGCCCGAAGCTGCTCACAGCAGGCGATGACTTCTGCTCTGAAACTTTTCCTACTTGATGAAAAGACATTCTTGCCCATCTCCTTGCCCCTCACTAGCTGCATCTGTAGCACAAGTTCAGAGAACACATTATCTCTCAGCACATCATGTTCTCAATTCAAAGCTCTAGGGAGGGACATGGGCAGTTGTTGGGGTTGAATCTGTTCACTGAGGCTGGTGAATCAAAACATGCTTGAGTGCACCAGCAATGCCTGGGCTGAATGCCTCAAATGCCTGTTCCATGTGGAGCAGTGCATCCTACCTGGCTCTGCCCACAACAAGCAGTTCCCAAATTGTGACCAACACTCAGCTCAAAGATGGGCATCGGCAAGACTCAAATTAATTAATTCATGTATTATTTACAAATTTAATTCTTAGGTATTATTAGACAAAATTCCAAGCATTTTGTGCCACTGGTTGCACTGGCCACTTGCACTGGACAGGGTCTGAGCCACTCACTGCTTTTGCTGGGTGAGCACCAAAGCCAGTGGAAGCTTTGGCTAAGCAAGGTCTAGTTAAGATGGAGCTAACTACAGAGCTTAGGATTTGGTCTGCAGTGAAAGTGCTCCACAGAAGAAAAACAAACTAACAAACACCAACTCCGCTCCAGAGGCTTCCCCTAATTCTGTAAAGTGCTTTGAGGCTTGTGACCAGCTCCAAATAATCAATAATACCATTAACAAAAAGGTGGCCGAATGGCAGCTACCTCTGATTAAAACAGAGTCCTCAGTGTATTGCAGCAAACAGCCATGTAGCCATTTCTCTGATCAGGAGCAGGTCTTTCCCAGTGTCATATAATTCATGTTAAAATCGCAGCAATAAGGCAGACTGCCTTGCAGCTGTTCACAAGTCTTTGGAGGCTGCCATTATACTTCACCTTTTTAATGCTTTATGTATTACAGTTTTATTTTCACCTAAGGCTGTGATCCTAAGCTTCCTCACAGCCTTATCTACAACTCATATTTCAAAGCCTAATTTTCCTGCCCCCAAACGTAGAATAAAATAGCTTGCAAAAAGGGCTGCAAGGAAGCTGCAAGTTCTGCGGTTTTACAGCCTTCTCCATCAGATCTGTATAGGTACTATTCCTCATGGAGCCAAAAACTTCCCAGAGAAGTACTGTAGCTAGAAGATATTTCTTGACCTGATGTACACTCTGTCCACCCCAGCTGGCGGAGAGATTATGAAATTTTAATTGGACTGAGAGCAAGATATCACTATAATTGGAGCCCAAGTGCCTGCACGAGCCTGAGATCTAGGAGTTGCTGGAAGTCCTCGACAGTCGCCAGCGGCCCTAGTTCCTGAATATGCCTGTGCCCCTGCATGGAGACTGGTTCCCTTCCAGAAATAAAGGGTTTTGCAAAGGAAGAATGCCCAGGCCTATCCAGGTTTCCACCTCCTCTGCAGTGACACTCACAGCAGCACAAGAAACCATGAGAATATCCCAGCTCATCCTATCACAATCTTTTGGGAACATATGTTCCTTGTCACAAAAATGTCTCTCTGCTGCAGTGCTGGCAGTGGACTCTCACTGCAGTGAGCTGTGATCCCCTTCTCCAGTACCTGGCTGGCTAGACAAGCCTACTGTGGCTGTATGAGCACAGTGGTCCCATGGCAGGCACAGCTTGCCCTGCAGCACAGCATCTCAGGTTGATGCACTCACTGGTTTTGTAAGACCATCTGATGAGATATAAACAAAGCACTGACTTCCACCACCTCCAAAAGGCAGACAGGGCCATTGGCTGGAAAAGCAGGCATGCTGGAGGGATGCAAATGGTGGGATTATTTATTACTCACGTAGGTGCTCAGCCCTTAGCATGTTGCCTGGCTCCATGTAATCATAAAAACCACTCAGCTGAGTCAGTGATCTAAATGTAGGCCCTCAGCCCAAGGACTCAAATTAACCCAGAAGTCTGTGTTTAAACATTCATGCCCAGATGATACTTGCTCCCACATAAACTTTTTAAATCTTTGCCAGACACGATGAGAGATCATCCTGCATATGTCATATATAAAATAAGATCTCGGTTTTCCTCAGAAGCCCACACTGAAGAATCTTCAGGAAAACAGAGTGCTACTACAAAATAACAGCCTGAATGCTTAGCCGGTCAGTGCAAACCTCCCTTGCATAACATGCTCTTTTACCAAGGGAACTAGAAATCCAAGCTTCGAGACAGCCAAGTGCTCCCCCTTCCTAATAGGCATCTGCTAATAGAGCGGCCTGGCGTGCTCCCCACTCTGGCCATCCCTGCTGGGAGGGGCTTATCCCACTACTGCTGCTCTGGGAACCTCCTCTCCTGACACCAGCACTAAGGAGGTGGCTCTTGCTGAAACACCGTCACTTTACGGTGCAGCTCAGCAAAAACTTTAGCTTCTTTTCTACCGGTGATGCCATAAAACCTCTGTGGGCAAACAGCCCCATGTCCCCATGTCAGGGCAAGGAACTGGCTTTGCCAAGTGCTTTGGTTGGCAATGGTCTTTGTTTAGGCCAGTGTGAGAGACAGGAGACCAGAAACACCTTGTCTCCCTGTGGTTGCTGCACTGAGGCCCTGCTCACATGGCTGTCTGGTGCGGGCACTTTGAGGGATAGGTGCTGCCACAAAAAGGCTTCGACATTACTGATGGGCTGTGCAGCTCATTCCTTGTCCTAAGAAAAGGGGTATTTCTGAAAATACAATGACCTGGAGAAGCAGAAGGACAATTTAAAGCTTTTGTGTTGGGCAGAGGTGTCCTAGGGGACACCTGAGCACACTTCCTGTTGTTTTGAAACCACTGGACAAGTTCCTGGCCCCAGCTAAAGGAAATGGCACAAGTGGGCTTCACTCAGGTTTCACTCAGGTCTCTGGCACCAGCAACAGAATATGCTTGGGGACTAAGGATGAAATTTAATTTTGCTTATGTGCCTGATCTCCTTTAGCATCAGGATTGCTAAACAGAAAAAAAAAAATTAAAAAAGAAAGAGGCACTTGAAGAGTGGACTGTTTGCCTCATATATAGCATTCACTGAAGCACACCTGGGAACAGATGTATGACCACAAGGGATGACCCATCCTATTTAGTGCTGGCTTCCTTCTCACACTCTCACCTCTCTGTGGTCCACATCTCCCATTACATCCCAGCAGAGCAGCAAACCTACACCCCAGCACCTGGCACAGCTAGGCCGTGCTCTGCCCGCTGCCCCCAGCCAGCCTCCAGCCCATCCGTGTGGCAACCACAAAAGGAAAGCAAACAAGATAACCATAAGAAAATACTTCACATTTTAGTTGCAGTTTTCATCTGAACAAAGCATTTTACAAGCCATGGTGAATTCAATTAACAAAGCCTTAATTTCTTAATTCATTAAAAAACAGAGTCTGCATTATGATCTCATAATTGAAATCAAGTTGCAAGACACTGACTAAATTCAATTTTTTCTCATTTTTGTGAGCAAATTAATGAAAAAGAGTATTAAAACCTTGAGTCTGTTTTGAGTGGGAAGCGAACAAAATCCACTTTGTTATAATGAGCTATCTATATTTCTGCTACAACATTCTGCAGTCATGACATCCAGCAGGCATACTCTGCAAATCTGAAGGCAGAATGAGGTCCCTGCCCTGGGAGCACAGTGCCTCATTGGGGAAGAAAGCGGCCTGGAAGCTCTGATCCGCAGCCAGCACTCATCCCGCAGTGTCGGGGAGACCCCGGAACAGGCCTGCCCAAGCAACCAGGGACCAAAGGCAAACAGTACCAAGCCCCCAGTTAGCATAAATAATTGGCTTTTCAACATGAAGGCTCCCACAGTGACTTTCCCATCGAGGAACTACGTGCTACTAAGAGAATTAGAGGTTGAAGGTTCATTACTGGGACAAGTAGAGCACGAACTTTTGCAAAATGCCTCATCGATTAGCATCATCTCTTGACCTAAAAGAGAAATTCTAAAGGGAGCTGATAGGAACTTGATTCCTGCTGGGGTTTATCGCTATTAAGTATTATTCCTATTACTATTATTATTATTATTATTATTATTATTATTATTGATTTTGGCTCATTATTTTCCTTTATTAAAGGGAGAAAAAAAAAAGAAGAGGAAAGAAGAAGAAGTTCAATGGGCTTTTCATCAGTCTGGCTTCAGGTAAGGCTACTCACATTGCAAGGCAAAATAGAGTTGCACATACAGATGCTATTAATACTTCCTTTCTAATTAAATTCCACAAGAAATTGTGCAGGATATTTTTGTCCCCATACTCATTCTAGTCCCATCATCTTTTGATTAACTATCCTCATGCACTAGGAATTAAGGTGTGACCTCTAACTTTTTTTGAGAGAGATGTGCTGTTTTTAATATTAACAGCTCCATCTTTTCATTGTTCCTTGAGTAGGGTTGGGAGGAGAAATATAATTACACACAATGGGGGTATAATTCATACATTAAAAGTGACATTAAAATGATAGGTAGCAAAATATAACAATGTAACAGCTTGTCTGTCACTCTCATACATTGCTGGCACCCTCCAACCCCATTACAAACACATCCCTGGAGGGAGTGCAGCAGGAAGACGTGAGTGAGATTAACAGAGGAGATCTCCCAGTGCTTGGTGCCACAGGGCTCCAGGCAGGGATATCCAATTTAAACTCCTGGCAGGGCTCTGCTTCCTGCAGGTGCCACATCCTCGAGCTGCCTGCTGCCGCTGCCCACAACACCAGCACCTATGGGTCCTGCTCTCCCAGCGAGAAACCGCCCCAGCATTGCAGACTCCTGAAGCAGAATCCCAGCACTTCCATGGGGAGATAAGGTTATACACTGTGATGTATCCAGGGCATGGGAGGTTCTCCTAAGTAGCACACTTAGGAGGAGAGCAGCTCTGCTGTCTGCAGCATGCCCAGAAAAACAAGCTGGCAGCGAGGAAGCCAAGCGCCCATCAGTGGGGAGCACACCACAAGGACTGTGTGCACAGAGCCAGGCTGTGGGTAGCAGCTGCCCACGAGGCAGGGGATGCCTGGGTTCACCTACGGCTCTGCTGCAGTGACACGTCTGGCCTGGCAAATGGTGTGAGCTTTGCCTGCCTGCGGAACCTGCAGCCCAGTTTCACTTGCACTGCTTATACACGGCTGAAGAGAAACTGGTGCAAACCCCCAAGCATGCAAATCTGGGGATTTTTTTCCTGCTTAGCTGCAGGGTACTCCCTGTCAGCATAACCTAAATGCAAAATGCTGTTTGGAAACTGAATTAGGGCATCATCTGCTGAACACACCAATGTCCAGCATCCTCCTCCTCCACATGGCTGCCAGGCACCCCTCTGGGGTCCCTGCACCAGCTTGCAGGCAGATTGGTTCATGCTGATCTGCCCTAATGTGACCCATTTGGGCTGAAGAGAGTTAGAAAACATCCATGAGGGTGGGACCAATCCCCCAGGGAGGGAGGCACAGTCTCCCCAAAAGCCAAGTTGAGTCTGAAGGAGGATGCTGTCCATGGACAGGGGAAGCTAGAGCTTAAATGGCCTCAGTGTATGCCTTCCTCAGGCTGCAAAGAGCTTTCTTCTGAGCTCAAGTGCTTTGGTTAGTGATCACCATGCTTTATCTAGTATGAAAATGACTCCTTGGTTTATCCCCACAAAGAGAAATCTGCAATTACTCAGAAGAGTAATTGATAACCTTCCTGTGACACTGGAGCCATGCTGCCTCTCCTGCTTGAGCTTCACAGAATCCCAGTCTTCATATTCCTCAAACACAAATAGTAGATGTTGCTTCTGACAGGAATTAGCTAACCTTCAATTAATTTTTTTTTCAAGTCCAGTTTTGATACCTGATGGTCCTGATTAATTAAATACAAGTGTAAAAACATCAGTGATGTTACTGGGGGATTCTGAAAAGGTGCAGTTCCATGTGGAGAGGTATTTGAAAATCCAGAAATATTCAGCTTGAAACCTTATACCAGCAGTCAGCAAAAGTCTAGCAGGAGGAGCTGCACTGTACTCACAACATTCTAGGTAAAATATGCAAATTATTCACTTTTGTCTGGATAATGAAATGTGTATTTTAAGACCAACCTGTTTTGAAAAGCACCAGCTTCCTGCTCCCTGCTTTTTACACCCGCAGGTCTCATTTAGACACCAGTTACCTAACTGGGAGGTGAGATTCACTGCACTACAGCTACAGTGAGCAGATTCCTTGCCCTTCATCGCCCTGCAAATGTAACTGCACGATTTTTGCCATGGTTGTTATTTGTTTCAAGGAAAATGGACGATGGGAGGTCTCCACAGCCAGAGTGCACACCTTGCTCTCTCCAAGCCCTTCCCAGCCACTAGCCCACACCTCAGGCCTGCCAATTCAGCCTATTTCTCCATGCACAGGAGTTGGTTTCATCCCCACAACGTTTTTATGGTTTTGCCTTTTTTTTTTCCTTTTTCCAACATTGAATATTTTAGTTCCACTCTTCATTGCTCTTCACCATATAAACATAAGGAATTAACTGGCACCAGAAGCAAGGTTTTGCTATGTTAATTACAGCAGCTCCAGTTCTTTTGGAGCTGCATGGAGCAGCACATCGCGGCAGCCCCAGTGGAAAGCAGATCACCGACACGGTGCTGCGCTTTCTCAGGCTGCAGCACTGGGAGCAGCCCCAAGGAATTAGGTTTTCTTGATGTCTAAAATTAGCTGGAGAAAATAGTACTTGCCATAGTGGCTACCCCAAATAAAAGCGTCAGATGCTTCCCGTGGCAGAAACGTAAACCGGTGTGATCTGTAATTCTCCATCAAGTGAACCTGGTGTCTCTGTGGCACAACAGCCTGCTCCAAGAGTAGGACAAAGGTACTGCTTCAGTATCCATCCCTCCTGCTGGGGCCCCATCCCACATGAGGCACTGCTTCACTCTTGGCTTGTTCTCCCCAAAACAGGGAATGAGTCTTAGTCCTCAGGTACACTCAGTATTGAATAAAATCACTTTCTGTGTCACCATGACTTTCATGTCAGCTGGTAAATTGTGGTTATAGAGGTTAGAGCAGTCACTGATGTGTTGTTTCAGGCAGCACACACAGAGAAACTAAAATGACCACATTGGGATAAATGGGCTTCATGTTAATTTTTGGTAACCTTCAGAATGGTAAATGTAAGACTGAAAAATAATGCACTCCTGAAAAATTTAGGACAGTTGGGATGTGAGGTTAAATTTTGTGATTTATAGCCAGCTGCAGTTTTATGCAGTCTTTGAATTAGATTTTATTTTCCATGGGCTGCTGGTTCCTGCAGCCTGCATCCTTGTTGGCCAAAAAGGTAAAAGGATGGTGGCTATCATCTTGAACATTTCTGGGTGTAAACTGGTTTCTAAACAACAAAAAATTAAAAATATTTGGGCATGCATTTATCCCACAGCATTAATTCTTCTTTTTCCTCAGACAGTTATACCCACCATTCTCTACAATTTCACACTCCTGAATCCTGCAAAGCCTGAGGTAAGACTATTTAATGGTATCCATACCATGGACAGAGCTTCAAAGTGCCATACCATCACCATCATCTGATCCCAGTGCCCCAGGGAGCCCTACATGATGGGCAGCTGAGTATGACTGCACAGCATGGGGAGTAACAAACTACATCCAGCTTTAAAAAGTTCTATTACTTTAAAGGCAAAATCTGTCTTTCTGTCTACCTAGTAATTATTCCAAGATATTACCATGACACTCAGGAAAACAGGCAGCTAGAAATTCCTTGGTAAATTATAGATATAACATTATCCTTTTAATAAACAAAATATTTATATAGTCAAGATATTTTTGAGCCTCATGCTTCCATTCTCTATGAGGCCTTTACCTGGATATGCACATTTTCACATTTCATTATTAACATAAGATTTAAGTGCATATCTAAGGGTTTAACAGTGCAACTGGAAAGCTCTCCATGGACCATGAGTCATTAGCTGCAGCTTACAGCAGATGAGCACTGAGCCTTTGGAGTAAAAACCAGGGGATTGTGCTTATTTGGGATGGCTTGCAAGTGCTGGAGGGGAGCAGTGTTGAAGGGTGCAGGTCTAGTATATCACCCCCAAGGAGTCTGTGGTCATGTGGTGTCCTGGGCACATAGAGTTGCTGTAGCATCACCGTGCTGGCACATCAACCCATAACTTTATTTATTAAATGGCATCTTCCCATTTTTTTCTCTTTTGCACGTCCTCTCAACACTTGAGACAGCTGTTCAATATACGTCTCAGAAAAGAAAAGCTAGAAGAGAAGATACAATATTCTTCCTTCAAGACAGCCCAGGATCAACCTCTACACTTGTTCATTCGGGGGCTTTTCTACACCCTCCCACTCGCAGTCACCAGCAGCGCTCCAGCGCGGCCAGGCTGCTCGCCCAGCGCTTGCGAGAGCCATTGCACAGATTTAAAGGCTGCTTTTGAAAACAGGTCCAGCACGACTGACCTGGGATCTCCTCAGCAGGGCCAGGCAAAGCTCTTGCAAGCTACAGGCACGAGCAGTAGGCTGAATATCCTACACAGGCAATTCAATTCATCAGGGTTTCTGTGCAGGAGGCTGGCACTGGGGCACGAAGAGTGCAGGAGGTGGATGCATTTTTACCCACACTCACTCCTTGTATGGGGTATTGGATTCATTTCACCTCCAGCAGCTCTGGGAGGCCAGCACAGATGGCATTAACACCAGCCACAGACAAGATTGGGTTTCCTCGGCCCCAGCAGTGCAGGGTGGCAGCAGCAAGTGCCCAGGCAGCAGCTGGGTGTGGGTCCAGGGCCAGCCACACTCTTGGTTCAACTGCTGGTGTTTCCTTCAGCAGGAGTGAAGTGACATCTTTGAAAAGGAGTTTGAAAGAGGCAAGGAAAACCCCAGACACAGCCCCATCTCTCCTAAGCAATGCCAGTGGAGAAGTCAGCAGTGTGGTTCAGCCATCAGCAGCAGCAACTCCAGGCACCAGCACAAGTGGCCACCCACCATGAGCTGCAGGAAGTCCAGAAGAGCACCCTGAAAACCATGAGCACATACAGTTTAAATGAGCATGTGTTTTGGGGAGGGCCACTGCAAATGAGCTGAGCATCTGAAAGTCCCACAAGAGTCAATGGCAGTTGCAGGCACATGGATTCTCTGACAACCAACAGTGGTTTACATTTTCTCTCATAATGACAAGATATGAACAGGAAAACCATAGTCCTTACACCCTCCAAAGTGCATTTGCAACCTGATGGATGGGTAGCAGAAAGAGAGGACTCCCAGCACCAGGGTGCCTCCAGCCACCAAGTGCCAGCAGAGGAGGTGCCACAGCTGTCACTGCCAGCAGTCCTGCTGCAGGAGGGGAGGGCATACTCCCTCTTGCACCAGTATTTCTCATGGTACGTCAGGTTGCTGTTGTTAACAACCCAGCCCTAGGCCACCACAGCCACAGAGCTACTGGGCATACCTTGCAGCTTCTTCTAGCAGTGACAGATCTGTTCCAAAACCACATTTCCTCTTTACAGAACTCTTTAGTGGTTGTGAATAATTATTCCCTGTGATGCTATTTCCCATACTTTTAAGAACCAGTGATATATATTTACTGCTGTCCTTCCATTAGATTTTAACTTCCTCAGGAACACAAGTGCTGAGAAAGGAGACAGTGCAGGCTCCCTGTGATTGGACATGAAGCATTGGCAATAAAAACATGCAGCAAGTTTTCATTTTCTCCTTTCTTGAGCTAAGTTTCTGGAGAACCGACATCCATTTGTCAAAAGAGATTATTATGAAGCGATACCTATGAGTTTATAAGCGAAACCTATTGACTTACTGTCTCTGTGAAATTTCTTCTCAATTCTTTCCAACAGAGCTGAACCCAAAACTGGCCATGTCCCCAGGGAGCAATTCAAATAAACTTTTCAGGTAGTACCAATGCCCAACACGCCTCCTTCCAGGACTGGCAAGACTTAAAAAAACCCAGTGGGAAAAGCTGTACAAGTGCTGCTGTGGAGAGCTGTGGGATGCACTTCCCTCTGATTTGGTGTGGCCGATGCTCTGGGGACCATCACACAATGTCTGGGTGGTGGGCCACCCAGGGGATGAGTTATCACTTTCATCCATGCAGATGATGCAGATCTCCTGCAAATAGCAAAACACTCTCTGCAACACTCCATCCTCTGAATTAAGAAAAGAGCACGTAGCATGTCCAGGACCTGCAGCTGAAGGAGGCAATTATGCATCAGAATGCAGGGCTGGCTCACAGCACACAGGTAAAGAACACACACAGGTGTATTTCCCCCCTTTTTCTATTCTGCAGAACAGCCCAATGCCTTGGCAAAGGAACAGAAAGCTGAGAGGGGGGCAAACCTAAGCTTGCCATGTGCTCCAGGCAGGCTGGGCTAATTTGGGTGTGCAGTGCCCTGTGCCTCCTGCCGTGTGCTTTGCGGGGGCAGTGCGGGCAGGCTGCGGTCCCTGGCAGGCCGTGGGAGGAGCCAGCCACCCGCACGCCCTGAGCCTGTTTTATGGAAATTGCATTCTGTGATTGTACAAAGTCTCCCGACACAGGGACAGGAAAAGTTTTGGCTGTCTTGTTCTTTGTCATCTCTGCCTGCCGTTATCCCTCCTTGCACTGGAATAAGGAGGTCAGCCAGACCCACACAATTAGAGGAAATTGTGTAAGGTTGACCTTGTACCCTGCCAGGTCCTTTCAAGCATGGGCAGTCTTTATCAGTAGCAGCATAGAAAACAGAAGAGATGTGCTTATAGGTGGGAGAATGAGATTGTTAAGACATTTTTTCCCCTCACTCTCCACAAACTAAGACAGTATCTCTGCCACTTGGGTGAACTTAGGTTATTCCCACTCATATCTGGCAGCCCATGGTTTCCTCCTTCATCTTGACTTCTGCTATTTTCATTCTGTGATGTCTGTACTTTTGCACTATTGGGAGTGGATTGTGTGTGGATCACTAACTTTTGGACAGGTCAGCTATCTCAGCCTGAGCACCACTAGATGGATACTAATAAGAGGAAACGAATACATCAAAGACAATTCTCTCTTTTACTCCTCATATCCCTCTCCCAGGCACGCTGCTTTCTTCTGCTCTTGTTGTTGCTGCCCTTTCTCACTCTGCGTTTATGCTCGGATTTCTGCAGATGGAGCTGTAGCAAGAAGAGGTGAAGATTGGCTTTTTTGGTCTGTTGGAACTACACGAATGAGCCTATGTGGAGTCTCCCCTTCAGAAGGGATCCTGTAAAAGAGATAATGGATTCTACAAACTGTGCATCAAATTTAACAAAACAATTAGAGTTGTGCCTGTTAGGAGACAGGTGATGCTGCTGTGGGGAACACATCGATGGAATGTGGAAGTGGCTGTTTGAAGGAGAGATCTAAACCCTGCAAAGGATGGGAGTGTCCAGTCCAATTAAGTCATTTGACAGCTGGATGTGGCTGTAGCTAATATTTGATCCACATGGGTCTAGATAAGCATGCCATGTTTGTCACTTCTTGGCAGAAGTGCAGGAGCCCTGGAAGACCTGAGCAAACACGCCTTCATTTTGTACAGCTTTAGACCACCCAAGAGTGGATGCCTAGGGGGTCACTGTGGTTGCTATGAGCTGGAAATAAGTTTTTCCAAGGACACTGCCTAAACATAAGGTCAATTTCCCTTTACTGGGAAATGGTAGAATCTGGTACAGGGTGTGACTGACCAATTCATAACAAGTGTGTACTCGTTACATCAACAGACCACCAACAGACCCTGTGTAACTCAACTCAGTGACACAAGTGAGGTGGCCATGCAGAACTGTTGGGGACCAGAGTCTCTGTGGCCACACTGACCTTGGCTGCAGACATGCACATGTCTCAGCTGTATTGCTGTAGCTGCCTCTGAAGGCCCAGTTTGACTGGCAAAATCTCAGCTACCAATGGTAATCCTTGAAAAGGAACTGCTCTAGCCTGACTCTCAGGCTGGCTCACAATAGCTGCAGGAAAAAACATCCTTTACCTAAAAGGAGTAAACTGGATTTGGAATCAACAGGATACAATAACCTGGATTCCCAAAATACTGTTTCTATGGTACTTTGAGTATTTCCAGAGCAATAAGCAAGCATCTCACATGGCAGGAGGAATATGCTGGGTGAGACTTCCTGTTTCTGCTGCACTGGCAAGTTGCAGGAGACAAGGCCTATCTTGTCAAAGCTGAGAAATTTAGTGGTTTGGACCCATGAATTCAAAGCAGTTGGGTCCTGGGAACTTTGTGCAAGTTTGTCTGCATTGGGACCTAGGATGCTTTCCCAAAGCAGTTTGAGTTAGCTTCTCTGGAAACACATGAAGACAAAAATATCCTACAGGGCAAAGGTCTACCAGGCCACCAAGCATTTTGTAGGGCCTGAGGAAGAGGGTGGCAAATATGCTGATTTCCAGCAGCTTTGCTTTTTTCTTTTCTTTTTTTTTTTTTTTTTCTTTTTTTTTTTTTTTTTTATTATTACTCAGTTTGAGCATTAGCCATAAGAACAGTGGTGTGGCACAAGGAATAAAGATATACAAACTTCACTCAGTCCAACACAGAGTGCTCACCCTTCTTTGGATACATTAACAGGTCTGGGCACGGCCAGCAGTGGCTGGAGGTGCCATGATCTGCAAAGGAGCCCTGAGACATCAGCTCACATCAGAAAGCCTGGATTAGACACAGTAGAGAGAAGCAAACCAGAAGTGCATGACAAATTAATGGCTTTGCAGTTTGTCACTACAGCAATGGTGTGAGTTCAGGTATGCAGACCAGGTTGTCTGGTACCAGCCTCAAGGCACTCTGGGCAGATAACATGTGCAACATGCTCTTGAGAGACACTGCGCTCAGAAATAGCTTTCAAATCTGTTTTCAAAAGTGGTAAGTCCTTATTAAACGAATGATTCTAATTAATTAAGCATATTTTTTATTATCTTAGCAAACGAGTGCACAAACACCAAGGTTCAGTGACCAGTTGCTTCCTAGATTTCTTTATGCACAGGCTATTTGTTGAAAGCTATTTTAATGGCTTGTGCTAAGTAAAATGGAACAATCCTTCCATTAGTGCAACTTAGAGATGGCATCTCACTTGTGGTTTCCATTTTTCAGATGCATTAATAACTACAGCCCATATTAAATCCCAGCATCAAGGACTTGCTCCATGTCTGGTTATTAACAAGCCAGTGGGAAGTTCTGCCTGACCCCCAGGGCACTGCTGGGAACAGGAGCCAGCTCAGGCATCTCCTCCCCAGGGCTGCCCATCACCTTACAGCCATACCCTTCAGCAGGCAGCGTGGATGTAACACAGCATACAGGGATCACAGGCACCTGTGACCCGTGGCAGCACAGGGCAGGGCACGGGCACGGGGCAGGGCACTGGCTATGCTCCCCAGGAGGGCACTGCCAGCCTCTTCCACAGCTGTGTGCAGGTACCTCCTCCTGAAACCCTGTGCCCGTGCTGAGGCTGGCCAAGCAGCTGGGCACCAGCTCATGCTGTGGCCTCCTGCCACCACTCACTTCAGCACAACAGCCCAGCAGCTCCAGCCTTTGCTCTGTGCTTTTGGCTCATGTTTGGGTTTTCAAATACAAGACACATGCAGTGTTTTAAAGACTAAACACCAATCACCTCTAACACTGCTTGTTTTTAAAACCTCATTTGATATTTGTATGTGCCATGTATTTTCCCTGGTGGTTGTACTGAGAAATTATGGTAGATTTAAATTTTTTCAACCCCATTATTCTCCTGAATGTTTTCTGCTAGCTGAAAAGTAGTATATGGGGAAAAAAAACAACAATAACAAACTCAAATTTGACCACTGGGGTCAGAAAACATCCTCCCACATGGCAGGGTGGTCCCATCCTTGTGTTGAGGAGCTCACAACTGTCCACTCACAGCAGGTATCTCAGCCCAGCCAATTTTCTTCAGTTGTGATCTAACACAGCTATTGCACCACATGTGAAAGCAGGATACTCAGTTCAGTGAAGAAGGTGCTGTGTAAGTTTTTTAACAGCACCAGTGGAAATGTTTCCATCTCCTGAATTTTTCTGTGCACATCATTTCCTGCCCAAAGCAGGGAGGTCAAGGCTGTTTTCCAAAAGTCTCTGATGACAGACAAGGCAGGTAGAAATGCACAGCCTAGAAATATTGTGGTGCAGATTCCAGGGAGACCTCAGGAGGAGTGGACCTAGGACAAAGAACTGCCTCTGATCCCAGCAGTATCTCTAGGAAGCACAGCTGCCTTCAGCTGTCACCGTGTCGCTGGGGCAGGCTGCAGGCCACTACAGCCCATGCAGAGTTGAGCCAGAATTGACGAAAACTAACCCAGACCGCTTTGTCTGAAAGCAGCATGGGAACACTCATATGTTCCCATACACCATTGGGTCCCTCTGTGGGAAGGAACAGACACTGAGGAGTGGAAAATAATCCTGACTAAAGGAGATGTCACCTGGGTTTGCCTCCATCCTACCAAGCCGTAGTTCTCCAGGTCCAGCAGTCATTTTTGGAGGCACTGGCTGTCTTGGGCACTGCCTGCCCATAGCAAGCCCCCGCATCCTGCCAAGCCCCTGTGGTGGCACAGCTCTCCTGCTGGCCCCCACTCAACCACCCCCGCGTCTCCAAGCTCTCCCCTTTTGCTAACATTCCCATTAGCTGGTAATGACTGCCATTTAGAAAACATATTTCCTCCCACATGGTTCCAGAGGGGTTTGCAAACTGAGCGACAAGAGCTCAGCAGGGACTGCTCTGCTCTCTGGGGCGAAGCATCGCGGCGGCTCCAGGGTGCACTGCAGCCCAGGAGAAGTCCCACGCACCAGCACTGCTGTGGGACGGGGCTGACAGCAAGGGGCTTGGCACCGGGGACAGATTCCTGCATGCAGAGACCCCTTCAGGGGAAGGCAGCCCCAACGCGACCAGAAAGCCTCAGGCATCAGGGGTTGCTGGTGCCCCAGGCAGCGCTGCATCCCAGTGAGGTCGGTGTCCCAGAGGCTGCCCAGGGACCACCTGTGCCGTGAGGGGCTCGGCAAGGGACGTTTGCAGCACCTCCTGTCCCACACCTGTCACGGAGCAGAGAGAGCTGGCGAGACAATAACCTGACAAAATTCGGCTACTTTCCTAACTTTCTAAATGTCCAGCCATTAAGTGTTTATTTCAAATTCCTTGCCACGGAGTCATTACGCATTCAGGTGGAGAGGAAAGTGAGCTCCACGGGAGGCTGACAGTAATTTTGCATTAGTTAAGCATTAGATGACAGACGTACAAAGCAAAGCCATTACTCCTGTCAGCCGCTCTGTCCCAACTCCTGTCCCCATTGTGGAGCTCCTCCAACCAACAGCTCCGGAGCACCACAAAAATGCAGGAATGAAAGCTTGGCAAGAGAGGGACAAGGGGAGGGGCCAGTCATAATTAGAGGTGAATGAAAGTGGGGGGGAAGGATTTTGTCTGGAACACAGTTTGGCAAAGTGTTATGTTGCATTTATTTATTTTGGTGCTTTTCTGTTAAAACAATGTCATGGATACAAACCTTTTCCTAATGCACACTAGCCATTTAGAGCAGTCACACCCAAAGCAATGCTTACATAGACTTCAGGTTGCTAAATATTAAACAAACCTGAATGTATTTGAAATTCATCCCATTAGTAATGATATTGCAAAACCACAAGAAGTCCCTAGAAAATTTGGCCTCCAAATAGTTTTGACTAAATCACTTACTACATACAAATCAGTAGGTACTATTAATAGCAAAATAAATACATGAAGAGATCACAGAGTACAGCCAGGATCCAGAATTGTATAAGAGATCAATGATGCTTTTCTGCAGAGTAAACTTTAAAAAACATTAAATATATAGAAAATCAATGCAAATTACAATTTCCTGTTATTGGGTGCAAAATCAAGGATACATGGAGCAAATAATTAATTCTTTGTAGCATTTCTTTAGCCTGCCATGATCAGCCTGTCTGAGCCCTCACAAGCCTGAGGACTGTCCCATCACCAGAACCCTGCAGTTCAGAAACATCTTCAGAGCTATAAGGAAGATTTCCAATGTGACAGAAAATCAAACTGATGTCTTGGACAAGTCCTTGTCTGAAAGGCAGAGCAAGTCTCAGGTAAGTCCTTCCTATTGCATTCTATTTAATGCAGAATTATGTCCAGGAACCTAAATAGCACATTATAAGGTATTTCGACATAATAAGGCAAAAAAATTCCAACCCCCAAGCCTCCATTCTTGCTCTTTACCAGATGATGTCCATGTGATGATGCTAAAAGCTTTTGCACAAGCAAATGCAAAGACACAGTGTGAATCAGGACCCACATTCCCCATGTGTCAGTTTGTGTGAGGACCCCCACAAGTACAGAAAATAATGTCCAGGAAGAAGAAGAATGTACCACTCTCTATGATCCTGGTGAGACTCTGCTGAATACTTACATTCAAACATCTGAACAAGATCTGCTGAACTTTGAGTGCAGTTAAATCCTCCTGGCACCTCCTGGTGCTATTTTTGCCCCAAATACTGTCACTGCTGTGCAGCTTCGGTCCTCTCACTCTCTGTGGACACACAGTGTCAGCAGTGAGGATGTTTCTCTTCAAAAGTACCCTAGAACAGCTTTTGTCTGTCTTTACTTTCTTCCAAAAATAGGCCATACAACAAGAGGAAGGGGACGATGGCTGACACAGTGGCACCTGGATGGCTCTGTGCACCTGAGTCCCCCAACAGCACCAAGCTGCCTGCAAGGCTGCTTTAGGGGTGCTCTGCCCCAAGTCCAGCAGCTGAAGCTGTAACAAAACCTTTCTGTGAACTAAGCTAACAGCAGAGGAGAAAAGAACAGTGAATTCTGAGAACCAGAAATCTCCTATTGTATCTCTTCAGTTTTAAGGTTAAATCTAATTCAGAGATGAAAGACCCTTTAGTCTTTAGTCTAACCCATGCCTTTAGGATCTCTATGGAAAAGCACAGAACAAACCTCACACCCAAAGGACTTTCTAATGGTCCTGCAGGGCTCCTTGCCCAACACGCTAATCCTGTTTCACTTGCTCTCTCTCCTCCCACCTTTAACTACTTCGACAGTATCCACCTTTTAATGACTGACTTCAATATTTTATTGCCCTATACCACTTTCAGTTAAACTACCCTTTATAATTTCCCTCCTGCCCGTTAGACGCTCCCCCTTAATAAATTATTAAAGCATGTATTTAGATCACAGAAGCAAAGGAATTAGATTACATTGATCCATGGCAATTTGCTCTCAAACAATTTCTTCATGAAACAACATCCCTGCCATGCTTCATTCACATCGAAACTCAATATTGAAATCTCACCTCCAATGTTTCCATCAGCCTGGGAGTCAGAGCAGGCATGGGGAAGGGGCCCCATGTGGTGGGGATACCCAGATCCCCACTGGGCAGGTGCTTTGCAGTATGAAAGGAGGGCCCCACAGAGAGGGTTATCAAACTTGAGAAAGGGTATTTCCTCCTTTCGGCATCCCATTTCTCTTTGGCAGTATTTTTCTTAAAGAAGAGACCAGATGGAATTTTAATTATTTTCAAGGCTTCCCTGAAATACCCATGTCTCCACACAGCCCTGCACGCTGGCTCAGGTGGCTAAGGTGCCTTCCCAGTGACAGTGTGCTGTCACAGGCCTGTGTGATGCCAGCATAACCACGACCACAGCACTGCAGTGGGGACAGGCAGATGTGGAAGGGGCTTACAAAGGCAAATGCACCAGGGAGAGATTGTAAGAGAATCTAACCGTTTTTATTCGTAGACAAATGTGCCTCCCAATCCTCGTCATTCTCCAAAACATTCCAGATATCTGCATAAATTTTTTGACACAGCAATTTATTTTCAAACAGAAAGCAGCAAAACAGACAGCGAAGTGTCACCTGCACAGTACCATAAATAAACAGTACCAAAACCAGCCTATGCCTCCAGGGAGCTTGTAGTTCTGCCATCAGGGGCTGAGGTACCTCATCCCACAGGGAAAGGCTGCGACTGGCAGGCAGGTTGGGATGACTGCTGGAGCCCCCTGTCTCTTTCTGGATGGGATGGGACCCTCATGGGTGCTGAGGAGCCCAGCTGAGCCCAGTGCCCACCTCTGAGAGGGGCCCTGCCCTGATGGCTAATTGCAGGTGACACACTACATGGGCAAAACCCACTTAGCTTCAACAACTTGCCTCTGTGGGGAAATTAATCTCAATCCAGCTCAGTGTATTCAAAGCAGAATAGCTATTTCTGACCAGCCAAATCCATTATCAACCTTATTCCAAGCTCTAAAATTAGCCCAGGCTGAAAGTACAGATGAAGACTAACATTAATCAGGTAATTCAGTTTGTGCCTAAGCACGGGAGGCGACTTCGCACACCAGTGTTTTCCACAGTGAAAAACTATTTCACTTCTGAGGGGATGCATTTTTCCAGGGCAGGCCCAGGATACTGGCATGAGCCACCCTGCCCTGCCCTGCCCAGGCCAGCACACGGTAAATCAGCAGCACAGGAGGGTCCTGCGTTCATGGGGCTGCGGTGCAGCTGCAGGCACTTTGCTTAGGGGCTGCTGCATGTGTTCATGTCCCCAGCAGCCCTGGTGCACCCTGGAGCCAGGTGACCTCCTTGACACAGCCGTGCTCCACCCTGTGGAGAAAGGAGCAAGTGTGTTTCTCTGAATACTTCTCAGTTCTCCAGTAAGATATTAAAGGGGATCAGCTTAATTTGAAAAATCAGCAAGAATAATTGGAGAGGTGTACAGAATAGCAGCAGCCAGGGCAGCTTGCTCTGCTGCATAGAGCTTAGCACTGTGTGGCTGGCTGGCCTGCACAGCACTCACCCTGCAGAGCACAATTATGCTAATTTTGTTAGCTTCCCACATCAAAAAATGAAATTAAACTCTCTCCTTCAGAGTCCCATTTGAGGCTTGTGAGCAAAGAGTTTTCAAGCCCGCTTTGCCACTATGGGAAGACAGGAAAGAACCCAGAGTGCAAAGGGAGGGTTTCTAACTTAGGAAATTTTGGAGAAAAACAGCTGTTTAATTGCTGTTGCATTTATCAAATCTTTCAATAGCATATTGAGGAAACTATTAATATACAACCCAGTCTGCATTTATGTGTTATGATAGCAAATCAAAGCAACACACAATTTTCTACATTATCTGTATCATTTAGGTGGGCACAGTGCCCGCTGCACAGCAGGTGGAGTGCCCCTGGTTATCTGCCTTGTCACTCCCACTGCCCCTAAAAAACTGAAGTCACCCATCTGGGACAGGCAGGGGTTGTTTCTAATTTTGGGGTTGTTTTGTTTCCTTGTTTTTAAAACTCAGAGGTAGCTAACAAAGAGTGTCCATTTCTCACCCAGATCTAATTCAATGTTTAAATAGAAATTTCCATCTTTTAAACCAAGTTTTTCATTTTGTTACATGTTCTTGTATAAATGCTCCAGGTAGGAAGCCGAACAAAGAAACTGCAACCCAGAAACAACTTTCTGCCCCTCTGCTTCCAAGTTCATCTCCACAAGCTCTCAGTGGCAGAACAGTTGGAGCACAGATGCAGAAACAGACCACCTTTGATTTTCCCCACATAAAACAACTTTAAATCAAAATTCCAGTTTGATCAAGTGAGGGCTGGTGATTTCCTCAGCCTCACGGTACTGCTGAGCTTTCCTGTGCCTCTTGTACCGAAGTGTGGGCTGGCCTGGGAGTGCAGCCGCACAAAGCTGCTCCCATCGCGCCCCCGACACACAGCCCCAGCTGTTCTGATTGATGCTTTCAGGAAACGGGAAAGGAGCTGTGCAGGATACTCCTCAGCCTGGGAAGGAAGTCCTCTGTCATGCAGCTCTATTTTTCCTTTCTGTTCTTTCTGTAATCTTCAGCCAGAGCACACTCCATACTGAATGGTTAAAAATACCCTAGGATACGGTACTGATACAGATGGATAGCAGGGAAACATATAATACAGCCCTTCCATCATGTTTTACTGACATAAGCATCCAGAGCTATATGAGAACCATCCCAACCGAGCCGAACAATGCTCAGACGCATTATTGTAATTCCCCTTCTTGCTTTTCCCCCTCTCCTTTCTCTTCCGATGGCTCCAGAAGCCAAATGTGTCCTGCAGCGCCAGGGTGCTGCTGGCCGCCTCCCCCGCCCCGCGGCACGGGTCTCGCTCAGCCTGCCTTGCCCGCGCTCCGTGCGGCCCCGGCCCTGCCCCAGGGCGCGGGCTCCCTGAGGGCACTGCAGCCGGAAAAGGCCGGGCTCCCTGCGGGCATCCCAGCCGGGAAAGGCCCGAGCTCCCTGAGAATGTTCCAGCCGGGAAAGGCCCGAGTTCCCTGCGAACGTTCCAGCCGGGAAAGGCCCGAGTTCCCTGCGAACGTTCCAGCCGGGAAAGGCCCGAGTTCCCTGCGAACGCTCCAGCCGGGAATGGCCGGGCCCCTGCGAACGCTCCAGCCGGGAATGGCCGGGGCCCCCTGCGAACGCTCCAGCCGGGAATGGCCGGGCCCCTGCGAACGCTCCAGCCGGGAATGGCCGGGGCCCCCTGCGAACGCTCCAGCCGGGAATGGCCGGGCCCCTGCGAACGCTCCAGCCGGGAATGGCCGGGCCCCTGCGAACGCTCCAGCCGGGCAAGGCCCGGGCCGCGGCTCGAGTCCAGCGCGGGCCGGGCACCCCCGCCCCGCCCGCTGCCCGGTGCGCCGCTGCCCCCTGGCGGGCACGGGCGGCAGCGCAGGCGCAGCGCGGGGGCACGGGGCCGGGGCCGTGCGGACGCCGGCAGCGCCCCGGGAAGGAGGCTCAGGGAGCGGGGTTCTCCTCTCCGCCCTGCTGCAGGGGCACTTCCCCCTCCCCGGGGCGGCTCCCGTGGGCTCTGCAGAGCCACCACGCCCCGCGGGCACGGGCAGTCTCTGGGTTTCCTATAGGTTTTGTCTTAACCTGCAACTTTCCATCTCCGGGCTCTGCCAAAGCCCTGAAATAAGGCGGGGCCCGCCGAGCGCTGCTCCCGCCTAGCAACGCCTATCAAAAACTGTCCGAACAGCCCTCTAGCTTCCCTCTTGTTCTAACGACCCACTCGTATCTTCCACTCGCTTTAAATGCCAGCTTTCCTAACCCTCACAGCCCTTTCCCACAAAGCTGGAGAGCCGGTAGCGGGGCCCCTGCGAGCCGGGGGCCAGAGGAAGCAGAGCGCGCAGGTACATTCGTGTGCGAACTACTTAAAATTCGCGGAGCAGTTTATGGAAAGAGCTTTCTCCTTCCCTTCCCCCTTACGTCACTGCTTGAGGACTCAGCCATGTGGCATTCCTTTGAAGGAAAGACTCGGGGCTGGAGAAAAAAAAAAAACAAAACACTGAAGGAACCGTTCAGCGAGCCAAGGAAACGTGCGACAGCCCCGGCTGGGCAGACGGGAGCCACTGGTAACCCCTCCGGCTACTGCCAGGGTCCTGAGCCCAGCATCGTTAGATTATCTCATTACACACTCTGCCCGTTCAGCCAGGCGACTTCTCGAAAGAACTTAACTCCTTTAAGTTAAAAACTGTGGAAAAAGCATCAGAGAAACACCATATCAATAGTGGTTTCAACAAGACCTAACAAGGACAAGAACAAAAAAAAGCAGTAAAAAGAGAAGTCCCTGATTTAATGGGTCCAGCCCTGGAACTTGCGGCACATTGTTTCATTGTCAGGAAGGGTAAAGAACTTCCTAGTTATTTGATGTCTTTACTCTGCTGAGGTATCTGGACACTTACCATATCCAAACAACTTTTTTTTTTTTTTTTTTTTTTTTTTTTTAATGGGAAAATCAGTCTCTTAACACTTTAACAGCATGAGGCTTGTTTTCACAGCCATAGCTCATTTCTGTGCTCTCTAATAGAATACTGGTGTATCTCCAAATTCTCCTTAAAATATGGACTCAAAACGGGCAGTGCCAGTATTTTTCCTCTTTAAACAGCACTTGTAAAAGTGCTCTCCCTTCTGCTAATGGAACCAAAAGAGGAAAAAGCCATGCAAGGATTGGGTTTATGTGTTTCAGTACAGCACTCGGTCTTACAGCGGCAGCTGCAAAGCACCATCTCCCAGCTGAAACACAACTTGGTTTTTTTGTGGCTGGATGTGCAAAAGCCAGCTCTGGCCTGTGCCTGTGCTCGCTGATTGAGTCCACTTAGCCAACTGAGTCACCCAGAAGCAAAATCTTGGTTATTTACTAATTTGATGTTTTACTGCTAGAAAGTTTTGCCACAAAAGGGTCCCATCACTTAGAAGAGCCCAATCTATGGCACAGAGGCTGTGCTTGGCCTGATAGACCAACTCAGCCTGCCCACAGCCTGCCCCTGCCTCCAGCCTTTCCACACAGCTGTCACTAGCTGGAATCTCAGAAAGATTTAGCCCAAGAGCCTAAACACTTAGAGTGAAGGATGAAGAGGCTTGAAGCCTCAACTTTCATGAGAAACAAGTACACATCCTGTTGCAATTTCAGAGTAGCTCACAAGAGGCAGCAGAGACATTTCCAAGAAGTTTCTACTTCCACTCATGCCATCTGCAATGTCTTATTTCACTACAGTTCATTAGTTTACACAAATTACACAATCCAGCACTCTTCCCTCCAAAAGGCAGAGAGAAGAGGGACCCAAGCAGACATCACTAAAATGTTCCACAGCTGGTTTGCACTGAAATATGCAGGAAATTGCTACTAAGTAAAGCAAAGCCATACAGTAAAGCAATGCTGACTCTAAATAAAGCAATACAGTGATGCTTCTGTTTGCTTTTCATACCCTAGGAAGCCTCATGAAGCTTTGCAGATGCAGAACAAAGTGCTCAGTTGTTAGAATGTGTCCGAGTTGAAGGTGTTTCCAATACCCATGTACCCATCTATGGCACATTCTCTGATTACAAGATTACATATTTAAATAAAGATGCACCACTTAATTGAGTGACTGTCTATTTGATAAGGAACACAGCATCATTTTATTTATTACCAAGTTTGGGATTTTTTACTATAGGGAGTATAACTAGAGGAGTGCCTTCTATTATCACCCAGCATTTAATACACACTGGACACAGCGTCCTGTTTCCCCTAACTTTTCTTCATCCCTTGTCACTGAGGACAAAAGAGTCAGAGGATTTGGGACATCCATTGACACCAACCTGGGTACTCAAAATAAAGAAATCCTTACACAAATAGGATCCAGTTACAGACACTTTACTTGGTTTGCCCAAAGTTACACTGAAATGTTGTGATAGGTAAGGAACTCCAGGAAGAACATAATGATTTTTTGTGGTATTTCAGCTCTCAGGCTTACCACAGCCTTAGAAAAATACAGTGTGTTGCTGACTTTTATCTATGAGGAGCCTTCCAATTTTGGCAACACCCTCTTCCTTTATTACATAAGGCAGCTTTGATTTTAAAATACCCCAGATATATTGAGACAAACTTCCTGCACAAATAAGTGAACAATAGTCACACACAACAGAGGACAACCATAACTAGGGAATACAGCATCATCATTCACACCTGGGATGGGACTGAACTGGAGACTCAGTTCATCATCTTCTGGACACTTGGTATTGCAGCTTTAGTGTTGTTAATGTAGCCCTGATACATAAACCAGCACTGAACTTACCTTAAATGAATCACAACTCCACAGTTTTCAGTTTCTGACTTAGAGTCTAGGATCTACCCAGGAAATCAGGAATTATAATTACTGATGCCAGAATTTGCCAGGGAACATTTCTGAACAATTAGTTCTCACTGAAGGGATATTAAGAAGCTGCTAAGACATCGAAGTAGCTTAAGTGCTGTCAAGCCAACACTGTACATAATTTCATTCATAACAGACTTGAGAATGGAATTTTTTTCCCTCTACACATTCCACTTACCTCTCCAACAGTGTTACACCCCATTAAACACTATAAAAGCATTATAAGGAAAAAGTACCAAAGAGGAAAATACCCAATAAAATATGTACTTTTACAAACATAGTAGGAAGTTTACAACACACAAGTGAGCCCAAAAGAAAGGATAAGAGCCTTAGGCTCACACCATTTATTCAGCCCACAAACCAAGAAAAACCAAGCACACGTGAAAATTTCTTAACACAAGAGGAAACAGCATCTTGCCTGGTACCCACAGAACACTCTCATCTTTAGTAAAATTCATTAAAACAAAAAAGCAAACTAAAAACACAATAAAGAACTTATGCTCAACCCTATGTAGCACAGGTAACTAAAAAAAAAAAAGTTAGAGAAAGAACACAGAATTACAAAGTGCTTAAAAGAACAGTATCTAAAGGCATTAAAATAATTAATCACCAAGCTTCCATCATGCACTCAGACAGTGCAAGATGACGGAAACTTGATGATAAATTATTTTAGTCATCAGTGCACTCAGACTAAAGCAGCAGCCCTCATCACTCAGGCAACCAGTATTTGTATTTTTCAACACATCTGTTGCAAAGACTGTTTAGACAGTAATGACAGTTTACTGCTGCCCTACCACAATCTCCCAGTCATGCTCTGCAGCTGGAAAACATGAGAAATCACCTTCATAGACCAGTAACTCTTTTTCAATTCCATGGCTCATGTGAGTGTTTGAAGGGGACTGAGCTGACAGGTTTTCCCACAGCCCACCCAGGATTCATACTGTGCCTGGGCACCACAAGGCACAGAAACAGCTAAACCAACTGTGCTGAGGTTTTACATGCAGCTTTGCAACAAGCATAAGCAAGAAGCTTTCTTTCACAGCTTGAAGATTACTTTAGACAAATATATGAAGAAGTTCTTACCTGCAGCAGGGTCCTTCTCCTGGCACTGCAGCAGCAGGCAGCCTTCAAGGTGGCGTGGGAGAGCTGCCCACCCCTGGCACAACACTCTCCTGCCTGTCACTAGCTGCCAGCTGCTGTGGCAACAGGATAAAAGAAAAGACAGGCAAAGGGAGCAGTGCACTTTCTTCCCCAGTCTGCAGTGGGTAGAGAGCATGCCACCTGCATTTTGTCCATGGAAATAAAAGGCAAGGCGAGGGCACTGGTTCCTCCCTCTTGGTTGGGCTGCAGCAGCTACAAGGCTCTCTGTGTTACTTTGATCTGCTCCAGCAGGAGACCGGCTTCAGATGCCTCTTTGCCCTCCACGATTTGTGCTCAATTCCCAGGCTCTCGGTGCAGGGCTAGCAGTGAGAGCCGTTTTCCTCCTTGGCAGCTCTGACTACAGAGGCGCAGCACAGCCCTCGCTGGGGAAATGGGCAGCCTCCCACTCCCTTCACTCCTTGTCCTGCCTCTGCCATGTTAGTGCATGGCACCAGGGCAGGCATCAGGCTGGGATGTAGCCAGGATGTCGGTACACTGCAGAAAAGTTCTATGCCCTGAAATACACGTTTTAAACAAGGAAGTCACTTTCTCCTGCCTTGGTTACTCAAACTTTACCAGGCCTCTACACAGGACTACAGTTCAACAACATTTTAATTTATTCCACGTACAATATTTGAGTTCAAAAGCAGGTCAGAATACCACTGGTGTTTGAAAAATATTTTAAATACAAGTTTTCTGTCAGAAAAGTAAATCCAGCTAAAGATGTAAGAGGGCAAGATGAGAAATACAGTACCTTTAAAATATATCACCACATGAGACCCAAGGAAGTGGAAATCAACGATATGAAGAGAGTCAATAATTCAAGCACTCTGGGCAATATTTTAGCCTTAACTATAGATGAAAGTTATCATTCCTCTTTCTACTTGATCACTGGAGCAGGGTTCTGGTTAAAATCTCATCTGATATGTTTTCTTTTTGGTAAAACGCAATGTAGGCCTCAAGTGACTCCTGCCCAGCTAAGCAGTTCGGAAAACAAACAGCAGATTGATCAAAGGATGTGTTGAGAGCAATTTCCTGCCCTCAGCAGCCCTCCTGTGGGCCCTGATGCTGGTCAAACATCGGGTTTGTTCCCATCCTCAGGTGTAACACAGAGGTTTGAAGACAGACAATGGAGATAGTTTGTGCTCTCCACCCTGGCAGCTGTTTCACAGCCCCACACTCCACACACGGCCGCCGGCTCTGAGAGGAGCAGAGGCACCTCGAGGAGCTCCCAGGTGACTCAAGAAGCAGCAGCAAAAGCAGCCAAGTGGGAATTTGATCTCTCCACAAGCAGGGGTCTAAGGCAGGCTGTGCTGGAGCCCTCACGCTCCTGGGCAGAGGAGATGCTCCCGTGCTGGGCAGTGCTGTGTGCCACCTCCCTCCCACCGCGCCTCAGCCACTGGGGCACTGCTTCCCTAAGGGAAGCACTGCCAGCTCCTCCAAAGAGCAGGAGGACTTAGGAACTGTCCATGGTTCAGTTTACCTTTTCTTTCTCTTTACTCACCTCTACAGTGCTTCATATTTTCTTCTTCCACACTTGCCAGCACTGTGAATGTTTAAGGTACACTGGCCTTTTTAACCAATTTTAAAAGAATATACCTCACCCCAACACCTAATTGAAGGAAAACGAAGCATTTTCATTTGCCTAATAGTGATTAAGATCACCTGTGAGAATCTGAAAAGAGCAGGACAAATGAAAGCGGTACATACGCTGCTCAGAAATTTTCTCAGAAAAATAAATTACAATTCACTTAGATGACAACATTCTGCAAGGCTTGGGTTTGTTTGTTTAGCTTGGTTGGTTTGTGTGGGTTTTTTTCCCTGTATTTAAATCACTGAAGTTTCAAACATGATTTCCTTTGTGCACAGGTGTGCTGAATTTAGTTTTACACTAATTTCATATCAAAACACTAACTTTAATCTAATTCACTTGAAAAGTAAGCATCCACAGAATTGCTCCACCTGTGTCCAAATGTAGATATAAACTGGTTTTGTGTTTTTTAGCTCCCTTAAATTTCCTGTTCATATGTGAAAGCAGAGGCCCAAGCTGACTCCTAAAATGGCAACATATTATTCCTTTTCCCTTTTACACGCTTCATTTCTTCACAGTGCAGCTATGTACATCTTTCACTCTGTTTCTCTGGGATACTTGGTTTTAGCACCTTCCTCAGGACACAGAGGGATTAGTGTTTACCAAGGTGCCACTCAGAGCTGGAGGCCACTGCAGGGCCAGCAGGGCCTGATCAATCCCTGTGTGCCAGAGCAGCATCTCAACTTCCCACTCCCTGCCCCTGGAAAGAGAAATTCTACACCATGACAGCTAAGTCTTTAGCAAAGTTCACCTCAAACCCTCAACCTCAAGTGTTAAAAAAGAAAAGCCCTTAAATGATACAAGTTATTACATTTAATCCCTTTGGGGGAAGTGGGGAATGATTTTGTGATTAAGGACCTACTGTGGGGCTCAAGAGAATTAGTTCAATTCCAGACTCTGAAACAAGCTTCCATGTTCCCCTGGGAAAGCCTATGCAATCTCCTATCTCACATGGACACCAGCAGGGCAATTTGTAAGTGTGTGCAGCCCTCAGACATTGTAGTACCAACAGCTAAATAAATTCATAGTTAGGAGTTAGGTGAGGTTCAAGAATTTTGAGGGCTAGTTACCTATTCAATGACGGCACTACCATTACACTATCACTTACCACAAATCATTCTTCAAAATTGGTATTACATTCTTGAAAAACAGTAAGCTACATTATTACTTACTCCTGGGCTGACAGGTAGTTCCTAAGGGTTTAGTTAATGTATTAATGAAAATGATGAATGAATGGAAAAACCTGCAAGATAAAAATAAATTGGCAGGTCTTACAGAAAGACACCACTTAGTTCTCAAGCACAGGACTATTTTCTGTGGTTTGCACTGCAGAGAAATTTTGTTCCATTAAGATTTATAGCTGGTATTATTTCTTGGCAAAAAAAAAAGAAATCTAATTCATAGAATGAATAAATTTAATAATGAAAATTCATCTGACAATGAGTTGTGATAGAGAAAATCAAGCAAGCACTACCAGAAAAACATAATACTGAAGTCACTGTGTAATCTTCTAGACAGTGAAGCACTGCACTACATAATGCACTGTAATGACATTAGACAGTTTGTCTTGCAAAAAGAACAAAACAATTTAATAACTCTGATATACTGATAGGAACACATACTAGTCATGTTCTCTGCTATTCACTACCAGTGGAAATTTTCTCCTACTATTATGAAAAAACAGCTGTCACACACCAGAAATATCAAGCAAAAGCTGCTTCACATTTTTAAAGACATGGCAATCATTTTAAAATTTCACTCGTTTCTGCAAAGGTGCTGTGCCTGTTATGGTTGCAGGTAACAATGTATTTAATGCATTACAAAAGTTACTTTCAGTAACTAGACATATACTTCACATACTTCTAAACTTTTTTCTGTAGGAAAACAATCGTCTCTCTCAGAATTGGAAAAATCCAAATAAAATTTCAAGATAAGCATTGCTGGCATGTTTGTTTATATTCAATCTATAATTTTTAATCTATTTTAATCTTAATATTAAATATTTTGGCAGAGCATATGCCATTTATTTTGCATGTATTAAGTCCAAGTATACTTGTTATTTTCATAGAATGGATGTTAAAAATGTTTAAATCTGATATTTGATTGGAATGAAACTACAAATTAAGACAGTTCACATTATTTTACTTCACTGCTTTTCTACTTATAATTATTTCAATTTTTTCTTTAATTTCCCCACTGTTATAATTTCAACTTATAATAGAAGTTAAAGCAGTTGAAAATTAAAAATATCCAATCGCAAGCAAATTCAACATTCAAGAGACTGATATAAAACTGTTTCAAACTGTCAGTTAACAGACCAGCAATTCACACCAACAATTCTTGGTCAGTGTCTTCACCTTCATCTCTCTAAGGTAAAATGCAGAAACGACTGAGGAGCTTTCCATGAATTAAGAGAAATTCCATCCATCCTACCCAACATGCAGAGAAAGCCAGGTCTGATGAGACCTGCCCATTCTAATCTGAATAGTCTGATGAAGTTCAAACACAAGCTGAAACTGGTGGCAACTGTGTAAAACACACAACTTTATTGTGTGACTATTTGCAACTTGAATTTAAAATCACAAAGGTGCAGCAGTGACATTCATGAGCATTTGTTTTAAAGGAAAAGTCTTCTTAAGTTTTTCATTTTTTGCAGATGACAGAGGGAGTGATGGTGGTTACAGGACTTCCACTATTCTCAGTGCTGTCAGCAGTATCTTCTTAGCTAAAGCTCCCCATTGGTGCTGCACTGGTTTAACATGAATGGCTGTGACAAAAGATAACAAATAATGTAAGGCAGTTGTAGTTTCTGCATTTGGTCATCCTCCCCACATCTGCTTACATCTAAAAATCAATCCCCTCTTTCATCAGGGGAAGATTAATTGCCACCTTAATGTTTCATTTGACTGTATTATCAAACTTAATGATTTGATATACACTTTTGTGTGTTCCATGTTTTTGTGGTGTCCCACCCTGAAAGGGAAAGAATCAGGCAGTTGCATAGATGCCCATGGCTGGATAGGAATGAGAAGTCAGAGAGACCACAAAGACTCACAAAATTTTATTAGTAAGTTTAACACTTGGCATGAAAAACAAGGTATTTAGTCCCTTCTAGTATAAACACATGGTGGTGGAGTTTTGAGTATGGGGTAGAGAGGGGAGGGAAGGGGAGGGGTGGGAAGGGGTGGGAAGGGAGGGAGGGAGGGAGGGAGGGAGGGAGGGAGGGAGGGAGGGAGGGAGGGAGGGAGGGAGGGAGGGAGGGAGGGAGGGAGGGAGGAGAGGAAGGAAGGAAGGAAGGAAGGAAGGAAGGAAGGAAGGAAGGAAGGAAGGAAGGAAGGAAGGAAGGAAGGAAGGAAGGAAGGAAGGAAGGAAGGAAGGAAGGAAGGAAGGAAGGAAGGAAGGAAGGAAGGAAGGAAGGAAGGAAGGAAGGAAGGAAGGAAGGAAGGGAAGGAAGGAAGGAAGGAAGGAAGGAAGGAAGGAAGGAAGGAAGGAAGGAAGGAAGGAAGGAAGGAAGGAAGGAAGGAAGGAAGGAAGGAAGGAAGGAAGGAAGGAAGGAAGGAAGGAAGGAAGGAAGGAAGGAAGGAAGGAAGGAAGGAAGGAAGGAAGGAAGGAAGGAAGGAAGGAAGAAGGAAGGAAGGAAGGAAGGAAGGAAGGAAGGAAGGAAGGAAGGAAGGAAGGAAGGAAGGAAGGAAGGAAGGAAGGAAGGAAGGAAGGAAGGAAGGAAGGAAGGAAGGAAGGAAGGAAGGAAGGAAGGAAGGAAGGAAGGAAGGAAGGAAGGAAGGAAGGAAGGAAGGAAGGAAGGAAGGAAGGAAGGAAGGAAGGAAGGAAGGAAGGAAGGAAGGAAGGAAGGAAGGAAGGAAGGAAGGAAGGAAGGAAGGAAGGAAGGAAGGAAGGAAGGAAGGAAGGAAGGAAGGAAGGAAGGAAGGAAGGAAGGAAGGAAGGAAGGAAGGAAGGAAGGAAGGAAGGAAGGAAGGAAGGAAGGAAGGAAGGAAGGAAGGAAGGAAGGAAGGAAGGAAGGAAGGAAGGAAGGAAGGAAGGCATTAAATTCTCCAGCTAGAACAGACATCAGTTGTCAGCATCAGGTTCTAAGCAGAAATGATTTACAGTTATTAAACCAAACAGCTACAGGGCTTTTGTCACTCACCTGGTGGCAAAAGGGAAGGTGTCCCTCCAAGCTGTGGCCATTTTGCAGGTTGTTGTCAAGAACATCCCAGAAGTCCAAACCTTTTAACAGGTGCTAAAAGAAGAGGTCAAGGATTATCCTTTGCATCTGAGAGTCCTGTTTGGAAATAGTTCTTGTGTTTTATTGTCAACTGCTTTAAAACAAACAGTAAAATCCACCTTTGTTTGTACAGGACACTCCTTTAACTGTGAAGGTCTAAAACCACCAGGCTTAAGAAATGCCTGAAAACAGGTAACTGAAAGCAGATATAGCAATGAGCACGGCAGCCAAAGCAGTGGCACCACAGCCCAACAGCTACAAACGCCTTGGCCTCTCTCATTCAGTGCCCTACTTTAAAAGATGTACAGGCACTGAGCTACCAGTCCCATAGGTATTAACTACAGAGCACACTGACCTGCAGTGTTGCTAATCATAGCATGAGCACACTACAAAGTCAAACTCTCTGATATTAATGTTAACCTGCACACAAGTTAAAACAAACTGACAAATGAAGTGCAATTGGTATGAAAAGTTAAAGCCAGATTTTATTTCATGACAAACAGATGTCATCTGAGGCTGGTTCTAAGCAAGGATTTAATCCATGACCATAATGTAGGTCACTAGTTTTGATAGAGTTTGTGCCTAGTATTCATCCAAGGAATCAGACTCTGCCCATCAATAGCTGTCAAGAGTGTAGATGTAGTTTCTTTTTATACCAGCATTTAATAAAAGAAAATAATCCAATTAAGCAGATGTCACAATATTTTTCTACTGACTTACCCATAATTTTCAATCATTAAAGGAGTACTTAATTTAAAACAGAACATTATACTCTAATCCTATGCATCCAAGAATATTCATGTTTAAAACCTGAACCGCCCTCACTGTTTCTGCTGCCCTTCTGGTTTCCCCATGAGCTTCAGTAACTCAAAAGAATTGCAACCAACTTGGTAACTAAAAAAGAAAGCTTTGTGGAATGGGAAAAGTTCACAACAGGGGAGGGAAAAAAGCATTCTAAAATAGCCAGGTGTTCACCTCAACCCATACCAACTTCAAACAGATGCAAGGACAGTAGCTGAATCTGATTTCAGACTAAGGACATGAAAGATGAGTTTTATGTTCTTATGCTTTTATAGCATTAGAACGAATTCATTTTTAGATAAAGAATAGTATACTCCCCTACTCTCCAATTCTTTCACATAAAATTTGCTCTGAAAATAGCATGGCTGAGTTCCACTCTTTCAACTATTATTTGATCACTGCCAAATATTTGCAAGTTCAGATTTTTCCACATCTCACCCATGTACTTGATTGCAGTTCATGTAGTATCTACTATGTTTTGTTCTACTTCTATGAATAAATGTACTGTGGCAAGGGATCAAGTCAGTCATGGAAACAGAACAAATTACTTTGAAATACGAAATTGAAAGAGTGCTGGAAGAAGAGCCCTTGGCAGCCTTTCACCCAAGTCAAGGTTCAACCTTAGGAAAGGATGAGTAGCCTAAGACAGCAATACTGCTTGGCAGCAGAGGAGGTGAAGGCGTGTTCAAGGTGTGGATGGCAGTGCCTGTCCATGGCCTTACATCCTCATGACACTGGGCATTCAACTTCAGCTGAAGGATGAGATTGTTCAATAAGTCTGAGTCTAAATAAACAGAAGTGGTCAGCAACTCTTCAAAAGAAACTAGGAGCACAAGTAGAAGCCTGCAAGAATCTCACTATCCTCTTATCACAAGGGCATCCAAGAATTTTCTGTGGAGTAGTTCTACAGACAAAATGACACTGATATTCCGAGTCTGTAATTTACATATGTGGTCGGGTGGGGACTTTTTTTGACATATTCTTCTGAAATTTAAACTTTTAATTAAAATAAGTTTATACGCCACTATATTACTGAATCCTGTTAAACCCAGAGTTGCATTTTATTTTGATGGATATCACTAACTTAAATGCATTTCTGTGTACAGTGCTATTACAACTTAAATCCTCAACAGCATTAGCAGATGATCAAACACTTTGCAACTGTAACCTGTGAGAGAGCAATTCCCCATTAGGGACATTTGTATATGTCTTTAGAACATACCTAATTTTGTGAAGAATATTTGCACATACTGCAGGATGCACATGCCCATTAATAGACACGCCAGCATTTTATGCACAAACTTTTGATCTCTAGTGCCTGTTAGCTATTTACAGATTACTTCTTATGTATAAGCAAGCTTATATCAGATTTAAAAGTTGCTCAAAATTGTATTTCAGAGGGAAAAAAATTAATACCTTCAATTATCTGGTAGCTCAAGGGTCACTTACTGGGTTCAACTCCAACCAATCCAAGTATTTTCCTGCTTGTAAGAAAAACAAGTCTCATGTCCAGAGGCACACTGCACATCTCGCAGCTCCCATGCTAGGCAGTCACCTACCAGATCATCTTTCTAGTGTGAAACCCTGGTAAACTCAGCAGATCTGTTCCCACGAGCTTTAACTATGAGAGCATCCTGCACAGGCACATTATGATGTGCTACAGAGAAGAGAGAGATGGCTTTATCAAACTGGTGTTTTCATCGACTTTGCACTTCTCCAGACAGATAGAAAAATACACCTGTTAAGTCTGTACAATATATCAGAGCGAGATGTTTAGAGCTCAGTATTGACCCAGCCCTCCTGTAGCTGCAGAGGTTAGTTTTGATTTAGAACCAGTATATGAACTCAATTTGAAAAATAAATGAAAAGCTGTAAGTTCTCCTTCCCCCTGTCAAATTATTATTGGTTAGTTTTAACTTTAGATCATGAACAAGATAAAGATTCTCCATTCTACACAAAGTCTTTCACAAACATCTACACCCAAAATAATAGGATTTGTACAGATTTTTTCTTAATTTCAGAATATTTTTAACTGAAGAACAGAGCAGTTACTTTTGCTCCAGGAGAAATTGTATTTTTGTTCCTGATACATGAAAATACATGAAATTTACAAATTTACAATAAAAAGTTCTGGAAAAAATAGAGATAAATCTTAAAAAGCATTTTTATTTAGTTACATAGTATCAACACAAGATACTGAAATTATAATTAGGCAATTACTGTATAACTTCCTATAATTTAATTCTTATATGTGAGTTAAGTGCATTTTATGCCATGTAAGCAGCAATCCAGGACAGACATTTAATCACTACATGTATTATGCATTATTAGAAATTAATTCAGTGAACTATTTCAAAGCTGTCTAATTTTAACTAGGTCAAATTCTGTTACCCAGAAGTGCAATGAATCTGTGTTTAAAATTTAAACGCATTGAAAGAAATTTAAACTGCAGTTCTGAATGGAGAATATTTTAAGCAACATCTCTCAAACAGCCTAAACTTTCTCTAGATAGAATAATGAAGTCTGATTACAGGGCAAGAGGAAAATGCTATGTTGAGCTGTTCAAGAATACAAAACAGTCATTTAACTTCTTGGAGTGCAGGTGTGAGATCTGATTTATGTGAGGTATGTTATTTTCACCTCATGTTCAGGTTCCTGTAAGTGATTCTAGAATAATCTCCTGAAGAAAAGAGAAGTTGGTTACATCAAACTAAAAGTCGGTGTCACTGCTCCCCACTGCTGTGCTGTTGCCATCCTTTATGTACCAGGAGCCACAAGTACCGAGTCCAATGCTGAGCTGTGAGAAACCCACAGAACAATGTGTTCTTTGATCAGAAACAACTTCTACAAAAAGGGAGGTATCTGTGACCTCTATTTTAAGCTATGCAGAAAAGAAAGTATTTGTTATAGTAGGAAGCTGTAATACACATCAGAGGAAGATTTTTAGTTAATGATTCCTGCTTGATCACATTTTAGTGCTAGAGTGAAAAAATATTAAAATTTATATTTATAATCTGATTTAATCTCATCATCCTAGTATACTGAGAAATATCCAGCTGAAAAGAATACTGTCTGTTATGAACTATTACATTGATGTTACTGTAATTTTGTTAGTAGCCTGGTTTTTTTCAAAAATACTGAAGATAGCACAAAAATTAAGATTAACAATACATATGTTCTGAGGATTGATGCTGAATGTTAACCTTTAAGAATTTTACTGATAACTTGATTTTAGTCATTTAACTTGGAAGATTGCATTTCTTAGCAATGTGGAGAGATGAAAGTCACAAATTCCATTTGCTTCACCAACAACGTTTGTTTTCACTGATCCTGAAATTATGAGTGGAACAGTAGATAGTCAAGGAAGAACTAATTTTTTTATATTGGAATACTTACTTACCTACTTTTTTAAGCAGTTCTAAAAGTGTTTCATCTGCATAATAAAGCCACATATTTGGTTTAAAACAACTGAAAACAAATTAATTTCTCAGCTTTGCTATTTAATAGTTCTAAAAAAAATGTAAACCAATTTACAACCTGCTCCAATTATCCCATATAATCCTTGCATTTCAGACACATTAACCAACCCAGCTGAAGCAGCTGTAGTTCTATCTGGATTCCTGTGCCTAAACATTTCAATAGATCACTAAACTGTGATAGTGGCAGAGAATTTCTAACTCTCATTTGAATAGATTATGTACTGCTACACATGTGGAACATGTCATGAACCAAGAGAGAATCTCTGGTGTAGTTCCAATCATATGACTATCAGAAGGATAAGTCAAATTTGGAAGTCAGTGAGGAAGAAGGGAATTAAATATTGCAAAAGATATTGCCTAGATGCGTAAGAAATTTTAAAACTAACTAGAAGTTTTAAGGTGATCCAGAAACATTAAATAGGCATGATCTTCAAATATTATCTACATATTTGCAGGATCACATTTCTGAACTGGGTTACACCTATCTATGTAATTACCATCTCTGTAACAGAATTAGCCAAACTCTTTAACAGAAACCTACTTTTCCTCACTGCTGGTGGCAGCAATGACAGTCAGAAGGTGTCTTGTTCTTTCTGCATCTGTTGGTAAAACTGTGTGTATAGCTTCTTTCTACAATCACCCCTGGTGTAGTCATCTGCAGCCAAGTGGAAAATCAATTAAGGAACAGCACACACTACAAAACTGTACTAGAACGTCACCAAGTTTCACTACTTTACTGCTTAACAATGCTGCAAAAAATGATAAAAACAGTTCCTTAAAGCAAGGGGTTTCCCCCCTCACTTTTCATTTTCCCTGAGTATATTTGTTAGACATGTAAAAAATGCTAAGAAACATGGCTGGTTAAACTGGGCTACAAACTTCTCAGAGTTATTCTACTGAGAGCAGCCCATTAATCTATTCCAACCCACAGAACATTACTTTTGTAGCATTCTCTCCTGACCTGTCTTCCATTTTGATGCTGGGACTCAAATCTCACTCCAAGGGAAGGCAGTGCAACTAGGAAAAGCCACCAGACCACAGCCAGATACTAGAGACTAACCAGGAACATTTTTCACCTGTGCTATAAAACAACTTTCATAAATACTTTTAAAGCCATGTTGAAAACATACCCACAATAGACATACACCAATGTAGGAGTCATCAGAAATGAGCTTGCTTGCCTATCTCCAACAGAAGCCACCTTCCAATTTTTTTGGGATCTGCAAAATCTACACACAGCAGACCAAAGGCCAAATTTACAAGCAGATTTATATAGTTCTATTCAGGCAAAATTTGCATAATGAATCTACATCACTACTTGGCTAAGCCACTATTATTATTAGATACTATTAAATATAAGTTTCTCTCACCTTCATTTAAAGGTATGGTGCATTTTGTAAAGATTTCTACTAGAAAAGGTAAGAATATAAGTTTAGGTATATGTTACCAGAAGTGAATTTTAAAAGCTAGACTAATCCAAAGTGTTAAACAGATAAAATAAGCATATTTAATAGATTTTCACACTACATTTGTTTTGTAAAGAGTGCCATATCAACTAGAAATGATGTACTATTTTTCCTTCACCACTCTTCATTAACAAACTCTAGGGAGATGTGAAAAGGTCAGATTTCCTTCTTTGGGTTTGTCTAAATTACTGAATGCCTTATAACACACTTAGAGCTGCTCAGTCAGTTCCTCCTGACAGTGCTTAAATAAAACCTAAAGTACACGGACATCACAACAGTCACAGCAAAAATTTGCAGCCACAGTGGGACATTTTAATCCAAACTTTCTGCTTACACAAGATGCTTCTAAGGCTTTTGCTACATCCATTTTTCCCTTAAGTAAAGAGGTACTGAAAAGTGTACAGCAGCAAGTGCCTTCATTAAGCATCAGCAGCTAGAAGTGACTTCTGCATTAAGGGAATAGAAATTTAGCAGAAAAAGCACCCCTTTGCATTCCAGCTGCTCCTCAGAGATCAGAGGGGCTGGGTGTGACCAGGCTTGACTTCTGATTAGAATCAATTCAGCACTATAGGTCTGGTTGAATTCAATAAGAACTTCCACGATTACAGGTTCATAAATAGTACCGTTTATTGAAGCCACAGGAAAGTGGGTTCAGGATTGCCAGTTATAGGGGCATTAACAATGGATTTTGTTTTTTAAAGGTACTGATAACCTGAGTACAAATAATTAAATATAAATAATCCATTTAAATTCTGTATTTATCTAGAAACAGTGTTTTTCCTCAGAAGACGATTAACTAAAAATCTCAAGAGAAATTATCTCCCACTTCTCTGGTATAGCAGCAATACTACAGAGAGAAAAGCAAGAGAAGTTTACTTAACAGAGGGATTGCCATGTTATTTCAGGATATGCTCTTCTGGAAGCAGGTACAGGATGGAGCTATGTGAGAAAAAAGCTATAATCAGATTTGTGTGCTTGTGGTTATTTTGTTTGTTTTTCATAAGAAGCACTTATTAGGCTGGGGCGAATCCTTGTTATGCAGAAGTAGTAACAACTTTAACCCTACAAGACAAGCAGACAACTAAATGCAAACAACCCTCACAGCAGCTGCTGTGAATAGGATCTCAGGCTGAACACACAAATGCCCAAAATGATGGCTGGAAACAACAAGAAATACAGCAAGAAATTCAGCATATCCTGGCCAGCCAGCAGTGTACATGGCTCAGCATGTAAGGTAAGGACTAGAAAATGGAAAAGCTGAACACATATGGTTCAAGAGTGAGCAAGAATCCATATCCTATTTTTGAAAAGTGACAAAAAGGTGAACAAGAATCTGATGAGGGAGTTTCTTGTGCTAAGTGTAAGTAAATTTGGCAGAAAATAAATTCCCTTGCATTCCAGCTGGTCCTCAGTTATCAGAGGGCTGGAGGTGGCTGGGCCTAATTTCTGAGTAAAAGCCAATTCAGCACAGTAAGTAAATGCAGAGCCAGTTCAGCACTACAAGTTCAGTCACCTTCCAGGAGAACTGTCATGGCCTGATTCACAAATAGTAAGTCATTGAAGCAGCAGAAATGCAGATTCTTATTGGATTGCTGGCAGTGATTTGATTTCTTGCCCTCAGCCCGGAAACTGATGTGCCTCTTGTGTGACAGATGTGTAAAGAAGAACAATAAGCTAAATAAGAGATTAAGTTATCCTGAACAAAAGAAGCCTGTCTTCTGAAGTGTTAGATAGAATACGACAGTGAAGTTTTACCACACCTGCTGTAAGTATCTAAAATTATACAAAATCTCATTCCAGTTGCAGAAAAATAGCAGAGGAACACAAACTAGCTTTACAGTCTACCAAAATTCAAACCATTTATAGCACCTCAAGACAAAACTTTTCATGTTGAATGTGGCAGAACAAGTTTCATACTACACTTCTAAGAAGTGAAAATCAATCTTCTATTGCATCAAGCTACACACACAAAATCCATATTTCTACACTATACTTACATTGTGTAGAGGTGATCCTCTGGACTTCGTTCAGATGTCTAACAAAAAGGCATTCTCTTTCCTACAGAATATGCATCTATTTGATGAAGCTCATCTTCTAGTATAAACTTCAAAATATTTTCTATAAGCCTGCTACCAAAAAAAAAAAAAAAAAAAGTAATGGATGGAGTTTTCTGATCAGATTTTTTTTGTTGTTGTCTCTACCAAGAAGTCCTGAGTATGGATCTTCTTACAGAAAACCCCAAGAGTCTCTTGATAAGATTTAAGCTGTAATCTTCCAAAATCAACAAAAAAAATGAATATAAAGAATGTAAACACTATCATTGTATCACTAAATGCAAGTTAGGATTATATTTGTCAAACTTACTACAGTAAACAGATTTATAAAAATACAGGATTAGTAAATGCAAAAAGACTGAATATGTAACAGTCTTAAACATTACCACAGAATCTCTGAAGTAACATATTGCCTCAAGAGGGAGGGATTGTTCAGAGAAAAATGAGTATGAGAAAGGATATGTAAACTAAAAAATGCAGACGGCTGGAAAAGCAAACTAAGAAACAAGTGACCCATCCTAATTATCTCTGATAGCAGATGCTGCCAACAGATGCTCTCACATCATGCTCCAAGTACAGCTGTGAGAATCAGAAATAGATACCAAAGATGCTAAACTCAGAAAGATGCATTCCTTGCACCTTGAGAAGAGATACTTGAGACAGCACTCTAAACTGACAAAGCACGATTCTTCCAACCACCTCTGCCTTGTGAAGCAATCCAAGTGTACACCCAGCCCTTTTGCTTAGGCTGTTAATTTTCAGGCTTCACACGTGTTGGCAGAAAAAGATATCAAGGGTTACTAACAGATGCACTAACCCTAAGAAACTGTTTATTTAAGTCATAGCTGTAGTGCAGTGACAGTTGCATTGTCTTGCCTCATTTATCTTGGCTAGTCAACAGAGTTGTACAGTAGACAGTAAAAGCTATTTGGGGAAAAAAATCCCAAACATTTTTAACAGTCCAAGAAGTTTTACATTAGAAACAATAAAGGAATTATAATTTACTTAAGTATCTCAAGAGTTACAGATCTTGGATTTTTTTTTCCTGATGTAGGTTCAGCCTCTAAGTGTCACAAATCATTGAAGTTTGAATAAAAACTAGCTTTATGATATCTGTATCTGTTCAGATATAAACCTAATAGCTGGAGCAACGTAAAAGACCAGAGGGGATCTGCACATCAGCAAGCTCACATAAATATAAATAGCTTAATGCAAATAATAATTTTCTGATCCTTTCAGGATGCTAGAAATCCCCAAGAGCTATGCAGAGAACTCACTTTTTCAGAGCAGCATCCCGCTTCCTGGGGTCTGATTAATTTAAGGTTCTACAAACTGCAAGAGTACAGTTGTATAAAGGAAGAAAACATCTACTTCCCATACTTCAGTCTTTGATTCAGTGAAACTCCAAAGCTAATATCTGCTATAGTCTTTGTCAAGAGCCAGAACACCACTGAGGTGTTCTGCCTTCCCACATGGAAGACATAATTCCAACCACCACTAGTATTGTGTTTCTTCTGGTTTTTACACTGGCAAAACTGGTATAAACTAACTAGGCAAAACTATAACAAGCTGGACTCATACACTCTTAAGAAAATAAGAGGCCACCATTTACATTCAGCGAGCCATACCAAAGCAAAAGTAATGTATGAATTTCTAGAATACACATTTTTTTGTAATTCTGCTTAAACCAATGAGAGCAAAATTACTATAAATCATATTTTCATGATTTTCTAGGTTCCTTTTAAGAAACAGAGGGAGAGAAATTAGACCTGATCTCAACCCTGAGAGCACTGCAGCGCCTCTGCTTTAAGCAACACAAAATTCTTACTGGACTACAAAACACAATCCAGGCTCCAGTACCAGTTAGCTGAAAACAGATGGCAGCGCAGAGAGCCCGGGTCCCTGGAGAGCTCGCTAATCGAGTCACTCAGTAACTCAGAAAGCTTTCATTCAGCAAACACACCAGTTCAGTTACCTCTGTAGCCCAGCTGGGCTAGCAGCAGGCAGGGCTGTGGGATCACGATGGCTCATCCCTGCAAGTCCCATGGGACACTTACAACCGGCGAAGAAACCCAACCTTTCAGCGCTACTTTTGGCTGGCCATTATTTCGGCTGTTGCCATCCAGTACGCGATTGCTACCGCTGCAGCACCGCCGGGCCTGGGCTGGCAGCACAGCCGGGCCACCACCACTGCTGCTGTCCCTGTTACAAACGCCGTCCCTCGGGTGCCACACCGCTCCTGCAGCAACGAGGGATGGAGGGTAAGGGGTGATGTGTGGAAGCACCTCACACCCCTTCTAACAGAGATACCGGCCCCACACCCAGAGACAGATGGTCTTCGTGCCCCAGTGCCAGCCTCCTGCACAGAAACCCTGATGAATTGAATTGCCTGTGTAGGATATTCAGCCTACTGCTCGTGCCTGTAGCTTGCAAGAGCTTTGCCTGGCCCTGCTGGGGAGATCCCAGGTCAGTCTTGCTGGACCTGTTTTCAAAAGCAGCCTTTAAATCTGTGCAATGGCTCTCGCAAGCGCTGGGCGAGCAGCCTGGCCGCGCTGGAGCGCTGCTGGTGACTGCGAGTGGGAGGGTGTAGAAAAGCCCCCGAATGAACAAGTGTAGAGGTTGATCCTGGGCTGACTTGAAGGAAGAATATTGTATCTTCTCTTCTAGCTTTTCTTTTCTGCCGAGACACGTATATTGAACAGCCGTCTCAAGTGTTGTGAAGATGTCAGGAGGCGTAAAAAAGGAAAAAACGAGACGCTGCTGTTTAATAAATAAAGTTCAACACAGCTGCTCGACAACACGCCCAGAGCCGGCCGGGCCGCGCCCCTTCCCTGCCGGTAGCCAATGCGAGGCGCGCTTGCTGCGGGCGGCGCGGCGGGCGAGTAGCGCGGGGCGTTGTTGCGGGGCCGGGCCGGCGGGGCGGTGCGCGGGGCCGCGGGGAACGGCCCGTGCTCGGTGCTCCGCCCGGTGCGCCCCGCTCCGCCCGCCCGCCCGCCATGAACTCCCTGGACCAGGCTGAGGGTGAGTGCGGCCGCTCGGAGCGAGCCCGGAGCTGCTTCTTCGGCGCGCCGGGAGCTGCCGGCTCTGCGCCCGGGCTGCCCGAGCGCGCTGCCCCGTCCCTGCGGAGCGGGACGAAGCGGCCGCGGGAGGCCTCGGCTCCCTCTGCACCGCGCTCCCGGCGCTGCTCCTCGGCCCAGACAGGCGAGCTAGGGCGGGGTTCCGGGGCCTCCTCGCTCGGGGCGGGCTGTGCTGCTCCGCGGGCGGCCCGGAGAGCAGCGCCCGCGGGAGGGCCTGTGCTGAGGGCTGCTGCCTGCCCTGGGAGCAGGGAGTGCCCGCGGCTCCCTTTGGGTGCCGCTGCTCGGCTGTAGCTGATGAAAATCCTCTCGTGCTCTGGGAGCTCCTTGCCGCTCACGGCTTTTTGCGTGAGACGCGTTTCTTACGGCTCTGGAGCCCCACTAGGCGTTACACTGAGCCGGGGCTCCGTTTGCATTTGAAGAACGCGACCTCAAGTAGCCCCTTCTTGTCTGGGAACGCTTGATGGTTTGGGTTACAAGTTCTTTGAAGTTACAGCTTACAGAATGTCAAAACCCCGAAAGGAGTTTTTAGTGTCCAAAGACTGGTAGAGATTTTTAAAATGGACCAGTGTTTCGGAATTAGCAGGTAGCTGGCAAAAGTAGGCAGTGTCGACAGAAACCGATAGTCCTGCGTTGTCAGGGCTTTGTTGCTATGCTTGTGCAATCTGAGGGTTCCCAGAAGCGTGTCCTGCTAGTCACAGCTGCCAAAAGGATCAACTCAGAGAAGGTTCTTAGAGCGTGCATAGTTGAAAATAAGTTAAAGCTTCAGTTTTCTTTTTTTCTGAAAAAGTTTTTTTTTCATATTTTATTTCAGCGATGTCTGCATTATGTGAGTGTTTTCTTGAGAGCTTTGTTGTCAATAGCCTGTTTTTGTCCCTTCAGGGTGCTGTTTCTCAAATAGCAGGTTTTCCTGTGGTGCCTTGTGTTCCCCCTCTCGCTTCAGTGACTAGTTGGAGGGGTTTGTGCTAGTCAGGGAACAGTTAATTAGCTGTAATTGCCGGCGGTGGCTTAACTTCCCCAGAAGGGATGTGGAGGACAGGCCATTAACTACCCTGTTCTTGGCAGTAATTAAGACTAGTTAGCTGTTCTGTGGCTGAAGTCAAGATACTGTAATCTTCCGCCATAAATTCACCTGCAAACCACTTAGGAATAAATTCACAGTGTAGAAAACTGCTTTCATAGTGATCATAATAGATTTATTTATTCCAAGCTTATTCTTTAATTCCTTTATTGAGATAACTAATATAGCAATAATTGAAAGTTGAAGTTCCACATTGATGCTGGCAGAGACTTTAGCTGAAAGTTAAGTTGATCCTAATTAAAACTTTACTTCAGGTAGAGTTCTAGCTTCAACTGGAATGTTATCAAATATTGACCTTGTTGAAAGGAAGTGTAAATCTAAAGTGAAACAGCTCCTTGGAGACAATTATGAGTATCAACTTGAAATGGATTTAACAGCAATTTCAGTGGAAAGACCATGGGAGAACAATGGCAATAAAAAAACCATCTGTTTTAAAAAATAAAGATTGGAATAAGATTATTGGAGTAGTGTTTGCTGTGGGATTTTTTGCATATGTTTGTGTATATATCATGACACTCAAAGTTTCTATAAAACAAAGTCATCAAAGCCACACTGCTACAATAACTCCTTGAACAGTTGGCAAATTGCCAACTTTTTTTTAATTGCCATTATATTGGTAATAGAATGTAATGGTTTTCTGATATATTTAGTACTTCAAAATGTCTTTTTTTTTTGTTTTGTTTTGAGAGGCAGTTTAAGTTACTATAACTCTAAGTCACTATTTGTAAAGATATCTGAAATAGTGTGATTTCTCAACTGTATTGATTTTTCTTTTTGTAAGTGGGAATGTTTTTTTGCTTTTAGATTCACTCCACCACTTATTTCTTACCTGAAGTTGAGTAAAGCTACTATGGCTGGACTTCTGCTGCATCTAAAGGATCATTGCATTGGTTTTCTCTGCCAGTTTAAGAGCTGGGTGTGCATGGGGGGATTCTTATTATCTTCTACTTTAAAATATTACTAAATAGTTGATCTAATTATGCTTGATACACATCTTCCCCAGATCTCAAAGCTTTTGAAAGAAGACTTACTGAATACATTGCATGTTTGCAACCCGCTACAGGACGTTGGAGAAGTAAGTTTGATGTTCCAAGGAATAATAGTCTGTCTTTCAAGCTTGTTAGATTTACCAGTGTGTATCCTTTATTTAAATTAGCCCAAAGAAAAATTTGTATTTAGACTTGCTTTAAAATTTGTGGCATACATTCAAACACTCTTCAACAAGTTTATACAGGATAATAAACTAATATTTTAGCCAGAGTTAGAAAAATTAGGTAAAGATTGAATTGGCTCAAGGCTGAATTATTCTGGAAATACCTGAAACAATGAGTTGTTTTTGTTTCTGTTTTATTTGGCTTTTATTATGTTACTGAAGTTTTTTTTATTCAAGACTCAGACTTCCAGTCTGTTGCTGTAGTTATTTGAACTAAATATGGTTATGTGAGGTAGTTCCTCTAAAATTGAAGGTAAAAAAGTTACAGCAGTGTGCCATAAAGGCAGCTTTGTTATGACAAGAAGGTTTGAAGGAGGGGGGAAGGCAGAAAATTCCACAGATATGCTGCCAGCTTTGGGATCAGTGGTCTGTGGTGGAACTTTGTTCTGTTTCGTTTTTGAGACTCTGCTGAAGTTTTCTAACTCAAAGGATACAGACTTTTTTTAGAACACATAAAATAGTATGTTTTCTCCTGAGAGGTCAGTTTTGAATGAAGGAACTGAAGGAATGACTAGTTAGAAAGCAAAACCAAACACCACTACCACCACCTCAAACCCCCTTGTTCCAGAGCAATCAGATACTTACGTGTAGGTCTGCTGAGTTTGTGCACACCTACTTTAGGAATGCATTTGGCTTCCAAAATTGCTGTTTTCTGTCAGTTGTAATTAAAAAAAATACTGGAAACTTTTAAGCATATTTAAATGAGGTTTGCATAACTAGTATTGTATTGAGTGGCTCATGTTTTTTTCCCAAATTGCTTGTTTTGTAATTCACATAAAAGACGGACTTTCTATTTTAATTATAATGGGGTGTGTGACCAATGTTAACTTTTCTTCCTGTTATCCTAAAAAGAAAGTATTTATATGATATAGAGAAGAAGCTCTATGCTTTTGATAGATCTTTTGCAAACTCGTTTTGGAAAGATAACTTTGGTTCCTTCAAAAAACATCCTTCAGGATGTTTTTACTTGGCAGAATTTAGATTTTCAAATGTACTTGTTCTGTCCAGGAAGTTTGTACAGAATCCTTAGGGTTTCACATATTAGAAGTTTCTTTGCATATTTTAATTTCTGCTTTCCAGTTAGGAGTTTTTCCTCCCTCAGAAGTGAGAAAAGAAATAAATGTTTAAGAGTTGCTGCTGAAAAATAAATATATTTAAATTTGAGTGAGGTATACTGTTTATGACTCTTATTCTTTTCTTCATCAGTGATTTTGATAGTGGTATCAGTCTGCACAGCAACTGGGGCTTGGAACTGGTTAATAGACCCAGAGACACAAAAGGTAAGGTCAGGCTAATGCCAAATGTGCTGTGTTCCATAGCTTGGTGCTGCAATTCAGGTATTGAAAGGCTGAACACATTCTCACATGAAACTGGGAGGTGATTTTTAGTCAAGCTATCAAGCTGTCTGGAATTGTTGTGGAATGTGTCCTGGGACATTGCCTGCCAAAATACTGTACCCTGAATGCTTATCTAAAGAATTGTTCCCAAGTACTTGGAAATGGCTAGGAGCAGTATTTTATTTTTGGTTAAGGGATCTAGGCAGCGACTTTCTGTGTGTTTTAGGAAGTATGCAGTTGGAATAACCTGATTTCTTTCCTAGGTATCTTTTTTCACGTCACTTTGGAATCACCCATTTTTCACAATTAGCTGTATTACCCTAATAGGCTTGTTCTTTGCTGGAATACATAAAAGAGTGGTGGCACCATCAATGTATCCTTTGATAATGTTTGTCACGTTAAAAGTGTAGTTCCTGCAGTTGTTGGAGCCTGTGCTAATACTGCTTTTTTAGTTTTTCCTTACTGTGTGTACAAGTGTTAGTTGTTTTCCTTGACACAATCCACTCAGTATAGCAGCCCGATGCCGAACTGTTTTGGCAGAATATAATATGTCCTGTGATGATGTAAGTGCTTCATTACCTAAACCTTCTTTGTTAAAAGAAAAAAAGGGAATAATTCAAAAATACACATAGTCTGTTTTTCTGAACAGCACTTGTATATATCTCATCAAATTCTGTGTGTCTTTTAAACTGGACTGTGGAATACTTAGTATCGTTTTGTGTGTTGTTTTAAACTCTCACTGTAACATTGAACATAAAGTGTAATTGTTGGGTTCAACTTTCAGGGTATAAACTTTATTTATTTTGTTTTCTGTCTTGCAGACTGGAAAATTAATTTTGAAACCTAGGCCTCATGTTCAATAAGGGCTGTCTTCCTTCATTTTTTTCCACTGCCATGGAAACCAAAAATGACCTTTTTTAAGGTAGTATGACAGCAAAAAAATCAAATGGGACTGGTTGTCACTGCCTGGGAGTAAAAGTCTTAACACAGTTGACAGTGAAAGTGTGCAATATTACTTTCTTGAATATTTATCCAAATTCTTTGTTATCACATTATCAGTGCTTTTGCTACTTCTGATTACCTCTTTTTCAGTATTAGTGTCACTTTTTTACTTCAGCTAGAACAGAACATACAGGTGAAGTATGTTAATCGGCAATGAAGTTGAACTTGAAAATGAAACCTCATTTGTGTTACGTGTCTTTCTAAGCTATTGTAAATAGCAGATTGATGCCAACGTTCAGGAAAAAAGTAATATCTGGTGTATGGATTTTCTTGTTCTCATGAAGAGTATTGGAAGGAACGTTTGTCATTCTCCTGATGTTTTATTAGCACACTTCCTCATTACAGCCGTCCTTGTCTCCTGGTCTCTCTTTTGGAACTGGTTTAAAGGCTCGCAGGAAGACAGACTGTTTGTGCGGAGAAAACTGGTCTTACTGTTTAAGAACTTTGCAAATATATCAAGGATTACATTTGTCAAGTTGTGTATATAGTGCACCAGCCACTTTCCTTGTGGTCATACGTAGTTTCTTGTTTGATCTGGTTCAAAACACTTATTTTAAGATTTTATTTTTTTTTAATTGTCTTAAATATGCTTATATCTTCCCAATTGTAAGTTTGTACTGTATCTAAATCCACCTGACCATTCTGAGTGGATTTTTATGCTCTGATAGTCAGAATATGAAACTGGTATTGCAAATGTATAACTTCAGATTTGGTGAAAATCTAAAGAGTGCCACAATAAAATAACAAAATTTGTTATTCAGAGTGTTAACAACAAGGTGTGGATGATATACACATGAAGTGTAACTTTTGAATAGCTAAAACTGTCAAATTTTAAGAGTTTAATTTGTTCAAGGTGCCTTTTTAAATGTTTTGAACTCTTTAAATTGACTCTAACTGCAAAGCTCTTGCAACTTCAGTAACCCCTACTACAGGGTAGACTGGCTTTTAAAGGCAGCCTATTGATGTAACTGTGTCAATTGAAACTTTAGAATTGTCTTCTGGATTTTTTTTCCAGTAAGTCTTCTTGCCCATCCATTATTTTTAACTGCTGTATATTTTGTAGGTAAATGTGTATAAAATAAAATCTTTGTATAAACAGGTGTTATCTTCTTTTGTACTGTGCAAATACAGATCTCCACTGAACACAGAAGAACTTCAGAAAATTTATAGCTGCACTCTCTAACTTTCATACCGGACCGACATTTCCTGTATTTGATGTGGGTCTTATAATCTAAGATACTGACACCAGAGAGGAAACCCCTTCCAGGTTTCCATCCTCCAGGTCAATCCCGCCTCTGTAAGTGCCCTTAGAGGAAATTGTTTCTATTGATAATTTTCTTGTTTGAGCGCAGTAGGTGCGGTGTCCTCACTCGGTGCGAGGTACGGAGGGTGCCGGGCTTGGGGCGGCGGGGGTCGAGCGCGGATGTCCGGCTGCGGCAGGGCGGGGTGTGCGGAGCGGGGCGGGCGCGGCGCCTGCGCGGGGCCGCACACGTGGGCGCGCCGGCGCCGAGCGCAGCCATGGGCAAGAGCCGGGCGCGGCGGTTCCGCAGGGCGCCCCGAGCCCCCGCCGGCCCCGCGCAGCAGCGCGACGGCGAGCGCGGCCCCGAGGAGGAGGCGGCGGCGGAGCTGCTGGAGAAGGTGCGGGCGGGGCCGGGCGGCGGGCGCGGCCGAGCTCGGCGGGGGAGCCCCGCTCCGGACCGGGGGAGCGGCGGGGGCTGCGGGGCCGGGCATGGGGGGGGGCGAGGCCTCGGATTCCCCCGCGGCGGTGCCGGGCGAGGGCTCGGGAAGGAGCCGAGCGGCCGCGCGGGGCCGCCCCTCTCTTCCCTCCGCTCCGCTCCGCTCCCCTCCCGGCCGTCGCTCCCGCGGCGTCACGGCCGCGCGGGGCGGCCCCGGCTCTGCCCGCGCTCCCGTGCGCGCTGCGGCGGCGGGGCGGGGCCGCTCCGTGCCCCTCGGCCCCGCGGGGGATGCCGAGCGCTTCTTGCGGGGCTTGCGTGCGGGCTCCCCGGCCGGGGACTTCTGCAGGTGGATAGAGCCAAGTGTTCAAGAGCCACATGTAAGGAATAAGGGAGAGAAAATGCTGAGAAAGACTGGGTTTGGCCATTTGTAGGCCATGGTCCTGGCTTAAGTACTGCAGGTGAAAACTGATGTAAATCTCCTTCTCCAGGTGTGACTTTAGAATCAGAAGCAAAAATCCGTTTTCCTTTAAGTAATTAAATCCCATTTGCTCACTTCACCCAACCTAATTCATTGAACAGATACTGATTGATTATTCTTCTGTACTAGCCTGTTTAGGAAAGAGATGGGAAGTTAGAGTAAATAATGGCACATGTGAGCATGAGCTGAGACACCTTTTTCAATGGAGGCAGGATCTGGTGTTACCACTCTTCTGTTCTGCTCTTCAGCAGATGTTTATCTGCTAGGTTTTCAACAAACTCCGTGGCCTTCCAGGATATGCACTTCTACTGTGTTACTGTTTTTGCAATTTGTAGTTCTTGCATCTCACCTAAAACTGTTACAGCATGTGTGAACATTGTCTTGGGGAATGTAGGGAACACTTGTTTCTTGCTGTTACGCAGATGCTTTTAATTTAAAGGCTATTTTTTTTTGTTTTGTTTTTATGTTTTTTCAGCTTTTCTTTATGGTGGCATGTTTTATGTCTGTTATGCTTCAATGATGCTATTTTCCCTCTCACTTCAGTACTTTTTTTAATACACGGTAATTGAGGTCTCGCCAGTGCCAGCTAGTGTCAAATCTGTGTCTGGACTATGGCTATCTTGTCAAATACCTAGAATAGCATTTATCTAGTCATAGAGTTAAAGCACGTAGCCCGGGCAAGGATTTATAAGCTTTCATGGAAGTTAAAAGTTCCTGCTTCCATTCAGGAGCAGTAAAACGGGAGCCACAGTGCTGGCCTTGATCAATCTTTTCACTCAGCAGAACCCTGCAGCTCCCTTTTCCTTCACTGTGACGTGCCCTGTCCGTGTCTCCGCAGCTGCAGCATCCAAGTGCTGAAGTGAGGGAGTATGCCTGTGCCAGTATTTCCAAGCTGCTGCAGCAGAAGCACGTCATCCCAGCCTTCGTGCAGCGGGACGTGGTGCGCTGTTTGGGGCCCTTGCTGATGGATCCCAGTTTAGCTGTGAGGGAGACAGCTGCAGGTGCTCTCCGGTAAGCACTTGGCACTGCTCAGGTGGAATCAGGGCATCCTGGCACAGGGGGAAACTGTGGGGTTGTGCTGGTGACAGCTGTCAACTGCAGTGCCAGCCTCTCTTGCTTTAATTCTGGCCTGAGGAACTATGCCTACATCAGCTGAAGTCTGAAGAGAGGGGCTTTTCTTGCTCTGTGAGACTTTTAATGTCAGGAGCAGGCTTTGCACTAGAAATGTATGGCTTTGTGAGGAAATAGAACTTGAGTGCAGTTTGGATGGCATTTTTGTGTTGTGATGTTTTAGTACAGATAAACTTTCTAATTACGTTTAATGAATAAATAGAAATAGTTTTTTTAAACTCCAAAGTTATTCTCTTGTGTTAGTGAGGTAGAAGACTAAAGCTACTGTTTAAGCAAATTGAGTTTAAAACAAAAAGTACCATAACCTTTAGAGAAGAATATCAAAGGTTTTTGAGTTGTTCTTGGAATCTTGTATCTCATCCAAAACATTAATTTTTTGTTTTCCCCAGAAATCTGAGTGCTTGTGGAGGATTTGATGTCTGTGATGACATGGTGACAAACGATGTCATGACACCCCTGGTTGTACTTTTGAAAGAGGTGTGCTTATTTTTATTTTGATTTTAAACCTGATCTAGGCATTGAATTGTAACATGTACAAAAACAGTTCTATTTTTGTAGCTGTTATTACAGTAAGGCACTTGAAAGTTCTTTTAAAATAATGTTTTGATAGGTTTAGTGATACAAAAGTTATTCTAAAGATGTCTAACCACTACCTTCTGGCTCACCGGCCACCATGGTGAGGTTTGCTGCCTAGGATGATTTTTGAGTGAAAGGTCTGGAGATTTTGGGTCTGTAATGTCAGTTAAGACAAGTTTATTCTGTCAGTGAGAATCAAGGTCCTTCACTTATGTTGCAGCATTATTCTAGTGATTTTTTGGTGAGCAATTTTGTCTCAAAGGGTATTTGGATGTAAAGCTGGGTAGTTACTGTAGAATAGCCTGTACTGAATTTGTATTCTTTATTTGGTCCAGGTGTTGCACTGCAGTTTGGATATTGCATTGATTTCTCTTACCTGCTGTCTTTGTATGAGCAATCTTGAGCAATATCATCATTTTCTGTATATTTCTTCCCCATTTTAAAATATGAGTAATAGCATTACTATAGAGTGCAGTAGGGTATTAGCTGAGTTAATCTTAGTGGTTAGAAACAACTGTTGCCAACTGCATACAGACTATTAGCAAGAAACAGCACTTCAGATTCTAAAATTCCCAGCTATTTTTTTTAATTAAAAAGTGATTCCAAAGGCTAACTGCAAAGCAAGTACTGTAAGAGTTTTTCTACAAGAGAAAAGCTATCAATGGTTCAAGTTCTCATAACGAAAGCAAACTAGTCAGGTGTTCTGGTAATAAACACTGCATGAGAGGATCTCTCCACTCAGTGCTGATGATACTTTAAAGTTTTGCTTCTCTTTGTGGCTTGATTGTTTCCCAACCCTGGTTCTTATGTTTGGTTGTAGTGCAGCACTGGACTGGATGCTAACCAGCTCTCTCCAAAGAAATGCAAAGGGATGAACAAAAATTATATTGAAGACATAGCCAATGAGGCTATTAATTTGCTGTGGAATATATGGTAAGTACTGTGTAAACACTGCCATTTTAGCTAAATTAAATAGTTCCTGAAAAGGAGTGTGGTAAGTGAGGCAAAAAAGAAATTATTGTCCTGGCATGTGAAGATGCATTCATTTGCTGATTCTGATTGTGTTGCTCCTACATGTACCTTGCTTTAATAATGATGAGCCCTCATCTCTTCTGAAATAAAAGTTTATCTTCTAGCATAGATTACTTTTTTTAAGTGAAGTATTCTAAAAGTGCATGAAGTTGGTAACTAGTTTTAGAAGAGTAACAAATTCTTTTTTCTACTGGTTCTTCATCCTGAGTTCTGATCCTGTTTTCTGAACATGTTCTGTCATAGTCTGTTGTTTGGGTTGTGGCTTCTTGCATGTATTTCCTGTGGATCCATATCACAATACAAGAAACAGAGAAAATGAAATTCTGATCAGTGGGTCAGTGCTCTAGGAATATGAGGAGTTTTTATACTACTTCCTTCCTCTGCAGGTCATCCCAAAAATTAATATTAACTGTTTGGGGCAACTATCCCTTAGTTACTGAGACACTGATAAAAATTTACTTAATATATGAGAAAATAATGTAAATTGTTCTATTAGTAGTTTACATTGGAAACACCTGTTGAAGGAAGAGTAATGGCAACACTATTAATACAGAAATTACTGTAAACATTGAAGTGATACAAATCTGTTCCAAAAGTTCTCCTTAGACTTTGTGTTGTTTCTCTTAATTTTTTCTCCCATTATACACTTTGCATACAGGATTTTGTTTAGTGCTGTACAGTGCCTCAGTGGAACTGCCTCTGTGCCTGTCTGTGTGATATGGCTGCTGGCTTGAGGCCTTATTTCTAAGCTGGGATATTTATTTTTTAGGGATAGGAATCTAGAACAGTAGATAAACTCCGTGTTCAGCATCTTGCACAGAATACATGACCCTTTGTAACTGACTCAGCAATGTTGTGTGTTTGTATCTTTTTTTTACTTTTTAGTCAGAGCTTGAGAACAGGAAGTATGGTCAATAAGTGTGATGTAAATCACTTCTTATTTTGAACTTTGTGGTAATGAATGTGAACTGCTTATTTCCTTGCTAAGTTTGATACTGATAAAATTAGGGCTGACATTGATGCTGAGATAATATTTTGAAAATAATATTTTCAAAATTAAAATTTTGATGACCCTTGTAGCTAGTTAGCTCCTGTGCTTTTTTTAGTTTGAATTAGTCTTGTATCAATATATCAATTTGAAAGAGAGAGTACCTGTGAGAACTTGAAGATACACAAATCCCACTGTTAGATAATCAAAGTAAATGCATTTCTGAATGGTAAGAGCATTCATTTTGTGGAGTGAGTACTGCTGTGAGAGGCAGCAGCCTGCTCTGCTGGCAGTGGGTTTGTGGGTGAAGTCTCCTGTGGCTGCAGGAAGCCCTGGGCTGGCTTGCAGCCCACAGCTCTGAGCTGCCTTCCACACTCCTGCAGGAGCCTGTAGTTAGGCTCCCTGATAAAGTCTGAACACTGTGTGAGGAAGCAGCTGGCACAAGCCAGCTTTCCTCAAAAGTGTCCAGGATTTTACAGCTTCTCTTTCACCATTTACATGCTGAAATATTTCCATGACTTGATTGTAACCTCAATAATGAAGGATAGCTCTTTGACTAATGCATAATTCTTAGGTGTCGTTTAAAAATGTGAGTAATAACAAGTACGGGGTGCTTAAGATGTTGCTACAGTAACTTTTTTTTTCCTGGAAAAATGTTTGACTGATCTTTTCCATACATTAGTGAATGCAACAATACTGCCCTATGCATATTCAATAAAGAAGGATGTCTGGAGGCTGTGTTACATTACATGAAGAAATTTGCCACAAATGTGGATCTGGCTATTTCAGTAGGTAAGTGGTAAAAAGAGAAGAGAATGGTTTAAAGTTACTTTTTTTTTTTAAATTGTATGAATGTAACACTGATATTGCATAATGAACCCGCTTTAGCATTGCATAACTTGGCACTGAATGTAAGATTTTAAATTCATTTTTGACCAGCACGTAATAAAGAAGCTGACATCTCTTGTGCTTCTTTTCAGTCCAAAAGAGAATGGCTTATTTGTGGTTACATGGGATGAAAAATTTTGTGGGAAGAGGGCTTTAGATGGAGGCTGTGTTTTTCGTTTTGTTTTCATGTTTTGATAATGGAGGGTTTAATTTGTTGAGCAGAGGAGATAGTCCTTCTAAAAAAACCCCAAACAATTCCAATCACTTTCAATCTGGTTTTATCAGTATAATTATTATTATAGTTTTCATAATTGTCATACAAGTATGTGTGCTTCCAGCATTTTTTTACGCTGTCCATTGTCAGTTATAATGGATAAATTACAACCAGTTCCATGGCTGATGTAGTTTTGCCCTCACCTATTTTATGTATGGGTTTGCCACAGAATGTCTTTTAATCCAAAACGCAGCTTGTGAAGGACAGTGTCAGAACATTACAACATAATGCTGCATGAATTTTTTTTTCCTGTGTCAGCATTTCATTCCTCCAGCTTTCAGGAAGATAATGCTTTCTCATTAGCAGAGCAAAAGCTACTACTGGGTTTGTTAATTATGTTTGCTCTTGTTGTTTGCTGCAGCAAACTGCTTGCAGGCAGTGACAGAAGATAATCCAGATCTTCTTTCTTCATTTAATGCTTCTGCACAACAAATACTGGAAACAGTGATGCTGAGTCCAGAGAGCAGCATGAAGCACCTCCTTCTGAGAACACTGATAGCAGGTACAGTGCTCAAAGGGTTCATTGCTTGGAGATGGGGAGCATGGCAGGTAAAGGAGGCTGGGAAGGACAGAAGGCTTAAGCTTCTCTGCTGTGGTCTAGATCTGATTGTCAAGGCCTATACAGATGGTTTGTGAGGTTATATCTGCCTTTCAGAACTCCAAGCAGATATTTGCAACTAGTTTTAAAACTGATTCTGAATTCAGCCCCTGCTCAGTGTGGTAGCCCACTTTAACTGCTCACATAGTTTTTAACAGTTAAATGAGTGAAAAATAAGTGGTACAGGAATTGTTTTGATCTTACTGGCTGTAAGTTTTTTTTTACCTCAAGATTTCTCTACCTTGAATTCTTGTGGCCTCAAATGTTGATTTTTGATACTGGAGTGTAATAAATTAATTTTGAGGCTCCTTAGAAAATGATTCTTGTGTGAGGATTTGTTATCTCAGGTACAGAGTGACACCAAGGTCACATAAATATTCTGTAAGTATTTACATGCTGAAATTTACTTGCGCTTAAGATGTGGGCATAAAAATTATTACAGATGAGTATATGGAATGTTATGCAAAAAAAATAAAATCTGTAGAGAAAAGACTTTAATATTTATAGTGAATATAAGCACTGAGTATTTTAAGTAGTGGAGGCTGTGTCCTTACAAAATGGCTATTACAGAGCTGGGAATTGAGCATTTTAATTTATATAATTTGGTTACCTCATATTTAGGCACTATCTGGAATATAAAGGATACCATTCCACCAGGCAGCCTGGGAAGCACGGTTAATGCAATCCTGAAGATATTTTCAGAATCGTTGGCAATTGACGCTGGTGAAACAATTATTCGTATGAATGAAGCTGAAAAAAACAGATTAAAACTTGTTGTGGAAGCAGAAACGGAGGAAACCATGAGTGATACTACAGAAAACTGTGTTTTGTGTGAAGATGATAACATGGAAGAAATACCAAAAGGAAAACTCAGAAGAGAAAATGACATTTCAGATTTACTTCCAGTAAGTCTGGCTGACTGGCTTTTGGACAATTTTAGGGCAAATGGCATTCCTTCAGAATAGAATTTACTCTGGAATGTCCAGCAAAAAGATGGTAGATAACACTGATTGGGTTTGTGTTTTGTGGGTTTTTTTTTCAAGTTTGGGTGTAGACTGCGAAGAGGAAATGGCTGGGACTGTATCTTTAACTGACAGCTTGGATACTTTAAATGGCACTTAAATGTTGTTTTCCAAAATCAGATTTGATTCATGTTTTTAATTTTTTAGTCTGATAAGTGGGAACTGAAAGAAGTGACAGCTTTACTGATGGCTCAGCAGACTGCTCTGGAAATCATTGTTAATATGTGCTGCAGCGAAGGTTTGTAGGAGTCTCGTTCATTGCTAGTGTTGTGATTTGTTTTGTTTCTGAATAGGTCACCTTTAGTTTGCTGTTTGGTCATCTGGGTTTCTAAGGGCAAACACCCATGGGCATATTGTTCCTGATATCCTCATCTGGTGGCAAAGTAATCTGCCATTTCTATTACTAATTTAAATGTTTTTTTCTTCTTTTAAGTGACTTCTGTTGCTTAATTTCTTTTTTTTTTTTTTTTTGCATGATACTGTATGTGCCAACATTTAAGAGCAAACAAAAAAGCACTCATGCCAGAGAGATATTTCCTAAAGTGTTGCAGCAAAATCTTTGTTCAGTTAGAGCGAAATCTAACTGTTCTTCTGATGCAAGATGTGTATGAATTGATTGCAGAATGGGGGCATCAATTTTGTTAAAGCAGATAAATCTCATACCTTTGATTTAGTTTTGATACTACAAGTGTTGTAAAATTAGGAGTAGGGACAGCTTTTGCATGCAGCTCTGGCAAGCATGTAGATCTTGGCTTCCAGAGTTCTGCCTTTATGAACCTTGAGGAGGAGGAGAAAGAGAGGCTGTTACTTGGAGGAGAGTAGGATATAGATATTCTCTATCTTTTATGAATTCTGAAACTCTTTTTTGATAGCTTTTCTTCTAATTATCAGGAAAACAAATGAGAGATTATCAAATTCTATTTCATAAAGCCAACAAACAAACAAAACTAATCCCCTAAACCCTCCAAAACCTGAAAACTTTGACTGCTATTGTAGTTTTAGCCTGATGCAGGAGTAATTGTGTAGAAAGTAACTGAGTATAATGTTCAGGTTCTTATAAAATCCACAATAATACCCAGTTACTCCCAATGGTAACTTTTTCTTTCTCTTACAGCACAAGGAAATTCTGCACCTAGTGTATGAAGCTCATTTCATAACTGCATTTCTCATCTAATGAGCTATAATTTATAAGCTTTCCCCTTTAATTGGAAAATCTCTTGTGGATAAGCTGCATATTCTGCCATTCACTCAGTGTAAAGTAAGATTGATTGTGTTGTATTTTGCTATGGTAGTTTGCCCATTCATGGGCAGACAGTCTCTAGAAATTAGGAGGAATCCAGAGGCAACTGATAATTTAATTTTCTAATTATTTGAGGACTAAAATAGCTTTAGCCATTCTGCTGAGTTCATAAAAACACTCAGTTTGCAACAGAGCTGGGAGAAATAACCAGGCTGGCGAAAGATGTGTTGTACTGAGCACTGGCCAGTGTTTGGAAGGAGCAGAGTGCTTCCTTTTGATGGGCACCTGGGCAAGAAGCCAAGAGACTCCAGCACTGCTGACCAGTCTGTAGTTCTTGGGTCACCATTGCTAGGTAAGATGGGATTGCTGCTGGAAATGCCTCTGTTTCCCAGAACTTTAGAAGAAACCTGATCATAGCTATGGCCCAGTGTTCTAGATCCCAGTTCCTGCTCTGCCCTGGTCACTCACTGTCAACTTATGACAGCTGCTGTCTTTGTTATTGCTGAATTGCATTGTCAACCTGTATCATTATCAATTAGTTTTCAAGGAATGATTTTTGCTTTCTTTGTTTTCTAAGATGCAAAAGGAATTTTTTAGAAGAGGCAGGAGACTGAAAAGGGGCTGTCTTGCTTTGTTTTCATGTTTCTTGCTGCCATGGTTTGGTAAAGCATGAAAGACAACCATTTTCTCATGCAAAAGTTATTAACACCAGCAAGTTATGGCTGTAGAATTAATTAGATATTATCATAAGATGCCTGTGTGGTCAAGTTGCCACACCTTGATAAGTTACTTTACATCAGATAAACCACAACCATCACCTTCAAATAAATTCTTAAACTTGCACAGTACAAGTGAAATGCATTAATTTGGATCTTTTTTTCTGTATTTTTAGTGAATTTACCTTTCGCCACAGAAGTGCATGGCTGTTCCTGTAGTTACTACAGGACTTGCATCTCATGAGAATCTGTGTTGTCAAACAAAAGTACTTGGGGGTGAATATGATAGGTGGTTTTGGTTTTTTTTGGGTGGTTTTTTTTTTTTTTTTTTTTTGGGTGTTTTTTTTTTTGTCACAATAATTAAATATCCTGACCTATGTACACAAAGCTTTCATCTGTTGGAAAGGAGGATCAGTCCAACCTGTAGACTTAGGACTTGGGTAAACACTAGTTAAAATGTAACCAGATTTAAAGAAACTTCAGCTAAATGAGTGTGAACTCTGTGGATGTAGATAGACGAGTTCAAATACAAATGAGGGTGATTTTAGATTGTGCTTGTCAGCCAAAGTCCCCCTTCAGCTGTGGACAGATTATTCACACAGTAGCCTGTTGGTCATAGAACTTCGACTCCTCTCACCAGATCTGCCCTTAAAGATCTGCTAGTAGAAAAAGTCATGTAAGTATGACCCAGTTCAAGTTTCAGATTATAAACCTAGTTTAATTTATGTGATATGTGTTGTTTGAAATTACTATCAGAGATTATTTGGCTTCCTTTGCTGTCATCATTTTGTTTCAACTGACCTTGCTGTGGAGACAGTAACATCTTCATCCAGCCCAGTTACTGCCCAGGCAGAGGACATCTGTCTGTGGCTTCAGTATTGCCAGAGGAAACAATTGCCTTAAGCTGATTGCAATTAGTAAACAAGTTAAGTTAAACTGGTGTATTTGCATGCTTGAATCAACCTCAGAAAATGAAGTGGTACAATCCAAGTTAAAATCGTAGTAAATCTTTAAGAAATGTTTCTTCCATATCTTTTTTTGATATTTTTAAACAACACATTGTTAATATCAGAGATTGACATGCCCACGTATGATGAACCTCTCTCATAAGAATATTTGTGCCTCCGTGAGTATAAAATATTTTTAATAAAATATTTAGAACTGTGGCTTAATGGCACTTGGTTTGTGAGGAGTTTATTAGAGCCCAAGACCTTAAAGATTCCTAAACAAGAAGTTTGGAGGAGCCAGTTTCAGTTGGGAAGTAGGATACCTGTTGCATGAGGGCTGTTACATTTACAAGTCTGTCTTGTGTTCTCAGATCCCTCCGATGATGAGTGGGAAGAACTCTCCAGCAGTGATGAGAGTGACTTGTTCATGGAAAACTCATACAACGAGGGGAGTGGGCTGCTGCTGTCACCCCTGTGCCTCTCTGATGAAGTTAACTCAGCATTTCTGAACAACCTCATTCCAAAGAAGGTATTGTCTTCTGTATTATTTCCAACACATGTTACAGTCTTTCTCTTGTTCCTGCTTGGTATCCCAAGTTAGGCAAACAAATTATTCCAATCCACCTGGAGGAAGGGAGTATTTTTTTAAATGAGTTTGGCTTCACTTTTTTGGCCTAGAGGTGGTGCATCATTGCATGACCTAAATAATTTCCTCATGTAAGTGAGAGTAGAAGGGTCATGTGTATCAGAAATCTGGTAGGTCTTTCTAAATTTTTCCCCCCAACCAAAATACAAAGATTGTTATTCCTTGATTTGGACAAGAAAAAGATTACCCGCAGGAAGAAAGGAAACTTGTCTGAATCGTGACAGTCAGATTTCTGTATTAGCTAAATGAGGTGGAAGTAACATGAATGAATGGCAACAGTCAGCACTGAAAAAGTGCAAGTTCCTCTCCCTTTGTTTTATACAAAGTGTCTGAAATACAGTATTTGGCACTGACAGGAAATGAAATGTTTTTGTTTCAGAGTTGTTTTGCTCATTTTTATTTGGGGTTGCAAAGGTGAAGTTTGTTATTTAAATCAGTTACTGGGTTAGCTCAGCAGCATTGTAGAATTCTGAGCTAAGACATCAAGGTGTGAGGTGAAAACTTTGAAGGCTTTTTGAGTTTCATGGCAAGGCCTTCCAGACTTGCAGCTATCTGAAATTCCTGTAGCAGAATCTATAAGAAGAAAAAATAGCAGAGACCTAGAAAATCACTTGTTAGAAAATCAACTGTTAGTACAGTTGAATACTTAAAATTCTCTATGCTAAACCCAATGTATAATTGCACCATTTAAGTGATAGAGGAAAATTCTGGCATTCTTAGCAGGCAAGATATTTGCTATCTGGAAAACTTTGAAATATGTAGTTTGAAGTATCTGTTTGACATTAAGCTAAAATTTCAGTCTTCCCTCTGAATGCGCTAAGAAAAAAAAAAAAAAAGGCTTTATTGCTAAACCTTTCTTTCTCCCCTCCTCAGATTCTTGAAAAAACTGCTTTTCCGAACAGTGTTGCTCTAGACATCTGTACGCACAATCCGTCTTGGAAACCATTAATTAAAAAGTAGGCATTTCATTGTCTCTCTTGTCTTTTACTATTTTTCATGTATGTTCAGTTGTTTTAGAACTCTTAGAAGGATTGTCCATCTTTGGGCTGCTCTTAAGATCTGGAAACTGGCAGATCTGATACATGATTTTGAAAGAAGAGTTACAAATGTTTTTGTGAACTGCATACTGGATCACAGCCTAATTATATCCAAGATTCTTCTTTATATTCAACAGGTGTTTTCAAAAATACCTGCTCAGTGTGTTTTTTGTTTGTTTCAGACTGAATGCAGTGCAGTGTCGAGCTTTAACGTGTCTTCAGAGCATTTTGTTGGTGTCAGATGTGGATTGTCTTGGGGGAGCTTCAGCACTTCAGTCCCTTGCACAGCATCTCTCACAGCTGATCTTTTCTAAAACAGGTAAAGGGGACTTGCTGACCCCCTTTGCTGATCACCTAGATATCCTTCAAGATGAGGATACTGAATGTTGGCAATGTACTGACATGACAGTGTATCCTGTTAAGATGTGTTTATCCAAACTGCACCTTGAGCAAGTCTGCTCATAGTGCAAGAATCTGCTTCACGTTTGGGTCTACACAGAAACTCTGACTGGATGAACACTGCCTTGTTGGGAGACCAGAACTGTTTGCTTAAATGTATTTGTGGTAACAAGTTTTTCAGCAAGTAGACAAGCATGAAGAAGATGGGACATTTTCTTTTTAAATGCCCTAACTAGCCTAAGGAGATGTGAAAACAAAAAATGATGTGAAAACTGTCTAGCACAGTCTTTCAAATAATTTTTTCCTAGTAATCTTACCAAATTACGGCAGAAGCAATTGGTGCAAAAATCTCAAGAATGTCCATGTTTATTACAGTAGGAAAGAGAGCAGCCACCTTGTCCCCAGGTTGTGCTTTGTGCTTATGACAGTGTAGCATTATTGGAGTTATATTTGTAGTAAGAAAGTGTGCAAAGTTGTTACAACTAAGTCTTAAAGCTGTTCAGCTTCCTGTTCTGGTTGTGGTTCAATTTCAACAGAGAAGGTAATAAATTTAACTATTCTAAAATTATTACTTTAGAAATATATATATATATATATATATATATAATATCTGTATTTAGACAGTGAAGTGAGCTGCCCAGGGAGACTGTGGAGTCACCATCCATGGAGATGTTTAAGGAGAGACTGGACACGGCACTCAGTGCTAGGGTCTGGTTGGCACAGCAGTGGTCAGTCAGATTGGACTGATCTCAGAGGTCTTTTCCAGCCTCACAGATTCTGTGATACATCCTGAGAAACACTAGAATGTCTTCACTGTAGTTCCTTCAGGATGCATTATTTCATAGACATACTGTAAAGGTCTCCCCATACACCTGCTAGGAAAATGTTATTGGATCATCTCTACAGCAGGTAGCATTTCCAGCTGCTTTCTGTGATCCTATACATGAGAGCAGCATCATTTCCATAATCCTGTTGGATTGTTTATGCTATGACCTCTCTGTTACTGACATGGGAGAAGCTGAACCAAGATTGAAAAAAACAATGGTTTAAGAAAACCCTACCTGTTTCCAAACTGAGGATGTGGGTCCCTGACAGGCTGTTTCCTTCAGATATTCTGATAATCTTTGTTTTAAGGTCGGTGGTGATGGGTTTTCAAAAAAATGAGAGAGATTCTTAGAGCCTGGAAAAGATGCCAATTCTCCAAACTGTCAGAAAACATTTTCACTAAGACAGTTCTGTTGAAGCCTGGCATATGTGTGGCTTTGTCATTTCTCATTTCTTAGAAGCTCAAGAAGCTTAGTTTCCTTCCCTTCCTTCAAGTGTCTCCATTTGTAGCCATAGATGTAGCTTATGTAGTGCTCTACTGTGGTGTATAAAATGATACTGCATTCGTGCTTGAAAATGCATCTGCCTGCAAAACACACTTTTTTCTCAGTGTCTTTAAAGACATGTGATTAGTCTATAGGAACATTATTACTGAGTGCAATGTGTGGAATACTAAAATGCAGAAATGAAAATATCTATGAAAATATATCCAAGGAAGTTCACATAAAATATGTGCCATGCTTGAAGAGAGGACTTCCAGTATTTTGGGTCTACATGTTATGCTTTGTAATAGAAAGCTCTCAGATGAAGCTGGAGAAGTTGCTATCTGAAGACAGCTAAGGATGCTGAAATTAATTAATTGGCACAGGCTCATTTTTTCATGTTTAAATGCTGTGTAATGAAAACTGCTAGATAGAGCTGATAAAATACCAACATGTGGTTAGAAAGAATTCTGTGGTTTACAGAGTTAAAGAGAGGCAAAGAGATCTGATTGTTTACATGAGAAGGGAGGAGATGTACATAAATCAAGAAGTTCTGCATCTGGAGTGGTCCAGCAAATAAACCATTAGAGGAAAATGAAAAGCCTCAAGAAATGCAGAACACAGATTGAAGGCTGCTACTGATGAGTTTGTAGTTAAACAAGAATAATGCAGTGTTTGAGTCATACATTCCTGGAATGTTATTAAACCACCGGAAAACATGCTCTTTATATGAATTGGAAAGAGTCCAGTGTTCTGCGTGTCTGAAAAGCTTGCTTAAGAAGGCAGAAGAAAGGAGGTGAAGTATGCAGTCAGCTTCTGCAGTTTTCTCAGTTCCTGTGTTATGGCCTCCATGTGATGCCAGTTTTCAGCTGCTGTTCTGGTGACAGTGGCTGGCACTGTCCATTAGATCACACAAGTGTCTCAACCAGGGATGTGCCTGAAAAAGAGGCCATCTGTGTTCTAACCTCCAGATGCAGTCAATGCTGAATTCAAACAAATCACTATGGTTACAACCTACAGAGACCAGTCTCTGAAAATCTAGCTTTTCCTCTTGTAGTACCTGGAGGAACAAATAAGGAATTAAGGAATTTGTATTTCTTTGCTTCCTATGCCCCTCCCTATGCCCCTGTTTAACTTCTGGCTCTGGGTTCTGTTCTTTGACAGAACTCCCTACAGACACAGAATTCCTGGAAGCTATAACCAGTGCTTTGAGGGCTCTCCTGCAAACAATGGCATCAAAGAACATCTCCCAGGTAAAAGCTTTCAAACTCAAATGCTCTGGTAGGTTCAAATTCCTGTGAGATTGGGCTGGAAAGTTCTTGAAACAAAGCAATAGAAATTTAGTTCAAAATTTTAGTAGTTGTGAATGCTGAAACAGATTAATAGCATTAACTGTGTTTTTCATGGACCTTATGGGAATATTTTTTTATATATCTCCTCCTCAACATGTAAACAGAAGAAAGTTATTTCAAAACCAGAATAGCAATAAGCCACAGGTATCTTTAGAAGATAGTTGTAATGACAAATATTTAGAAAATTAACACCTATAAATGTGGCTTGTTTATTTCCGGATGTCACCTAGCTGGTGGTCCTTGAATCTTGGTTGGATATGAGTTAGTGAGTTGAATACAGGAATGAAGCATAATGATTTGTTATACAAGACACAATACTAGATAGTGTGCTAGTTCTTTCTGGCCTTAAGCTGAAAACTGAGCTTTTATACTGTAAGTTGTAATGAGTTGGAAGCAGGTATTGAGCTATTGATGTGAAAATCTCAGAACTTCAACTTCATGTCAGTCTTGGATATGTTCTGGAAGAAACAAGTTGAAAGGGAATTGAAATTTCTTGGTAATTGCATTTTCATAATTCTTAAGTTTTCATAATCTAGGACTCTGTGAAGAATTTGCCTGTGTTCTGTAAAAGTACACTGTCTAAATGTCATATTTCAAAATTTTCATGAAAATGTAACTGCACGTGTCTTCCTTCTTTCCCTCCTTTCCCCTTGCTGACCAGTGTATGACTCCTGAGCAGCTCCTGGCTTTATGTGAGGCTGGTATTCAAAGCAGCAATGCCAGTGTTAGAGTGAACGTGGTGAGCATCCTTGGAATTTCTGGCAGTGTCCTGGCAAAAGGACAAGATACAGCTGAAACACTGAAGGTGAAAAAGCCAACTTTGCATTGCAAGCTTAAATGAATTTTGATGTTTCTTTCAATTTTCTTCAGCATTGCTAGAAAAATCAATTTTTCTTTCTTATTACAGATGATTGGAAAATTTCTTCTTGAGGTTGCTATGAAGGAGTCTTCTCTTGTGGTAGCAGGGGAAGCCTTGGATGCACTTTTTGATGTATTTGCAGATGGTGAAGAAGCAGAAAGGGCAGCGTTACAGATCAAGTTGCTTCCAACACTGAAGGAATTTCAGCCAGTGTTCAGAATGCGGGTAGGCATCGAGGGCAGCCAGCTCAGGGTCTCAGCACACAATGTGGGTTAAAGGTTGAGTTTTGGGCTCCTAGAAGAGATAATTAATTTATAAGATGACAGAAAAAAAGTGTTTCATTTTCTGATAATGCACTTTAGAGGAAAGCAAATACCTTAAAATTCATGGATGTGTCAAGGTAACAGTGCAGCACCTGCATTGCAACATCTGCATTACACCATCAGTATTACTGATGTCCAAATCACTGTATTGTTCTGAAACAGTTGTACAAAAAAATCCTGCAGATGTCTCTGGAGGTGGGAGAGAAGTCCTTTCTGAAGTTACATTGACATCTTTGGTTTTTAACTTGCAGTAGCAGTTGGATGTTTTTGTTCCATTCTTGGTTAATTAAAGCAGTTCATGTATCCTGTATTTTCAAGAATAACAAGGCTGGCATTCTAAACTGTAATTTTAGGTACATCCTGGACTTAAACAGAGAATGACCTTCCACATGTTGTTTCTTTGGTCAGATGCAGCCTGAGGAGTGACTTCCATAGTCTAAAAGCTGAGCACTGTACACACAAAGTACATACCTGATGGTGCTTTAGTTGTTAGGTTAAATGTGCAAGGTTTTCCATATAAAAAGCCACAGAAAAGAAGTGTATGTCTCAGATTTTTGGATGAAATAATGTGCCATTAGTCTAGTTTTAGGCAGTAGTGCATTATAGTAAATTGACTTGCAGAAATAATTGCTAAGCTTCACATGTGCACAAGGGAACACCTTGGAGTTCTCACAGAACACCTGTATACAGAATTACAGTAAATTTGAGGTGATCTGATAGGAGAAGCTTCTCCAATAGTAAACCATGTGTTCTTTTGGTTTTACAGATGCGAAAAGAAGGCAAAGGACAATATAGTACAGATCAACTGTGTGTTCTTGACAATGTGAAAATGAATTTGAGAAGATTCATTGCATATCAGGAGACACTAGGGAAAACCCCAACTTGAAACACCGAGGAACTTTTAAGGTTTTCCTTATTGAGTAATGTTTTCAAAAAATATAACTGTTTTGAACTTCCAAACTTTACTGAGCAGAGCAGTTTTGCTTTGATGTTAATGCTACATTTTATAACATTCAGTATTTTTATACTTTTGGGTTGATGCAATATGAAGGACATATCAGCATAAAAAACCCCATAGCATACCCTGAGATTGTTGGAGTGGTAAGAAGGTGCTCTTCAGGTCCTGAGCTCTGTACATAGCACCACGGTCATTGCCTGGATATCTTCATGTACCCTGGCAGGAAACCACACTTGTGTGAGAAAGTAATTACGAAAATATTCTTGGTTATGTGACAGATTGAAAAAAATAAAAGCTCAAGGTCTGTTTCAGGGAATGGAGCACTGGGAGAATGTTCATATTTGCTATTTGCTCTTACCTGTTCCTAGAATTGCACAGGCACTTATGGCAGACTTCCCAAAAGAACTATGTGACAAATGTGTAGATTCCAGTTGGCACTTGGATTTGTTATTTCATGAGGAGAAAGTTTTCAGATTCATTTATGATAAATTCAATATGATAGCTTTTTGCTGTGAAAATCAGTGTAAGCAGGTCCTACACTTAGACACAGCGCCTTGTCTTTATTTTGATTGGTATTTCTGAAAATTAAGTCTCCTGTTTTACAGTCTTCCTTGTAATTCTACATCAGCACGAGTTTGAATTCAGGGAAGTAGTAAACCTAACAAAGTATTTTTTATACTGAGGTATTACGTGAAGTAAATTTATATTTGCTTAAAATACCTTTTGCAAATATTTGTGGTGGAGATTTTTAAGCTGTAAAATACAGAAAATATTTTTTAAAACTACCATTGATTCATGCAAATTGTATTATATATTCCATATATCAAAAGCTTTGGTTTTGTTTCTGTGAATGAGGTCCTCTCATACACATTTTTCAAGAAAAAACCCCACAACTAAACACAAAAACATTTTGTTTTGCTGGTTTTTGAAATGGGAGCATTTTTTCCCTCTCTCTCAATGTTCTGCCTTAGCTCAGGCATCCAGTTTTTGGCAAAATTTTTCCCGTGTTAAAAGCATGGAACTTAAAAAGACCAAATTTGCTTGGTTTGTTAGATTTCAGTCTCTAAGATTGGAAAGTAGACTTGAGAACTGACTGGTAACTTGCAAATTACTGACTTTCTGAAATCCTGACAAAGGATTTCATCGGTTGCCAGGGGAAGGAAAGATGAGTTTAAGCAGCTGTACTGCCTGGAAGTGCTGTTACTGCTGTTACTGCTGTTACTTTACAGGAGTCAGATGAAATGTGTGATGTGATGCCTGCCACTCAAAGGAGTGAGAGGGTGGGATAGGGAGGGCTCAAGGGCCATTGAGGCCAGACTAGAGAAAACCAGAAGTCAGGAGCATGGGGCAGTTGAGAGGTTATTCAGGGATTTGGCAAGGCAGGCAGTGAAGAGGTTTGAAGTGTAACAGCTGAGGAAAGGTGGATTATGGCATAATACCCTACAGTGTGTGGATTTTAATCCTGGTGTTAGTTACACTTGCTGTACACTGAGGATAGTGTACTGTTAGCCTCATGAAAGGTATTAGTATCTGTTGGGAGCACTTAAAGGACTTCCACGTGGAAAGTTCTCCTCTCATTTTCTGGGTGCTACATTGAATTGCAGATGTTCTAGATTGGAAGGGGTCTCTGGAGGTCTCTTAGTCTAAGTCCTCTGATCAAAGCAGGGCTGAGTTGGGAGACAGGCTGTGCTAGGCCTTGAACATCTCCCAGAATGGAGATTCTACAACTCTGGACAGCCTTTTCCAGGGCTTGACTGCTCTCACTGGAAACATGTTTTTTTTCCCTTTTCCCCTTGTGCCTTGTAGGACTTTCCCCTGCTGCAAAATGTGCCTCTTGTCCTTTGACTGCACACGACCAAGAAGAGCCTGGCTCCATCTCCTAACCCCCACTTGGCAGCTGAAAACATCAATTGTATTTCCCTCTTCTCCAAGCCAAATAAACCCAGCTCTCTCAGCTGTTCCTTATATGCCCTCTCACCCTCTAGCCATCTTAGTGGCCTTCTGCTTGACCTGCTCTACTGTGTCTTGTACTGAGGGCCCAAAACTGGACACACTGCTCCAGATGTGATCTCTTAGATGCTGAATAGAGGCAAGTAATTGGTTTTCTTGTCCTGCTGGCCATGCTCCTGCCAGCACAGCCTGTTATTTATTAGCTGTTGTCACTGCAAGGGTGCCCTGCTGCCTTCAACTTACTGTCCACCAGGACCCTTTGGTTGTTCTTTCCAAAGCTGTCCTTTGGTCATTCAGTCAAGAGCACTGTCCCAAATGTAGGATTTTGCATTTTACAAGTGTAGCAGCCAGAATCTGTTTCCTGGGGACCATTAGAAAACCAAAGTATGTTATTTTTTGTTTTGGGTTTTTCTTCTAGGTTGATAATGACAAGAAACATTTAATCTACAAATACAAATCTGGAAGTTGCAGATAAATATACAGAAGATAGGACATCCACTAGAAAAATGGTTTTCTTAATTTAATCAATTAGACCCTATTTTTTTTTTCCTTCAACTGAAAAAACAGACTGACATTAAGAACTTAAACTATTCTGGCAATAGGAAGGCACAGATTTTTTTTTTTTTTTTTTTGCTATGCACTGATCAGCTGAATGTCTTGAAAAAATATTTTTACAATGAGATTGGTGCATAGTACAAACCATATCACTTAAAGAGGAATATTAATACATCTATGGAAGACAAAGCAAGTTATGAGTAATTTAAAGAAGCATCAAATCAGGGACTAAAACCAGATGAGATGCACAGGCATAAAAGAGCTAAGCTACAAGATTGATGCTACAAAAGTTGTTCTGACACAACTAAGGAAAATCAAGTCAGCAGCAGAAGTGATGATAATGTGCAAATGAAATGTTTTGGGAGCTCTCTGAACACTGGTTTATTTAATAGGTGTAGGGTAAGCTTCAGACAAAGACAAGATCCTTTACAGCCTACAGAGGGGAAGACTGATCTTGATGGCAGAAATTGGACTGATGTAGACAGTGTGTAGCATAAGTAAATAGATACTAAATATATGTAAGTGATCTTTGTCAATTCATCTAATCACACAGATAAGACTGGTATCAAAATAGGTATCTGAATTGGGTTGCTTATTCTGGTCCTTAAGGCATCATCTGTCTGCTTCAGTTAGCCACAGTCCTTGGAAAGTATGGATTGCTGCTTTACTTGTGTCCCTGCCTGATGCTGAGCACAACAGACTGGCTCTGAGCTGAGCTGTAATACCAAAATAGGTGCTGAGTTTACCTTGCTGTGGTACCAGGTAGAGTCTGAAGGAGGCTGTGGATCTCCTGCCCTGTCCAGAAGCAGCAGGACCACTGACATTTTCTGCTTCCTGCAAAATGTTGAATTCCCAGCTGTGGAAATAAGGAATTACCACTTGTGTGGTTTTGTTCTTGCTCTCTATGAAAAGAAACAAGTGGCAGGATTTAAATGTGTATTTGTAGTTTATTGGCTACCCTGGACCGAGTCCCTCCCGCAGGGTAACCCTCAGTTGGCTGTCAATGGGTGCCTGGATAGCGTAATTAAAATCCCCACCAGGAAGATGGAAGGACTCTTGAGCTGCTGGAATCCGAGCGGGTTTATTGAGGACTGATCGAAGGAGTAGGGAGGCAGAAATAGGAGCAGGGAGACAACCACACTCAGGGGAGGCAGACTCCGAAAAGCCCCGGAGCAGCAGGGGCCAGAGTCTATAACTGGGGGGGGAAGGAGTAACTAGGGTACAAATGACCCAATGGGAAGAGGGTGTAAGGGATGGGGTAACACGAACTGGGCCAATGAGGGAACAGGGCAGGAGTGGTTTAGAGAGGGAACCTTTAGAAGCAACGAGAACAAGGAACTTTCCAGAACTTGGGGAGATGACAACCATAAACTGACAGGTGATGGGCATGTGCTCATTTGCACTGGGGGGCAGAGGACTCTGGGGAAATGCCTTATGCTAAATGACTGTAGTTTCCCATGGCATTCCCACACTGTCCTCCCCATGGGCACATCCCACAGTTGTTTATGCATCATGCCTTGACATTCAGAAGCAGAAGATGGCTGTATACCACTGTTAAGTCAATAGTTTAACTTTTTGGGGGTTATGGTGTGTGTTGAAGGTAATTTTTTGCACAGTATGGGCTATTTTTTTTTTTTTTTTTTTTTTTGAAGATTGTCTTCCTAAAGGAACAGGAGTAACTTCAACAGGTAGTACTTGGCTTGGTTTGATGTTTGCATTTTGAGAGACAAATATGAAAAAAAAAAATGAGAGCACAGTAAAATTACAAAATGAGAACTGCATGGGAGAGCTAATAAAATTAGTTTGTAGTTTGAGTATTATAAATTAAATTAATACCTTGTGGAATATTAACATAAAACAACCAACCAAAAATGCCCATAAACTCAAGTTCTGTTTCCTCAGTGAGGGATTTTCAATAAAAACATTCCTGAGGATTGGATGGAATAGTCTAGCCTTACATTTACTGTTGCAAATTCCAATTCAGGCAATGGTAGTGGTAATTGAAAATAATGTAATTGTTCCTTTCTGGCACAAGTGACTTGAGCAAACTGTCTATATATTGTTTGTTCTGGACAAGCTGTTAAGATATATAACTTTAGGATAATTGGCAAAATCTGAGGTCTCTGATAGACAGCAGATTAAGGAACTTGAAGTTTTTCCACCACGGCTGACACATCATGGTGAGCCTTTCTGTTTGAAGAAGCTTTTATTTGAGTGGTGGCAGTTTTTTCGGTCTAATTTTCAGATAATTTAAAACTTAATTTTTGTACCTTCTGAGGAAAAAAATTGAAAGCATTTAAGTAAATTCACTTAAATTTAATTTTGTTTCTGTATAATTATTGTCAGTTTCTTCTCTCTGTCAGAGGCATTTTGTCAAACATACAGACATAATTCAGTGACCACATAAAGCCTAGTTTGAGGCTTGCACACATGAGGATATAGGAACATTTTCTTTTGAATCTGGGTGTCAGGAGCTCCTGGCATTACTGTTACATGATGGGTTTTAATCAAACTATTTGGGAACTGAAGTAAGGTCCCACAGTAATAATCTGTATGCTGTTGGCTGTGTGTTCTCAGCACAGTGAGGGTCCTGATGCAGCCCTGGCGTTGCAAGGTGCTCATCTAAATCCCTGCACCATGCTGAAAGATGCGTTGGGCTTTCAGTAAAGCTTCTTCTGGTTTTGTGTTCCTGCTATGATAAAAATCCCATTTAGAATTGTTTTCTTTCTCCTCTGACATGTGAATTTTTTTTCAACTTTTAAGGAATATTGCATTAGCCTGTTCCCTCCTCTCTGCCCCTTCAAATGGAGAGTGAAAAGCACTTCCAGAACTTCATGGAAGAATGGCTGATTCAGCTAGTGAATGCATGATGTTTCCAGATAACCTTTCCTGGGAAGTTCCATTTTTAGTAAATAAAAGAGTTAAAATTCAAAGCAGTGATCAAAAAAAAACCAACCCAATTTGACCATATTAAAGTGTGGGTTTTGTTTTTTATGCCCTTCATGGCATACTTGCTAATCTAAAGCGTTTGTGTTATTACACCACCTGTATTGCGTCTTGGCTATATTTGCTTGGGACTAGGGTTGCTACTGAGGAATCCTGTAAACTAATAAACCTCAGACCTATAACAAAACTTGTTGACATTTATCTGCTATGGGTGTAAACTAAATCATGGGTTTTTGCAGAATTAGCTTTATTTAAAAAGAAAAGGAAACAAAACAATTATTTTTCCTGTTGCTGTTACCTTCTTAAGGGTAATGTAAAATCTTTTATTTGACTTACACTTTTCTTTGTTGCATTTTTTAAAAAGTTTGTTAATTGAAACTTATTTGAATTTTTTATGTGCAGGGAATATCGTTTAGACTCTTCTTGTTACCTTTTCCCGCTACGCTTGTAATTCTCAGAATAACTGAAGAATGTGGGGTTTGGAAGATAGGGTTATTCATAGTGGTTATTTTCCAATTCCAAGACGTGTTCAAATCCCACCAGTTTCCATTTGGCTCTCACTAGTAGTTTTAGGTGCAGGTCCTAATTTTCAAAGCAATTAAGTTTGTCAACACTACCCCCAACTTTAAGCCTCTTGCTGTGGTTCATTTAATCTTGGGCAATGCAGATCAGACACGCTGTGACATAACAGAGTGCTGAGGACAGTATGTTCTGCTCTGGGATGGTGGGGAGAAGCCAGAACTTCAGTCTTTGATTGTCACCAGGAAATGGTGCTAAGTCTTTGCAAACTGTTCCCTTCACAGAACGCTTGAAGTTGGAATGTGACTTTTTAATTCTAAACCCTCCACCTCCAGCTTCCTAAAGAGAAATCATCTCCCATGCAATTCTGCAAGTGAGGGAAGCACCAGGCCCTTCGTGCAAAACACTGGAAACTTTGTAGCTGATATTAAAGATGTTTTAAGGCTGTAGTATGAAAACACTAAAAATAAAACCGAATCTGACAAGAACTGGTACTACTCACTGTTGCTGTTTGGGGTATTGTGTACGTGAGTGTATTTTTCCATCTACAAAAAAGGTTGGACCTAGGCTGCCTTTGACCCTCTTCTGGTGCGGAGTGAAAGGCAAGAAGACGCTGAACTAACCCTACGCGTCCTCACAAGAGTTTGGGGGGGGGGGCCGCTGTCGGTGTGCCGACAGAGCACCGCTGCTGCGGGTCTGTCCGCACCTCTCCGTGTGCCCGAACCGCAGCCCGGCGCGCTGGCAGCGGCGGGGCCGGAGCCTCGGGCGCCCGCGGGGCCGGAACGAGCGCTCGGCCCTCGGAGCGCGGCTGTTGCCCCGTGCGGCGCGGGGCCGCTGCGCGCCGGCGGCGGCTGTGCCGGGACAGGAGCAGCCGGGACAGGAGCCGCCGGCCCCGCGCCCCGGCCGGGCCCGGGGGCAGCGCGGGGGTGCCGGGGGAGCGGCCGGGGCGCCGCCGCCCCCAGTGCTGCGCGCGGCCCGCGTGCCGGCGGCTCTCCCGGCCCGGCCCCGCCTCGCCGCGCTCGCCAGGAGGGGCGGGGGCTGTGGAGCGACGGCGGCAGCAGCGAGCAGGCAGGCGCGGAGCTGCCCTTCCATAGGAGCCGCCATTAGCGCTGGGACCCGCTGACAGGGTCTCGGCGGCGGCGGCCGGCGCGGCGCGGGGAGCGGATCAGCCGGGGTGGGTCCCCGTTTGATGGATCCCCGGATAGCCTGGTTCCAGCCAGAGCAGCTCGGCCCCTCGAACCGCCTGTGGATGCAGATCTGGGAGACCACGCAGGGGGTCCGCAACCTCTACTTCCAGCAGCAGCAGCAGCAGCAGGAGCAGCAGCAGCAACAGCAGCAGCAGCAGCAGCAGCAGAGCGCCCCCGCCGCGGTCGGCCCGGCCTCCCCGCCCGGCATGTACCGCGCCCCCCGCGCCGACCCCCCGCCCGACTTCCTGCCGCTCGAGAGCGCCAACAACCCGCACAGCCGCGGCCACCGCCAGGCCTCGCCGCCCCCGGGGGCCGCCGCCTGGGCCCGGCCCGCGCGGGGGGCGCCGCCCGCCGCCGCCGCCGCCGCCAGCAACAAGAGGAAGCGCGACAACAAGGCCAGCACCTTCGGGCTCAACTACAGCCTGCTGCTGGGCCGCGCCCCCGCCCCGGCCGACGAGCCGGCCGCCCGCGCCCAGCCCGGCCTGGCCGAGCCGCTCTACACCGGCACCCCCTGGAAGAAGAGGAACTACAGCCAGGGAGTCGTGGGGTGAGCGTCCGCGGGGCGGGCGAGGGGGGCGCCGGACCCGGCCGCGCTCGGCCTTCGCAGGAGGAGGAGGAGGACGAGGCGGGGGCCGAGGTCCTTCCCCGCCCCGGGGCCGCACGCCGGGGCCGGGCAGCGGCCGCCGAGGGGCCACTGGGCCGCAGCACCTGGGGCGCGGCGCGGGCCCGGCGGGTGGCGCAGGGAGTCGGGCCGGGTCCGCGGCGTTGGGCAGGGGCGGCGGGCGGTGGGTGCCGGGCCGGCGCCGCCCGGCCGTGGTGACAGCTACGCCCCGCCGGTGCTCGAGCGGCCTGTGCGGGGCAGCCCCTGCGCCGAGCGTCCCGCCCGCCGGGGCGGCGGCTCCGCGGGGCCGGGGCCACACGCGTGCGGCGGCGGTGCCCGTGTGCATGCTGATGGGGCGGGCACGCCTATCCGCAGGGACCGGAGCCCCGCCGGCCCTCCGCTGTCACCGCCCGTGCACTTGTTCCACGCTGCCGGCCGGTGCCGCCGGGCTCCTCGGGCACGGCGTTCTGCTGTCAGCGGCGCTTCGCGCCGTGCCCGGTGTCGCTGCTGTAGCGCCGGGTGCTGCCCTCGCTGCTCGCGCACAAGCGGCGCGGCCGGGGCAGGCACAGGGCCGGGGACAGGCACAGGGCCGGAGACAGGCACTGGGTCGGGGACAGGCACAGGGCCGGAGACAGGCACTGGGTCGGGGACAGGCACAGGGCCGGGGACAGGCACAGGGCCGGGGACAGGCACAGGGCCGGGGCAGGCACAGGGCCGGAGACAGGCACAGGGCCGGGGCAGGCACAGGGTCGGGGTAGGCACAGGGCCGGAGACAGGCACAGGGCCGGGGACAGGCACAGGGCCGGGGACAGGCACAGGGTCGGGGACAGGCACAGGGCCGGGGACAGGCACAGGGCCGGGGTAGGCACGGAGCCGGGGCGGGCACAGGGCCGGCACGCCTGCCCTCCGCAGCGCTGTCAAGCTCACCTCGAACGCTTTGTATTGCCTGCGGAACAAATGCGTGGTAGGGACTAGAACTTAAAAAAACAATAATCGTCTGCTGGTGTCAAAAAAAAAGCGCACAGACCAGGTAATTTCCCGGAGAGTGTGTTTTCTGAGACCTGACTGAGAAGGCATGCATGCAGGCAGGCACCTGCTCTCAGAAATAAACTTCCATACATGTGTAGTGTGCAGTGGTTTTTACTGTGGGGTTATTAATGGTTGTCATGGATCTCTGACTACAGAATGCATATGCTGATCTGAATATTTTGTCAATAGTGTTTTTGTGTTAGCTTAGGTCTCATCAGTTGACATTGCACGAGCCCGTGGAGACAGAGGGCAGGCAGTCACCTATCTTGTTTACCTGAAAACTGGTTTGAGCCCTCCCCTTTTTTTTGAACACAGTGGTGGCTTTTGATATGGGTGATGCCCTGGATAAAGGCCATTTGTCAACGTCTGTGGATTTTAATTTTTTTTGTAAAGTTCATGCTTTTCAAAACATAACCTTTGCCTTGAACCCTTCATGATCTAGATGATGGAGGTGTATGGTAAGAGTTGAAGGCCTGGCAGAGCTCATTTTAGAAATCAGTAGTGATTTAGTTGCATGAATTTTTGTGTGCTCAGCTTGTACCTAAGGGTCCTTCAGTCCCCTCACACAGGAAAGCATTGGCCTCTGCCTTCTGAAATTGCTGTTCTGTGAGATTTGTCAAAATGACTATTCAAATTTGCTGATAGTTTTGGAAGAGTAGTTCTTACCAGCTCTGGCTACCTGTTTCTTTACCAGCTCCTGTGTTACCTTTACTGCTGGGGTGATAATAATTCATAAAATGACACTGCACAAGTATACCATTTTAAGTGTTTTAGTCACTGTACCTTGGAACTTTTGCAACTTTCTTCACACAACTTAAAAGCAATGTGTGTAGAACATACTAAGTACTGAATTTTTGTAAGTTATTTTTGGTTGTATTCTGCCTTGTCACTTATTTACTTGGAGGCTGAGGAACATTTTTAGAAGTGCTTTGCTCTCTGTCTTGTAAATTTGTAAATTTTTTTTCTGTATTGAAGATACAGGGTGGAAAAGGGTAAGTTTCAACAAGAGAGTAATAGTAATAATAATGGGGTGAAAAAAGAGTGAGCTTCAGAAAGAGATTAATCACAATAATAACAACAACTTTGCCAAAGTATTCAGAGTGTTGCTAGAGTTAAATTTTGGTGGAATCAGTTTCAAACTCCAAGTGGTAGGCCCTTGTGGAGTTTTTTTTTTTTTACAGCATCAAGACATACTCAGATATCTCAGTCTGTATGTGTATTGACTATCTAGTTTGTGGCATATATTTACATGATGCTGAGCTTCTGTTTTAGCTATTTCCTTTATTCAAAGCAGGGCAAGGTAGAGTGTCTCTCAAATACACCCCTACATTGCTTTTCCTAAGTTACTGAAGTTTCCTTTTTAAAAAGCTATAAAAAGTTTTAGAGACTGTTGGCTAACAACCTTGAATGAAAAACTGGAAATAATTTCTAAAAGGAGCTGAAGTTTCCCAGGAAATCCTAGACAATGTCCTGTGAAGGCTGCAGTGTGACTGACTGGCAAGGCTGGGTGAAGCCTCCTGGACCTGAGGTGCTGCCTTCTCTCCCCACTGCAAGCTGCTCTTTAACAACTGTCTGTTCTAAGGCATCTGTCTGCATCTTGAGACACTGGGCAGTAAGCATGGATAGAGAGGTTTGTAACCTAGCAAATGAGGTTGTTGCCAAAGTAAATATTTTAAATTTGTTGTTTCCAATGTAAATTTCAAAATTGTGTTCTAGTAGTTAGTGGGAAAAAAAAAGATATCAGCATTGCTATTATATCATTGCTTGTGTGTTAACAGGTATCTTTTTCTTCCCTGATTGTTACGATGCAAATTGTGAGAAAGTCGTAATGGCTCTCAGTGCTTTTCCATATATACCTCCTGTAATCTTGTTAAATTGGTAACTTTAAACTTCGACTCCTTGGAATAAAACAGTCCCACCGTCATGAAGATGAGACCAGATTTACTGGCAAACACAGTTGAAAGCTGACATGTGGCATTAATATTTCCAGTGCAAGGATGTCACTTGTGTGGATGGCTATGCAAAATCAGCTCTGAATATGCAATTTTATTGATCAGCTGTCTGGAAAACCAGTCCAGTAATTTTTAGCAAGTTGAACAGATTATGTAAACACATAACAGTGTGCAACTAGCAACTAGTCTTAAGATTTAGGTATGGTAAACATGTTGAAATAGAGATTTTGGTTAGAAGCTAAGTAGCTGTTCAGTCAAATCTTGATTTTTTTTTTCCGCCAAGTTTTTTTAAATTATTATTGAGAAATATACTCTCTTAGTTAAGGCTATGTGCACATATAAAGAGATAGTAAAATAATTTAAAAATAACCCACAACAGTATTGGGTTTGGTTTGAAAATAGATTTTTTTTCTGAAGTATGCACAATATTCCTAACATTTTCCTGTGCTGAAATACATTCAACACAAGGGAGTTTTTGCTCTCTTGGAGTTAATGGTGCTGTTGTGTACATTGTATTCTGGCTTATCTTTAATATTTTTCCTTAGTCTAAGTTCTCAGACTTGCAGTTCTGTTAATAATGCAGATGTTTGCATGACAGGTACTCTACTTTGTTGTGGCACTCTTAATGTGGTGATTTGTGAAATATCACTGTAAATCAGTTGTGTAGTGCTGCCTGCAAGTTGCTTTGCACCAGTCAGAGTTAGCTTCCATGTCTTCTGTGCTCTAGGGACTGTCATCAGACAATAGTTCTGAAAAGAACAGATAATGCAGAATATGAATGAAAAGTTTCACATCATGAGAATGATGTTACTGTTGACTTAATACATACCTTTAAAGAGTTAAATTTGATTTGCCTTGGCAGGGCAGTTAGTAGCAAAACTCAAGGATGTAGGAGGATGCGTGGGTTGGGGGTTTTGGACAGGATTCTCTGTGCATGTGTGTCCCAAGGGCAGCAGTGAATAATGTTAGTAGTGTCACAATTAGAAAGGAAGAACAAGTATTTGGGATACTGAAATGGCTATTTTACAGCTTTCACCATGTTTAGATTGAGCCTGGCTAAAATGTGAGAAAAGAACTGCTGAAACGAGAAGCGTTAAGTGCAACAAAACCCAAAAATAAAGACTTGCACTTAAGTTTGGCTTACTTATTGTAGGTTCTGTGATTCTTGTGCCAAATGAAAGAGCCCAGTGCTACACAGTTCCCAGGAAGGAGATGTGGATTTGGGACTCTGTAGGGAGCTGTTTTCACAGTAATCTGCAGCTGAAGGCCAGAACCCAGTTAATATGTGAGTTTAAGGAGGTAAATTTGTGGTGTGTACTGCTGAGAAGGAACGTGGATTAGATAGAAAACTGCATTTTGAAATACTGAATGCACGTTTTGAAGTACTGATGGAAACTTTGCCATGAGAGGGAGAGAATCCTGTGACCCCCACAGGAGGGGGTTGCCCACAGACATGCACACAACTCCCATGCTGCTGAACTGGCTGGCACAGACTTCTGCTTGTTTAATATAAGGGTTCTCAGCATGTTGCCTAGGATTGCAGAGGGTACCATGAAATAAAACCATAATTACTTTAGGGAAGAAAATAGTTTAAAGCTATAAGTCTTTGCTACAGAAATTCCATTATGAGTTTTTCGTGTGAAGTTTGTCAGCTTCTCAGGTCTTTCAGTCTCATTTTTGAAAGAAGCAAAGTGCATTAAGGCAGACACAAACCCATTGTCCCAGGTGTGAGCTGACCAGAAGACATGGAGCTACATTAAGGCAGCTGTCTGACTGTGATAACTTACTCTGCATGTTTCTAGCTCTGTTTGCTCAGGCCCTTGCATGGTATCAGCCAAGGGAGCACGGTTTCGTGTGGGCTGGAGGAGCACAGACAGAAAGGTGATGTGAACAGAACAAGTCTGTGAACTTCCAGCAAAATGTAAAATCAGCTGGAATGCCTGACTTGGGGAAATCTGATAAAATCTTAATCATTTGTGTTGGTTATCATCATATACTCTTAAGTGCTTAAATCAAATGCAGGGTTGTTGCCTGATTTACTGTTACATTACTTGACACAAAAACTTCATGTAGATGAAACAGACTTCTGACTTCTGGTGAAACAAGGTGTGTGCATGCACCCTCTGTTAGAATAGTTGCATGTGTTTTGGATTTGGTGAACTCACGTACATTAAAACATACACTGCAGGTGAATTCACTGTGAACATCACATGTAAAAAGGAGTTATTTGGAAACATCCATAGACACAAATCTGCTTGCTTCCTGAAAGAGCCTCCTAGAGCAGTACTCTGTGCTCCATAGCTGCGTGTGCCGGCTGTGAGGTGGAAGTGCAGGGATGTGACTGGAGTGCAGATCCTTTCTTGTACCCATCTGATGAGAGCCACTGTCACTCTCTGTCTCGTCCTGAGTCATGCCACAGCACCGTCCTGGCAGTACCCTTGTGACAGCTTGTGCAGCTCTTGGAGGCACTCAGCTGTGTTTTATGGAAGTGAAACCGGATATTTCCCCACAGCCTCCTGTAGTAAGAAATGACTTCTTTTGGAAGGGCTGGGAGAGAGAAATAGGTTTACTAGCGATGAAGATGCGGACTAAAGGCAGTTTGATGAAACCTTTTGAGAAATATATGGTGAATATTATATAACAGTATTACTTGAGGTTGCAGGATTTTGGAATAGGCCAACATTTCAGCGTGTTTTGTTTAAACAGTTTAAGGAGGACTTCAGAGGCTGCTGATTTCTGCATGTGCAAGGGAACAGCATGTGGATGTATTCTTGTGAACTGTTCTGTTTTCTCCAATTCATATCTTGTGTTTGGGACTTGGATACCTATTTACCTTGGAGTGGCTATATAAGGAACACAAGTTTGGCAGACTTTTTTTTTTGGTAGATGGAGATGTCTATATTAAGTAATAGGAAGAGTGTGTCATTCCCTCTTGTGTGCTTGCTGATTCCCAAGAGCTGCTGTGTGTTTTATGCAACAGTATGCATTGAAGAAGGAGGATCTGTTCACCCTGAGTCTTTATTAGTGTTATATTAAACCGTGTTGGGGTTATAGCTCTTAGTTTTTAATTGTCAAACTGTTAGCATAAGGTCAGTTTTTAGAAGCCTGGTGTCATATTGTCAGTTCTGGGAAACATGGATAGATGGAGACCTGTATCAGGAGAGCACATTATTACTTTTTTCTCCCCTTCAATTTTTTTTTCTGCTATCTCCATATTATACTTTGTTCCTGTTTGTTTCTAATCACTTATTTAAAATTAGAATGTAAAGTCTGTTTTTCACTTCGGGAATTCACTTTGGAAAATTTAAATGTGGTTTTCAGAAGCTGTGTGCATAACTTTGCTATTAAAATTATAGAATAGGCAAAAATAGGAATATTTAATATTTCTTTTTTATTGATCTCATCACGTGGCAGTTCTGAAAACGTCTTTCAATATGGTGTATGTGCTCCCAAATTCGTGCATACACCAAAGTTTCAGAGATGATTGTTGCTTCAAAGCTTTTTGTTTATGTTGTATGTGATGTAAAACAGTGGTTCCTGTGCTCTCCTTGCTGAATGTTGGAACTGGCAGCAGGAGCAGAATGCGACCTAGAGCCAGCTTAGGTGTTGTGTTGAGAGAGGGAGTTGTGCTGGTAGTGACAGAGCAACCAGTGAAAATCTTACATAATACATAAGATTTGTATATAAGCAAATAAATGATATTGCTGTTCTTGGTGGGCAGTTGGAAGGTTAATTTATTATTTGAACATGCTGGGAATTCTTAAATTATGAGTGTTTCTCTTTTTGAATTGTCTTTTTGGATGAACTGTGAAAGAGTGCTCAAAATGTCATGAGTATTTGAGTATTACTTTCTGTGCCTTTGCCTAGAAATGGGGGCTAAAGAAAATATTTCTATAAGCAAGCAAAAGGGAGGAAAACTGCTGAAGTCGATATGAGCTTCACATGTTTTTCCCAAGCTGCAAATAGCTATAGCAGGAGCAATTTGAACTTTAATCATTTTGTAACTTTAAGCAATAGATAACAGGAGGAATTTTTTTCCAGCAATGCTGTGAACTTAGGATACCAAAACAGGAGACAGACATGAATCAAGGGAGCAGAACTCTTGTTTATAGGTTTGTACAAAACTCTCTCCTACACCTCACTAGAGCTGGTATAGATCTTCCCAGTAACTTTGTATTGGTGATACTGGTGTGTTCTAGCATAGTCGTGCAGTCAAAGTGTCAGTATTGCTGCATTCATTACAGGTCTTCTGATCCTGCCTGTCCCTGATGGTTGTCTTCCTGACCCTTAAAGCTGTGTCACAAAATCTGTGTGACACTGAGCCACACTGATTGTGTCCCTTGGGACTGCCAAGCTCTCAGGGTGGCTCATGGGTGGGAGGGCAGCTCTAGCACAGCAGCTCAGAGTGAGGGTGAACTGGCTGCCTGGCTGAGGCTGGGGTTGTCTTGTGCTGGAATGCAACAGCATTCATTAATTTTCTTCCTCCCATGCCAACAATTAAGATTATTTGGCTGCCCTCATTCCAGATCAGCCTCTCTGACGGTCTCATTTCCATGGTATGACATCTACCTCTGAGTTACTCAAAAGTGATGTTCAGTGAAACAGTGTTGCTACAATTGCTTGAGAAGGCTTTATGGTGTGGTATTTTGCATCACCATACTGTATTGCGTGCATTGTGCAATTTTTTTGTTTTCCATTGCATTTTGTAGTATTTTTACTGGACAGCAATGGTAGCAGAGACATAAAATCAAAGTCAGTGTGCACCTCCACTTTACTGTCTTGTCAGTGTGATCTCTTACTGGAGAAGTAGCCAACACTATTGAAGATGTTAAGACAGAGTGGAGGAAATAGTATTGTGATTCTGCAAGTAATATAATATAACAAGGGACAAACTCAAATATTAAAATCCTCTAGAACTGCAAATCAGGGAAATGAGGGTAATATTCTATGATAAGTGAGAGGTGTATAGATGAGTAGCAACATTGGCTCATCACCTTCACTGAGTTAGATTTATTTTCGGTTACATTTAAGTACACCTATTGAAAGTATCATGTGATTTCTTACAATTACTTTGTTTATGGATGCAGCAACACCTGAAAGAACTTGCATTAACCTGTCACAAATACTAAGTATAGATAAACCTTTCTTTAAATGTCTTCTAAAATACAGCATGTGGCAATACTGTGCTGTAGTTTGAGTGATGACTGAGGTGATGATCTTTCTGTTGAGTTAGTGTGTATAGTCTGAAGACAGGGAGTCCTTAACCAAAGCTTGTTGACCCGGCCTGACCTCTTGATGCTGTGTTTAAGCTAGACTGAGGAAGTGTCATAACTTACTTTCTTAAGCTTTCTTAATTCTCACTGTTAATTTTAGAGCTGTTCACTTCCTATGTTACTTCAGGAACAGCTATATTTTCCTGTGTGCTACAAAAAGCAAGTGGTTTTTGTTCTGGTTTTGAGGGATTTTTTTTGTTTGTTTCATTTCAACAAGGTTGTTATAAAAAGTATACACCTTTTTATGCATTTGCATTCCTCCCCCTTATCCCTCAGTAAGATTTTTTATTTAATCTGAAGTATGCATATCGTTTCTGAAAGTGGTGTGAAGGACTTGTGCCTTGAATCTGGCTTTATCTCTTATGTATTCAGAGGCACTCCTGGTTGGCAAGCTTTCCACAGTTGCCAGTTAAAGTACTGAGTTAAAGATAGTGTGGTGAAGGAACTGTCTTGATCTGAATGATGGTCATGATTGCAGATCACAGTCTTAGGTCACAGTACTGAGTCTGGCTGAAAAATTAGGTCCTGAGGTTAATTTTATTTAATTTTTGCTTTGTTCTGTCACACTCTCCAGTTGGGTGATTCAACTCATATGCTTGAAGATCTTCTATATACTCAGCCTTCTGGTTGTGCTTCAGACTCGGTATCTTACCCTCATTCATCTGTGGGGAATGACTAGTGTAGTAGTCATACTTGGCAGGTACTCACATGAGAAAATTTTCATGTTAATTTTTGCCTTGAAGAACTAGTTTGTTATTGAGGTAAGCAGCTTCTTTACCTGTACCTCTGCTTCCAACATCAGGTGGAAGAGAAGTTTGCCTCATCAGGCTGTTAGATTGCTTCTTATGGGATAGTTTTTGAGATGAGGCAGAAAGGACAGTACAGTCCTGCTTCTTTTGCTCTCTTGTAATTATTTTGTACATAATGTGCATTGTTTTCTATCTAAATTTGAACTAACCAGTGATCATCTGAAACTGCTGTTGTTACAGCCTGGACAAATGTGACAGGGCATAATGCAGTTGGTAAAATATAAAGTTTCAGTGGCAGTAAGTAACAGTGTCAGCTCCTGGCATAGAAGTACCTAGGAGTAAAGAAGAGAATAACTGTATTAACAAACTTCCTCCCTTGTTTTTTGTTCAATGTGGTATTTGCCTGAAGGCAGCAAGTCACTGAACATTGTATGCTGGAATAGTTCACTTCAGCCTTTGCTCCTCTGAAGCAAACCTGTTTCAGGCGTGCTGAAACGTGCTCTTTCAGTTGCTATTGATTCTGCACTTTGTGGAGCTCACAGCGACTCTCTTATACCTCTCTTACAACTGGTCACTGTTGCATCTTCTACTCTTTTTTTGGGTACACAGCACACTTCTTCATAATCTTCAAGTTATTTTTAGAGACTGTTTCTAGCAAGTGACTTGGATGAATCTTGAGGATGTTTCTGAGAGCTCTGCACAGCCATTCATTCTACATGTGCTACTTCTTTTGGAAGACTGTGCACAGATGTGTCAATGCACATGTGGATGGTGTGAGCAGGTGTGCCAAGTGAGGGATGCCCCATCCTGGAGTGGGTTCCACTAGCCACCTTTGTGGTACTAGGTCTGAGTCAGGCCATTTAAAGTCCCCCTTTTTCCATCATGTGCTGATTTTTCTGTCTTCATGTCCAAGCAAAACCCAGCAATTGAGGTAACTGTGTGAAATCTTTACTAAGTCATCTTTCAGTATGGATTGTTCTTTTAACATTTTGGACTCATAGGAAGTATTTCAGTGCAGTATTTTCTAGTATTTTCTCATTTTTATATCAGTAGTTTTCTGACAGATATACTAGCTGAAGCTTTAGGGGAAATAAAGAAGATAAAATCCCATGATTTGATCCACAGGGTTAGTCAGAGACCAATTTCACCAGGTACTTGGAAGGATGAGATCTGTCACCTATGTTAGAAGAAGAAGCATCTTTTGCAGTTCATGACATGGAAGCTCTTATCACTGTGCTGATAGAGGTGACCACAAGAAACATTTTTCTGTGATCTGCTTAGGTAGTGTCCTTTTTTGATTGTAATTTTTTTAGCTTTCTATCCTGTGATGATAACCAGAGCAAATGGAGACTGTTGACTCCAAAATACTTTGCAGTGTTACTGTTCCCAGCCCATGGTGTTTCTGGTTCCTGTGCATCCTGCCTTGCAAGAAAGAGTATCTGAGGACAAGAGAACAAATCAGAATATGAGCAAATAGTTTCTAATATATACCTTTAAGGGAGCATAATACTCTATCATGAGTCCCAAAACGAATACTGCATTGTTTAATCTGAACATAGTTCACTGTGCACACCCCTACTGTAAGGATAGCAATTAATCAAAATAAAAAGTTACCTGAAATCTTCCTTGCACCTTTGCAGTAGTGGATGTGATTGTTCCTCCTCTTTCAAAGTGCACCTACTGCAGTTGCTTTTAAGCATTTGGAAGTGAGAAGGGGGAGCTACGTCTGTGATACTATGACAGTAGGGCATCTAACCTTGTATTAGTCCTGTAGCAGAGTGTCACCAAAGTAACCAGTAATAAACGGGTGATAAACTTGTTTCAAAACAGGTAACTTGGGGTCATTCTTCATTTTGCTCAGGGAATAGAAATTTAACCTACAAACTCAACCTTATGGTTTTAATTGTAATTGTAATAATAGCTTTAGATATTTTCATAAGAAGTTTTGAACGCTTCTGATATAGGAAATGTAGCAAAGTAACTTGGGGCTCAGTTTTGTATTCCTTGAATGTTCCAAAATTCTTTTTAGGCTGTGCAAAAATCCCTCCTATTAAAAAACAAAAAACCAAACCTAAAAAAACCCCACCATCCAAAAGACTGTGAATATAAGGAGATGCTGGAAAGGCTTAGGAATCTGCATTAACTTTCCAGATGGCATACTGGCACTTCAGATTTAGTTTGAAAATGTTCTTATTCTGGAGCTGAAAAGTTATTAATGAACTGCAACCGTGGCTAGTTACTGGACTTAATATTTCTATATTAAATTATTTTCAGTTTGATCCCATGTTCCTCAAGGAGAGGTGTTGAGAGTTTTATTCTGTTCTTGGTTCCCCTGCCTACTGAGCAGTTACAAAGCAGGTTTGCTGCACAGATGGACGTGCAGAGGGTTTCTGGAGCGAGCACAGCACGCGTGGGGTGCATAACTGATCTGTGCGGCCAAGTGTGGCTGCAGCACCGCCGCTGGGAGCCCCGACCTCAAACTGCTTTTTGTCTTGCCTTCGAGGTGAGCAGGTTAATAGTGTCCCTTCCTTCTTAGGGACTGCTGTGGGCTTGTTTGAGACTGTACATCTACATTTGAGAGTGTAAATCTACTCTGATGGAAGGAAGCAGGAGTTAATAATTACATTGCTCTCCATTCTTTCATTTAACTAATCTTTAAAGTAAAATAATTTATCAAGTCATAAACAAGAATATTTGCCAGGCAGAACCCACTGTGTGTGTGGAGGTAGAATTTTCTCCACTCTGTTCTGTGTGAGAAAACCCTCTGCAAGGCTTGCCAGGCTTCCTTTTGGGTGACCTGCTGCTGTACACGTGGTGGCAGAGGTCTGTGCTGCAGGTTTTTTGCTCTCATCAGAATTTTCAGGTGGAGGTTTTTTCCCAAGCCTGTTATCCTCCAGCAGTACTCATCAGTCTGTTGGGAGTGTGTTCGTCTCACCTCTGCCCAGATAGCATGTGGTGCCAGTTATCAGAAGGTCACAGATTGTTTGTTTATGTGATAATATTTACTACACTAACAAAATAGAAGCAATATACTAGAGCTGTATAAAGATCTGTGCTGCCTGGCTTTATGGAGACTGACAGAAAGGCAGATTACCTGACCTGCTGTTTCCTTCTGGTTTGGTTTAATGGTAAGAGCACTGGTGTGATTTGCAGAACTGATGTAATAGACCTTTATTTGTTTCAAAACTCCCTGCTCATACCTGTTGTGCTGGTTCAGAGGGGGTCAGAGCTGTTTGTGTGTTACGGTAATTTAGTAGCTGTAGCTTTTGTTACAGCTCTAACACAAACCCGAATGTTGCTGTTTTACTGGGAAAGTTTTGCTAATTAACGTTAATTAAACTACTGTTGATACTGATAGTTACTTGTTGGGCTTTTGTTTTAAAGCAAGCTTAAAAACTGTTGTTTGGTCTTTCTGAGTGCTTTCTTAAGCAAAAGGAATTGGCAGGCTGAAGAAATCCTAATTCCTCACTGTAGGAAAAAGATACCTTCAACTTCTCTGTGGTTTTAAATATTTGGAAATTTACCTGAAGCTGTAATTCCAGAACGTACAAAGTGCATGCTAATAGTTGCACTTCAAGGCTTTGAAAAAATATATATCTGTATTTTAAATGATGCTTTTGCAAACTGCATAGTCTGTATGTGCAACTGTTCCAGCAGACTAACACTGTTTTGCAAGTGAGCTAAAGAAAAACAGTGTGGCTGTATTTTATAGGAGATGTTAGAATTGCTGGTGCGTTTCAAGATAATTAGATATTACTAGAGTTGAACTCTTTGTCTTTATGAAATAAATCAGCTTCTTCCCATTGCTGCTCTTCCCATTTTTTTTTTCCCACACAAAACCTTTTTCTCCTGCTTCATCTTTTTGTTTTGTAAGTACTTTTTCTTTCAGATCAGTTGAGGTAACAGTTCCTCTCTTTTCACTCTTCTGTTAGCAAAATGCATCTTCCATCACCTGAGGGAAGAGAAGCAGCAGACTCTCACAGCACTTGCTTACAGAGATGGGAAGGAGGGATGATATGTAGATGCTTTCCAGGGAAGAAATAGAAGGTTATTCCCACACATGCAGTGATTCAGCTAGATTGTTTTTATGTACAGTGTGATTAAAAAAAAAAAAGGCAGTGGGAAGTAAGGGTATTTCTCAAAACAGTCTTTCCAGTTGGCATTTGGTGTTTTTGCTGGAAATGCTGGAAAAATAAAGAGCAAGACTGAGAATGCATATGACATGGATTTAAAAGCCAGTAGATTAGTTGCTGAGTTACACTTCAAATCAATTAGTGGTAGGACTAATTCAAGCATCTGATTTATAATTAAAGTTCAGTAGGATTTTTCTCCCTCTTGAAAGACAAATTTCTGTAGGAAGAATTCTAGTACATCCAAGTGTACTTTAGGAAGGCAAAGCACACAGTGAAATTTATTAACAGACAAAAAAATGCTCACTTTTACCTTGGTAGGAAAAGAGGTACATTACTTCTTGACTAAAGAATATGCTTGGGAATTTTAGTTAGAAGTAGCTTAAATCAGTTCAAAGAAGAGAGCGCTCATGCTGATTGAAACAAAGGATCTAAAAAATAACTAAAAAACTGGAAAGACAGAGATACCAGTTTAAATAATTAAAAAGAACTGTCTTCATTTCTTCTTTGTCCAGTGTTTTAATGTCTGTACGACACTATGCTGTTTCCATAAAGCAGTGCTATTTTAGTGTCTTTTATGATGCAGTTAAACCCACAAGTTAATGTAAAATACAGAACATAGGTAAAAAAACAACATTAATTTTTGGATTAATGGGATTTTGGGGCAGTGGGAGTTGATTGGGAGGAAGAAATAGGCTTTCAAGTATTTGCACAGGATAGAAAGTGTAGGTTTGTAGTGTAAATTTAGTGGCTTTTTTTTTTTTCCCCACAGCATTTGAAGGCACATGCATAATCAGTCCACCACAATTAGTGGAAGTGGACAAACTATCTCCATGTTTTCAAAACTCAGTATCAGCATGATCAGATTAATCCCAAAAGACTTTAGTCCTGAAAACAAGATCTGGGTTCCGAAATAATTTACATATTTGTGGAGATTTTGCTCTCCCTTGGTCCTAAAAGGCAGTTCTGTGAATTTCTCAGCAGACAGCAAATGTTAGTTAGAAAGGGCAGGCTGTTCTTGGGTGAACCCTGAAAGCTACCAGAGGTGGTTTTTTGGGTATAGCTGTGCCTTTTGAAGTTCTGCTTCCATCTTTTCACCCTTTGCCATCCTGGGGGGCTCAGGGGGTGAGGGCTCCTCCTTGGGCTCCCCACAGCTCTGAGAAGTGGCTGCTTTACCTGAACTGATAAAGGTGGTGGGATTGAGCTTGGCTAAGTTTGCCTGCATGGATTAGGTTGGTTTGTGTAATCCTGTTATGACAGACCCTGTGACTGGGAGGCCAGGCAGTGGTGACAAACACCTGGGCTAAAATTGGAGGGACAGATATAAACCTCATTTGCCTACCTGTCTGCAAAGGGAAATTCTCCATTTGCACCTTAAGAAACTGTTTTTACAGTGGATATCCTGATTTTTAGTGATATTTAGCAACCTTATGCAGTGGAATACCTGTTTTTTTCCTGCACGTCTGTTTTTAGGTAAACTGTGAATAGATGGTCTGTGAAGCTGTAATTCAAATGGGAGAACTTAAGAAAAAAAGTGTGATATCAAAAACTCAGCTCCTGAAGCTTTCCTGGTTTTGTCAAGTTACTATTATGGACATGTTTTGGGGTGTTTGATTTTAAAGCTCCCATAGGGCATACGTGTCTCAAAATATGGTTACTATGTGACCTATAATATATTGATATGCTTCAGTAACTAAGGATATAAAAATTGATAGTCAAAGTCTCTGAGGCTTTTGAAAATTGTTTCCTTTATTATACATAATTTTATTTTCTTATGAGGACTGATGTGTCAGTCACAATGAAACTTAAGTGCCTATTAAATCACCTGCAAATGCAGTTAAGTGGTTTTTTTTTTGTGTAGCTTAAGCCAGCAAATATTAAAAGGATTTGTCTGCTATGGAGGCCCAGGTGGTAGGGAAAGGATCTCAGCAGATGCCTCATATTTACAGTTCCCTTCAGGACTCCAGTGTTTGGTTTTGCCTGAGTTTGTAGGTGGGAAAATAATTTGTGATCTTTACTGTGTCCGCTGTTGTTCCTACTTCATTATTCAACACATGAAGATGATAATAGTAATCTAGAAAATATTTTATTAAGCTTGTGGAAGATCAGTGTTAAAATTGAAGGTTAATTTAGGAAGGTGTTGAATTCCCTAATACAGTTGTGAGGGGGAGAGTGAGGACTGGGCTTTCTGTGTCTTTGCCTTAGTACAATTGTTGTTCAAAACTATTTCAGAACCAAAAGGTCATGAATAGTGGGGTAAAGCTTTGTTTAATTCATGAAACTTAAAAAGTTTTGGCAGAATTTACCAGTACCATCTTTTTCTTAGTAAAATACCTTTGGAGGCTTCAAACTGAAGTTAACCTCTCTCCTGTGCAATGCTGACTTTCCTTTTTGGAGTGAAGGGATGGATGCAGTTTGGATTCTTAAGTATTGACGCTTTCAGTGGCTAAAATGCCTCAGGTTCCTCCTTCACATTCCTCTCCAAAGACAGTTATAATTCTGAAATTCTACAGTATTTCTCCTTGTTTCCTTCAATTTTATTTTTTTTTTTTAGTCCAGATGAGACTATAAATGATAGGGGCAATTAAACACTGTTCTTTAGGAATTATTTATCCAAAGAAAACTGAGATACAAAAGACTCATTTAATGCTGCAGGACTATGTTGCAAATATCCCTTAAACTCTTAAAGTCTAAAGCATAAGAGTTTGGGAAGATGAAAGTCACCTGTATGTTCATTGTTTGCTTCAGCCCACCATCCACAGTTTCTAAATAATTTAGATTTTCATCATTCTGCAAATGAAACTTCCTTCAGAAATCCTGCCAAAACCAAACTATAGTGCATGAGCACTAGATGATTTTTTTGAGTATAGTTGATATCCAGTGTTTTAAATTATCTTCAGTGACGTTGCAAATAGCCTTTGTGTGGAAAGGAATATATAAGCCCAAGGCAGAGAAACTCTTAGAGATGGATGAGCAGAATTTTGAACAGTTGGAGCAGAAGCTGTGGGTAACGCCCTGATGAGAGAAATTAGAACATGCATGCCTGAGTAATTTCTCCTGTGAAATGAAGAATAAAGAGGAGCCAGAGGAGAGTGGAAGTATAGCCCAGAATTCCAGAATGACCAAAGCAGGAATTTTAAAAAATAAAACAAATTATTCTGGTTAGTATAATATGGTATGTTAACACACAAAGCAACACTTAACTACTATCCTATGATTAAGCAAAATGGGTCAGAACGATTTTGAGCTCGCTGGCTGCTCTGCTTTAGCAGGACTGGGCTCTGCTGCTCAGCTGCTTGGGACAGTGGGGTTGAGGGAATGGTCCCACTCAGCCACTGGTGTGGCTGTCAAGCCCTGGGCACTGGTTCAGTCAGTCTGGCTTCCTCCAAGCTGCCAAAATCTGTGAGGACAGTGGGCTGCTCATTTACTTTGCATCCAGATCTGAGTGCAGAGAAGTGACACTTGTAGTATCTCCAGTTGTGTTTCATAGTGTCACATCCCTCCCAGTGTCACTGTTGGTTCCAGTTCTGGACTTGCAGCAGGAGACTTGTGCTGGTTTAGGTGTCAGGTAGCTGAAGTGCACACATCAAGTATGTGTGCTAGGCCACATTATCTGTGTGCTCTGCATATCAAACAGAAATGACATTTTTGTTCGTACATGATTATTTTTTAATTGATTGCCAGACTTGCAGCAAGATTCATACTCCAGAACAATGTCTTATGTAAAGGAGCTTGAGATTCCTGAGTTTTACATTTAGAGCCCACAAGTTATGCTACAAAATAAAGTAAGTTGTGATCAAACTAAGAAAGTAATGTAATGCACTATGTTCCATAGTACTTTCTCCTACTTTTTACCTTGAGTCTCACAGTCTTGTGTTCCTCGTGGGGCTATTCAGTGATGCTACCATGGGAAGTCATTCTTGTGATTACAAATTTTGCAGCCATAGTTTATTTTTTAATGATGCATCACTGTCCCTCTCAGTGGGGCATGAAATTCAATGGAGTGGCTTCTCTTTAATTCTGTTCTCACTGTGAAATTCTGATGGAATCAGCTTACCAGACTTGAAAACAGGTGTGATGCAGGTAGAACTTTGTTTTAAAACCTGTTTAGAGAAAGTGTAAGAAAGCTTTTTATTTTACTTTCTCCCATGTGTTAAGATTTCCTGAAGTACAGTTCAAAGATCCACTTGTTTACTCCTATTTGCTGTAACAAAAATGGTAAACTAATGCTCTTATGCATGGCAGAGAATTCTCTCCATGCATCCTAAGTATGCTTTGGGTATGCTTCAGTATGACTATAGAGCCAAATGAAATGTATTTCAATCGTGAAATCAGGTTTATTACAGTGTAATTTCCTTCTATAAACAAGTCTCCTTTAAGGACTTTTATCTGAAATTACTGATGAATGTAATGGTATTAAATAATTAAATAATTAAATACTGTTGTGGTGCCAAAAAGAACATCTCGGACTCTTTGATCTTCATTTTGGCTAAATATAGAAAATTTCACTAGAGACTTTTGTAAACAGACTCCATTAATCCTAACAAATTATTTTGAAAAACAGCAACTATAATAGATGTTGATTAAGACAGTGAATAACCTTGAGTTTTAATTTTCAATACAGCATAAGTTAACTCCACATTAATTGGAGTCACACCTCTAAGTCATGTTGTACTGCTCTGAAATCCACGTGTGCCTACTTCTGTTTGTCTTGGCTTTAATTAATCATTCCCTTATTTCTTGGCAGCAGCCTGTTATTGGGAAGGGAAATATGGATCCAGGTGTAGTCTTGAGCCCCTGTAGCTTCTGCCTGCCTTCTGCACACCACGGCTCTGTGCAGCACAGGAGGTCCTGGCAGCAGGAGTCTTGCAGCAGATGAAACACAGATATGTCTGTACTATTTCCAACTCTATTGCTGATGAGAACTCTCTTGAGTAGTCTTTAAGCCTTTCTTCTGTCATTGAAAAAGTTCAGATTTCATTCTTTTCTACATGTGCAGTGTTTACTAACATTCTGTGCATGAGTAATGTAGGTTTGTGTGTTTGCAGGTAGCTTAATTTTTTTGTTTTGCCCCAAAGCTTTTCATGACTACCTCAGAATAAGAAGGATCCCATTCAAAGAAATGCAGACATCTGTTATTTATGTTTAGAAAAAGAAATACATCTGGTTCTGACAAGACATCATTATTTTATGTGCTTCTAAAGAATGCAGCGATTGATACAATTATCTGGATTCAGAGTGTCAGTGGAGTTAATAAAGAGCAGTGCCCTGAGAACTGCAGTGTGTGTATGGCTTGGCTCTCTGTGCACTTTAGGGACCTCTTTTCTGATTGCCTTGTTCTTTCAAAGTTCCCTGATGGGATGGGGCAACAATTAACTCCCATAAAGCACGAGCCCAGGAGCAGCTGGGCCCACTAATGGTGGACAGTATGGATTTGTGCTGTGCCATGCATGAATTTCTCCCCAGGGATACTCCCTTGGTATCATCCCAGCGTGTCTCATTCCATTCAGTGCCCTCAGACAGCATGGTGTTGCTCCTTGTGGCTTGCAGTGCATGTGGGCATTCAGTCCTTGCTGAAAACGCTGCCCCAGAGCAGTGTTTCATGTGCCTTGTGGATGTAACCAGTCTGCTCCAGCTAGTCCAGAGGAGCAGAGGCAGAAATGGGGCTGTCTTTCTTCATCAGTTCCCCACTGTGAAGCCCCTAAAGATGGACCTGACTCCCCAGGTCTTCCTGTAAGCTGGTTCACCAAATTACAGTTGAAAAATAATTTCTGTTTTCAGGAGTTTAATTATTGAGGGTTTGCCCATTTTCCTTGTTGCTTCTGGTTTTGAAAGCTAGATTAATGGTCAAGCATGTGGAAACTAAATTAGCGATTCAGTACACGTGACTGGCAGCGAGGACACAGTGAGCTTGGTCACTGGAGTGCTCAACTTGTCCTTTATCACCTACTTCTCACCTGAATCCCGAACTTGCACTGGGAATATAACTGTGAGAAAGTTTAAATGCCAACACATGGAATAGCAGTGAAGAATAGAGAAGCTGAAGAAGCTGGCTGAGAAGCTGAAGGCAGAGTAGTCAGTGTGGTGTAAGTTGTAAGTGGTGATTTGGAAAGTGCACATTAACTCCAGGATGTAAGCTTCCAAGGAAAAGCAAGAAAGCAGCTGTAGGAGGAGGTAAGAGATGTCCTCTGTCAGGGGAGTTTTTCTCTTAGCCTTACCTATATAGAGAGTAATGGCAATGGCCACCCCAAGCTGCCAGGCTTTTGTGACTGTTCCCCTAACTTGGGGGTGGAGGGAGAGAAGCTTGTGTTGTTCAGAACACTGCAATATTGGAAGAACTTAGCACAGGTGGTTTGAGTTCTTTTCCTGCTCTGACTCTGTTAAACACAGCTGTTGGATAGTTTAATCAATTTTGTTGACACCTGTATACAGCTTCCAGTTATTAACATTTGATTTATTTAAGTGTGTGTGCAGTAGGGAAGTATTAGATTCCCCATCTCAGCTAAGGACCTGGTCTTAATAAATTGCTCTCTTCTGTTGGTCCCTCAGAGCTTTAATGAAAGATGCAGTTGTACTTGGTAACTAGAAACAATACATTCTTAAAAGATAACTAGCTAATACTATAATGGTCATTGTAGGAAACAAATGAAATGAATTTAGTTACTCTGTGGCTGGAATTACATTATTAGTCAAGTTGATGATGTGTTTCTAGTACTACAGAAGCACAGAAATTTGTAGCACTGTATGAAGACCTTTTTATTTCAGCTCTCATTACAGGCAAGCTAAACATAACTTACTGACAATGAAAAGCACATGTAATATGGTAAATTATATATGGGTTAACTGTCTGTCAGTCACTTATTCTCTGAGCAACTGCTGCTGCATGCGTACTACATATTTTCTGGGGTTATGGAGGGAGAGAACATTTTTAGTTTATGTGACTTCTATAAGCAGTAAAAGAAGCAGTTTTTCTAGCTCTAGTACTGGCACAATTACTGTCAACTTTTGCAAGTGTGGTATTGAATACAGACTGCTGCCTGAAACTCCCTGCCTTGGTGCCAAGGGGCTGACTAGGAAGTGTTTTTGTGAAGTGTGTACTCAGAGCCACAGCTGCGTTCATAGTTGAAGACTGAACCATTTCTGTGTTATACTGGCATTAAAATAGAGTGTGACTTTGAATGTGAATTGAAGGTACTTGGATTTAGATTTATTTCCATGCTTTTAGCAAGTCAAATGCAATATTGACCTTTTGGCATAAGAAGGTAGTGTGGAAATAAATGCTACAAAGTGTTGTGAATGTGGATTTTTTTTTTTTAATTGCATGTTGCTCTAAAATTGTCCCTTAATGAAATTGGGAACTAGGAGCTTAAAATATTTTTGGTTAGAACAGTGATCTTTCATTTGCATGTGGGGTTTTTCTGACTCTTTGTTCTTTCTTTTTTTATTTCTTTCTTAGTCTTCATGAAGAAATCATTGACTTTTATAAGTATATGTCTCCCAGACCTGAAGAAGAGAGAATGCGGATGGAAGTGGTGACCAGAATAGAAAATGTTATCAAAGAGCTCTGGCCTAATGCAGATGTGAGTAGGACACTGTTTTACTTGTTAATATGTAAAAGCAGCATTTAGTGCCTATTTACTTTATGGAGTATTGAATATTGAAAATGCCGTTTATTTTTCCATGTTAAACATAAAAAGACTTCTGGTGAAATGAGAGGGGTCATCTTTCTTACTCAAATAATACATGGTAAAGTTTTCTATCACACATAGCATCAAAGACAAGTTAGTCCTGCTGTAGTCAGTGAAAAGGCGTAAGATGTGGCAATGTTCAGTCTCATGAATATTTATTTGATAAGATGAATGGGAACATATCATACATGTATGCATGTGTTGTGTTTAAAAAAATCTTCTGAAACTCCTGTCTTTAGTAGTAGGGCTTTTATTCCAAAGACCCTGATCTTGAATAAATCTGTTAAGGTGGTGTACCAGCAATGTCACATTACATAGACTATGGTATTTTTAATGGGCAGTTATACTAAATTGATATATTTTACAAATTAATAAAAACTCAGGAGTCTGTGTTTAGGAAGAAACAATTCTGTAGATCTGTGTGCTGAGCTGTGTAATGCCTCTTTCCACTGAAGATGGGATTTTGCTAGTACACACTCAGTCAAAACAAGAGTTTCTCCTATGCAGAGCTGTGGGGTTTTTTGATAAAGGTTAGATTAAAAAGAAGACAGAGAAGTTGCATTCATAAGTCAGTATGTTTTTTTGGGGACAGAGTTGGGTTTCTGGCATAATTAAATCTAGTTTAATTATATTCTTCTACTAATATTGTGTTCATTTCCAGAATGCAAATTTCTAGTTGTAGTCATCTATTTGTAGATAACAGTAGCTGAAAATAAGGGCTTGTTAGCCAGAATAGCAAATCAGATTCAGACAGCAGAATCTCTAGTATAAGGCATGCTCTTTGATCCTGCCCCAGTAAAAGACAGTGTTTTGACATGAGTGACTTAAATCCACTGTTCATTTCAAATCTTCTTAACCTGTTTTTTGGAATGTCCTTTTAGAAATCGGCAGAATATGACAGAATATGAATTCTGTATAAGCCCTGTGTATGTGATGTGTGGGTTTGTGTGTAAAATATACTCACATTTTCCAAGTGGTTATTGTTATGGACGATGTATCAGAGAGCATCATATGGAAGGAGCACTCTCACTCGGTGATTGCTGCCTTTGCACAGCTGGAGGGAGGTGTTTGAGTCATTACGCCACTTATCTGGCCATTTTCTCTTTGAGCAAACACAGTAACCTTTCCATGGGAACTGTGTAAGAGAGCAGCATGTGCCACAGGTGTTGCACAGCTCTCCTCTAACCCAGTGAAACAATCAGGTGAACCCTAATCAAGAGCAGGAGTAGTGGTCTGACAGGCAATAGGGTAGGGAGCAGTGTGGGTACCACACCCTGCCAGTGCCTTGGAGGAGAGGATTTCACCAAAACCACTGATGGCTTCAGCCTAGAGATGTTGCAATTTCCTAGACAAGTTTGTGTGCTGCAAACTTAACTAGTCTAATGGGGTGAATGGATTTATTACCAGGGGATCTCTCTTTGTTACTGCTAGCACTATGAATGGGGCACAAGAACATACTGCTTCCAGAGGTACTCTGTGGGACAGGCTTGATCTGTGAAAGTCTTTTATATTAAAAGTAACTTTTTACATACATACATAGCATACATATATGTGTGTGTGTGTGTGTGTGTGTGTGTGTGTGTGTGTATAACTTTGCATCCTTGAGAACATAGTCTTTCTTTAAGCTGCTGAAAGTTTTCTGTAGCCACCAGGTATTTAAGGAGGGGAAGCAAATTACAAGTCCTACCACAAGTGACAGCTGACCACTGGGCTTAGCTATAACGTGACTGAGAGGAAGCACACATTGTGTAGTTGAAAAACCAAAGTTCACTTTTCAATTAGTGCCAGTTAAATCTGCCAGGACTGTCTTTCTCCGCTGTGCTTGAAAATGTTGGAGAGCGAGAGCGTGCCAGTTCCTTTTTCTCAAGTCAGTAACTGTTCTTCAAAGCCCAACTGCATTTTGTCTGCAGTTGTTACGTTGAGGAAGAATTCTCCTTTCTGTATGTCCTTCCGTTTTCTGGAGGCTAGAAGGGAACTGAATGGTGACACCAGCATTACTGTGGTGTTACTTTTCTGAAACTTATTTTGCCAGATCAGCTTGGGAACTGAACTGCTGAACTCAAAAGTGTTCGACTTGGACAGTCTCTTGTAATTTTTCAGTCATTTGAGTTAATCACTAACCTTTTGACAATCTGTATTGGTTTAGCTACTTCTAAGATTCAGGTTTTGAGTGCATGCTCTGAGAAGGTGGAGTGTTATCTGGTCCAATGTCCTAAGCTCTAGCTGTAGTGTAAAGTGTTGAGTTAATGTTTAAGCTATTCATTTTGAGTCGTTGATACAGCCAAACAAGCTTAAATAAACTTGGAAGTTAAACATACACATTTAGCTTGTTATTTCTCACTAAACACATAGGTAAGACATAAAAAACATATAACTACATAAAAAATAGATACTAAGAAAAGAAAAGTAAGGCTTCACGAATTTAAATGTACAGAGAATGTATATGTGGAATGTTCCTGAGTGCATCCTTTTTTTTCTCCCTCCCCTGTTCCACTTAGGAAAAGGCTGAAAAAGCAGATTGGGGGGGTAAAACTAGGCATCCTAAACTGTTAATTTATTTATAGAAGTTAGCAATTGTGTCATTTGCTCTCTTACTCAGGGGAATGTGCTTAGAAGGAAACATTCCTAGTAAGTGAGAACGGTTCTTGGCATCAGCAGGGCTCTGACCATAAGAAACACTTTAATTATGCTGAAACCAAACAACCCAAAACATTTAAATGAAAACTTTTAAGACAAAGATTTTTGACCAGTTTAGTAGGAAAATTTGGCTACTAAACAAATAAGTACTTACGCAGTCTAATTTAGGATACATTTGTCATGATATTCTCAGCTTCATGTCCATGTGACCACATAGATCTGAAAGAAGGGAATGTTGTATACTTCACACACTTCAGTTATGAAAATACTATGATTGGGAATGAAGGTAGAAAGATGAACTCTATTTAGTTTGATAAACTTCAGAAAATTCTACTGAAAGATGTAGAAGAAAGGGAAATTAAATTGGCTGTGGATGGATTTTTTGTTGTTTTGACAGAGGGATTTTGGTACCAGAAATTTACCATGCATTTGTGGGTTTCCAAGTTCTGTTGTGCTTAGTGAGCATGTATTTGGACACATACTGTAATTAAAACTCCTTCAGGAACTCTGGAATTTAATATGAAGTTCACAGAAATGTGGGATAAACAGTAACAATAACATGGAGGAGTAGGAGTCATTACACTACTGTGAAGACTGAAGTTATCTTATGAGTGCAAATACAGATCTCTGTCCACAAGCAATAAAAACATGATCAGCAGCATTGGCACACCACAAAAACTAATGCTCATGTCTCAAGCCATAATAGTGTTCTGGTTTGGGATGCATTCAATGCATGCATGGATACAGAGCTTCAACAATTTAAATTCCAAATTGATAATAAATCAAAATCCTTTAAAATTTGTGTTCTGATTTCTCCACTCTTCCTCTTTTGTCTTTCCAGTTTTTGTGCGAGAGTGGTTGAAGTGTGGGTGTGGGTTTCTTTTTTAATAGTTCAGTGTTTCTCATACTCCAAATTATTCTACAAGAGCAGATGTTGTCTCATTCCTTTTGGTAAAGGTCATATATGTTGTATCAGTAAGTTTATGAATACTTTCAGGGTTGTTTATTCAGTAAAGGCTCTCTTTGCTGTTCAGCTGAACACACTATTTTGTTTGATAATGTGAAAGCACGTTTAGTTTTTTCCGAACCCATCAGTGGCTGTTTCATTGTGCAAAAGCACTTTTCTGGTGGTTTTGATGCCCAAATGAATCCTGGTTTGACTGAACCCAGTTTCATAGAGGATACTTTTATTACTACCCTGGATAAACATAGTGATAATTATTATTATTATTACATTCTTAGCTTTGTGATGCCTTTATGCTTTTGTACAATACTGAAGTTTGTGCTGTGGCACCTCTCACAGTCTTTGCCAGTTTGAGAAGCTGTGAACTTTCAGTATTAAATTGTGCATGTACTTTTTATTGGGGTGTGGGGTGAGGGGCCAAGAGGAATGAAGAGATAAAAAATAATCAGGATGAAGCACTCAAACTGCTTCTTAGTCTACTAAAGTATTAAGGCACTTGCAAAACATCATCTTTTCGTGTCTCCCCCTTTTTCTTATCCTAAAGGGGAAAAACATAAAAAGTGGGTCACTGGACATACAAATAGGTGGCAGTCAAGCTGGTGTATGAGACTCATTAAAGCAGAATACTCAAGTCGGTATAAGGTGGCTCCAGGAAACACATCAGAAGAATGGCTGAAAATTAGCCCAAATGTGTAGATATTTTTTACTTTGAAGTCTCCCCAACCTCCCTTTGAGACTCAGCACATGAGTCTGACCTCCCTGCAAGGCTTGGCTAAGTAATTGGAGTGTGGTTTTGGACAGCTTACAGGGGAAACCTGATTATTAACACCTCCAGTGCTAGTAAAAATCCAGCATAATAAAGTAATTCTGTGGGATGCGAAGTTTTATGCAACTTTCATTTGTTGTTTAAGCAGAAATAGACAGAGGTGTGCTACTTGCTTTGTAATGCAGAAAAAAAAATGGGGCATGATAGAATTGATTTTTTTTTAAGTATGCAAAGCAATGGAAATATGTTAAACCTCGAAAATGTTTAAATACTGAGAGGTATACTTTGAGATGTGAAAAAAAAAGCAAACTAAACTGATACTGTTTTTCTTAAATGTTCTGTCATCATTAAACAGTTCAAAATCTTGGGTTCTGGGTTTTTGACAAGTTTGGTCATGGGAGCAATTTTTACATTGCAAAGCAATGTTTATTATAGAAATCAAAGTTATTAGTGTTATTAGTGTTTTATGAGTAAAAACAGTCAGGATCAGCTGTTTGTAGCACATTGAAGTGCATTGTAGTACATTAACAGAAGTGTTCAGTGCCTGTTAGCAATACCAAAATCTACCAATGGAGGGTAGCAATAGCCAGCCTTTATAAGTAACTTAATAAACTTTGTCTTCTGAAGCCCGAAAAATTTCTTAAGTCATCCTATATGTTTTCTTATATATCCTTTTCTTGTGTTTCAGGTGCAGATATTTGGAAGTTTTAAAACTGGTTTATATTTACCTACAAGGTTAGTAATTTTTCAGTGTAAATGCTACACAAAAGAAAAGTAACTTGTTGAACCTGTAACCCTGGGGTTATTTATCTGCTCTCCCAGGATCTGTGGTATTTATGTCAATACTTGTTATGCTAAGAAAGTGTTAAGCTATTGGTTCTCTGGAAAGTGTACAGAAATGCAATAAATAAGACTATTGACTGTAACACGTGTCTGTATAGATCTTGCATGTATCAGTAGAAGGTTCTGAATTACCATGTGGTCAGAAAAGGCTTATGCTGGGATTTGGCTTCATTAATACAAAAAGAAGATGTTAGCCCTAAAAGAAAAGCTAAATTTTATCTCCACAGATGACTAAATTGAAACCTTTAACATAATGTTGTTAATATTAGCACTGAAGAGAAAATGTTACATACAGAATTGTTTTTCTTTCAGTCTTTTGTGAAATCTGTACAAAGTCAACATCTATCTTTTCCAAATTTATTGCTAGTTTTCATAAGGAGTCTTTAATCAGTGACACTGTATCTTCTGTGTAGAAATTGTGAGTATTTATGACAACTAAATAGAGTGAGAGGCTTAAATGGCTGTAGGGGATAAACACATTTAAATAGCATAAATCTGAGGATAACTTTTGAACTGACTTCCATACTTTTGGAACAGGAGGACATCTAGTACTGACTGCAGATGAGGGATATCATGGTTTCATCTCTATTTGTAAAAGAAAGAACCTGACAGATGCTTTAGTACCTGCTTTAGTTTCAGGAGTTGTAAGGAAGTCTGATTTCTCAGTTTTTGTTTGTAAAGCGAGACGTGAGATGTACAAATACTCATTGTTTTCACATTTGGCCTAATTCCTGGCCTTTTTAAAAATTATTTTTAATCAGGTTAATTAAGTTTGATTTGATGTTAATAATGCTAGAGCAATATTCCTGGCCAGTTGATGGATACTTTACTATATTTGCTTGATTGTTTTGAAACAGATATAACAAAAATGCTTTTCTGTTGTCATATATTGCCTTTCTTGCGTATTTGTTTCAGGTGAGGTTTTGGGGGAGAAAAAATGCAGATACTTCAAATACAGTAGATAAATCCACAAAAAAACCTTCCTGTGGAAGTGCTTGCCACACTTTCAAAATGGTCATCATTTGTGTGTTGGTCATTAATTCACTGTTGCCTTCTATCAAAGCTTCCCTTTGCCCTAGGTTTTCCCTGCCTCTCAGTAATAGTTTGTTTAGATTTCAGGCTCTGGGATTCAGAAAGGCCTGAAGTTTGTTTTTAATGCTGTATCTTTGTTGGGATTTGTTCTATATCCATTAAATTAAGCTGCTGTTGAAGGTTTGGACACACAGTGGCTTTGCTGCTGGATCTCTGTGTCCATTTGCAGGCAGTATCTATGCTCAAGGTGGCAACAGAGCTGCTTTTTCTCTCTTGGTGTGCATCAGGAAAATGTTTCCTCTTTTTAACTATCAGCAATGGGTTTAACACTAATTTAGTTCAGAAGAGACATGTCCAGCAGCATTTCCTGCTCTTCAAGCCAGTTTTGAACACATTTCTGAAAGTGGCTGGGTGCTGCCTGTCCTTGTCAGCCCAGGGGTCTGTGGCTGAACTGCTGCTTGGCAGGAGAGAGCTCATCTAATGCAGATGTAGTTTCTTTGGGATTGTTAAAGCAGTGCTGTTTGTCAGTCAGCAGTTCTATAGAATCTGTTGCAAGGGGAAGGATTTCTAAACTTTTTTGTCTTTTCTGTTACACATTTTTCCATATCACTGAAGCAACCTGCTAGCATAACTGTAGGGTTACATACTCACCTCCTTAAGTGTTCCTGGCCAAGCAGGGGAATCCAAGGACTTGGGGAGCAAAGACCGAGAAGATCAGGATCTCACAATAGCCCTCACTGGCTTCAGATGTGACACCAGCCACCTTTGAATTTGAGTTCAGGGATTGGATTAGGGTGTCAGCTTCCTGGGTAATGAAATGATTTTGTGTGTGCATAGGGAGGAAGTGTAGGAAGATGGAGACACCACTTCAAGGAGCTGAGTTAATGAGTGAAGTTAATTAGTGGCTTGATCTTATTTAATAGCTTGTTGCTTCTTGAAGCCAAATTTGCCATGTTTTCTTCTCCCTTTCCTTGCTCCCTGTTCTTGGTACTACAGGCCAGCAGCTTACCCTGTACCCTCTGGTGCTCTGATCATCCAGAAAACCAACTTAGAGATGCAAAGAGACAGGAAATTACCCCAGAATGTTCTGTGGGTCCTTTAAAGGGGGAGTGAAGGAAGTTTCTGCCAGACCCATTAATAGGTTGAACTGATTTGCTGTGCATTAGGCAAACACCAGACCTGGAGCAAAGGAAGAGACAGGGTCATGCATCTGGTGGTAGAGGATGGGAAACAGGACTTTTCCTTTCAGTGTCAGGCTGTTAAATGGACATTCCTGATGAACACAGCCCAAAGCTGGTGATTCACAATAAGTTCATTCCTTGCTCTGAATCATTCCAAAGAAGCTGATCCCTCTCTGCTCACAGTGTGGCCTGAGGAGACTAATTTTAGGTTTTACAGCCTAATTGATTTATGTTTATCTGTCCCCTCCTCTAGGTAAACTGAAATGGTCTGTGTTTCCCCAAGCGTAACATCTCCAGCCATTTCCTTGGAAAAATCAGAATTAATTAGTTGGTTCAGCTATGTTCTGTCAGCTTTATTCAAATTATGTATAGATGTCAGTTGTTTGTATTTTAAGTGTATTGGTATTTTAATTTTGAATAAATATTTTTTTTTCCATTTCAGTGATATTGATTTAGTTGTGTTTGGAAAATGGGAGACATTACCTCTTTGGACCCTGGAAGAAGCTCTTAGAAAGCACAATGTAGCAGATGAAAACTCAGTGAAGGTTTTAGATAAAGCAACTGTAAGTTTGGGGGAAGAGGGTATTCCCTTGTTTTAAGCTAAATTTCTAATCAAATAAAGAAGTTGGTTAAAAGAATGAATTTTTATAAGCAGAAACTATTTTGTATATTAAATTTGAAATAGAACATAAAGAACTTTTTTATTTGGTATGATCTTTATTACTGACAAAATAATTGATAGTGCAATAACAAAAGCATTTGTTCTGGAAATTGTCTGATACTTCATATACACAACTCATTGCTTTTAAGAGAGATTGGACTAGTCAGTGTTGTACATTGATTTTTTTAAACTAGTGCATTTCTGGACTGAGTTTTTACATAGGTAAATAATTTCTTTCTTCTTTTTGCAAGTAAGCAGGTATAATCAGTTTTCACAAAGAAGTACTAAGTACAGCCTTGTCTAAATAGGTAGTGATATGTCTTGCAAAAAAATAGATTAATTCCATTATAATTTCCTACCTTTCCTACCTGTAAGAGTTGTAAGAATACTGGGGTATCTAAGTCATAGCTATTATTATTTGAGAGAGGTAATTTGGCAATCACTCAGGTGGAGACACATCAGAGTACTCTCCATATCTTGTACATCTTGGTTGAAGTTCATTTTGGTGAGGAAGTGATGATCCCAGTGACATGAGTTGTGTCATTTCTGATGTCTCCAGGACCATTTCTCTGTGTTTCTCCAGTGTTTGTCTCCCTCTGGTGTCTGTGGTCTCCACCAGAGCTGAGCTGCTGCAACAGCAACTCACCCAAACCAATCCAAAATAAATCACCTGGAAGGTGAAGCATTAAGTTCTGTTCAGCAGGACAGTAAATTGAAAATAGTGTTTATGAGTTAGAAAAGCAAAGTTTATGTAAGCAGATTGGCAAGGCGAGTGAGTTCATAAATAGGAGTCTTCATTTCACCGCCTACCTCCTCTCTATAAGTTCAGAAAAAACTTCAGGTTTGCTGCTGCATATAAGTTTTAAATGAAACCAAGTGTGTCTTGGAAATCTGTATTGACTTATTGTATCTTTCTTTTGCAGGTACCTATTATTAAACTGACAGATTCCTTCACTGAAGTAAAAGTTGATATAAGCTTTAATGTACAGAATGGGGTTAAAGCAGCCCAGCTCATCAAAGATTTTATCAAGGTTAGGCAACACTGTCATGGAACTACACGCTGAGTATTTGATAACTTAATTTTATTTTCTGTTTTCCTTCGACTGCATCCTTACTAGAGATACACTTTTACGCTCTTGGTTTTTGTTGTCTGATAATGCTGAGGAATGTTCTTAAGTTGTAGATATATTGCCTTAAAAGGCATGAAGATACTAAAATACAAGAATGAAATGTGGAGTAGTTTTAATGGTACAATGATTAAGAGAAATGCACTAATCCCTGTTTTAAGTGTTCTGGTCTTTTAACTGTAGTTCATTGAGCTACACACTTCTGAATTTCAAGATGGGAGATAGTCTTCTCATGAAAGCCTGAGGGCATTTTTGTGCGTGAAAGCACAGAAAATCAAGTTGCCTGGGTTACTTGTGCCCCTTTGGCCTTGGGTCAGGGGGTGAGAGGGGTCTGTGCCCCTGGGGATGGGGCAGGAGCTGTGCGTGGCAGCAGGGACAAGACTGCAGCCCCGTGCTACCCCCAGCCCGAAGAGCAGAGCAGGTCTGGTGCCAGTAGCTGGGCTCAGCTCCCAGAGTGGCCTGTGCCTGGCAGAGAAGTGGCCAGTAAGGATGTCCAGGCTGTGGGTAGGGTCAGGATTAGGGTCAGGATCAGCACCAGTGCGGGGCAGCATGGATCAGGCTGACAGTGCAGGGAAGCCGCTCTCGAGCAGAGTGGAGGCACTCCCAGCAAGGCTTCCCACATGGTGCTTTCCCACAGGGCTGTTTTCCCAGCAGGCTGAGCCAAGGCTGTGCAGCTGTGCCACACCACAGCTGGCCTTAAGCATGGGCAGCTGAGGAGGAGGTGGCACAGTTGGCTGTGCTGCTGTGGAGGGTCCTTTGTTTGACTTGGAGAAAACGTGGCATGTTCTTGCCAAGTGACTTCGTTGGTGTTCTTGAGGCACTCTCGATATAACACTTGCAGGGCATTCTCTTGGGTCTTATTTTGTCCCACATAACTTCAGTACCTAATTGAGATATCGTATTTGGCATTATGCTTGGAAATGCCTCTTTCTCTTCATCCAGGTTATTTAGGAAATCTGAGGCAGTTGGAGGCTTTATCAGGGGTATGCAGTTTTCCGAGAAAAATGCCATCTTTACGTTTTGGCATATACTGCTATTCAGCACTTCAGCTTGTGACTGGAAGTTCTTAATAGTTCAAAATCTGCAGTTAGATAGTTAGGGATCTTCAGCTGAACAGGGCTCCCAATACTCACCGTAAGGCTCGTGCAGAGAAGTTCTTGGCAAAATTCTTTCCCCTTAATCTTTTTGCAGTCACAGACATCATAATCCATATTTCATCTGTGACACTAAGGAACTTTTTGGCTCTGTGTTGATAGAAGCAGTGATCTTATTGAGCCTCTTTTGCCCCTCCCCTGTGAGGGGTGTACAGAGTGCAGGTGTAGCTCAGCCTCCACTGCTGTCCCAAAGGTCTGTGTTCACCACACCTCTTAGGGGAATTCATGCAGATAAGCCCTTTAAAGGACCAGTTACCCAAAGGTATTTTGCTTGTCTGAAAATGTTGCCTGGGTGTAGTAATTTTGAAGGGCTTTCTTTAACTCTGGGCATCCGAAGTACTTGCAGGACAGAAATCTCAGGGCACTTTGAACTACCTCTCAATTGTAGCAAGAAGGTTTTGTTACAGATGTTGGTACCTCCACAGTTGTTCCTTTGCTATACTTTCACTTGTGTGAGAAAAGTGTGTGTGTGTGTGTGTATTCAACCCAAATACTTCTGATTTTATGATGTAATAACTTTTTTCTGTTGTTAATATCTGCCACCAGAGTTAAACAGGTAAAATACCTGTGGTGATCACAGGCAGGACATTGGCTCTTCTCCACTGTTACTAAAAAGGATAGGTTAGATTTATAGTTAGCTTATAGACAAAATATAATAGATAGTTTCAGTATGCTTTCCACTGTATGCATGCATCACAGTATTGTAACAGTTTTGTTTTTCTCTTTCAGAAATATCCTGTGTTACCATTTCTAGTTTTAGTATTGAAACAGTTCCTGTTGCAGAGGGACCTTAATGAAGTATTTACAGGTGGAATTGGTTCTTATAGTCTCTTTTTAATGGCTGTCAGTTTCCTTCAGGTAAGTTCAATGGAGTCTATCAATGCCATTCGTGCTTAAGGACATCACCTTAAGAAAGAATTTGATCAACCCTCAAATTTTATCATTTAAGCTGTCATTTTTTGGAGGTTGCACCCCCTTTTCATTTAAAGTTAGATATGTCCCATCTGTCTTCTGTTCCTTCTCTGATGCTGATACTTTTGGTAGGAAAGGTGTTTGGAACATCTGTTGGTGTACCAATGCCAGGCACTGATACATATGATTTTGATACACATGATATGATGTGTCATTCATAGTAAAATAACTTGAATATTGTATAACTTGCTTGGAATGAGTTCCATAAGGTTGGTGTTAGCTGCAGCTGTCCTTTATAACACTTGGTTTCCAGGTCCTGTATGTGCTTTCACAAATGCAGTGTAATTTTGATTCTCTGGGTTTCTAAGCTGATATCAAACAAACATGTTTTACAACTTTCTCTTAAATCTAATAGAACAGAATGCGTGAGCTAAATCTATATTGTTGTGCCTGGGAGAGGGAAATACTGGACAATTATAAAGTAGCTGATTTCTGGCTGTGTCAGCCCTGTTCTTTCTCCTGAACTAAATGTTATGTATAACTGAGTTTGCAAGTGTATGTCTACTTTTCTAGACTGCGATTACTCTAAAACCTGAGCCTGGAACTGGAGCTCAGTGTTTGCTGAGTGCCTTTGCAGTTCCCTGCTGAGCACAAAAGAAATAAGGGCAACATGCATATAGTTTAAAACTAAAATATCTCCTAATCCATTTTTTTTCTTATGTTGAGTAACAGCACTTCCATTTACTCATTGAAAAAATAATTTTTAAAGAAACATTAAGTTTTATATCTGTTACAGTTCTGAGCTGGTTTTGTTCACTCAGGCTCCTTACTTAACAGTAGAGGGGATCCTGTATATAGCTGTGCACATGAGAAGTCTGTATTTGTATTGCAGACCCAGGTTTGTGAGGTGGAAATACCTGCTTTTTCACAAGAACCCTACCATTAGTGCTGGAAGTTCACTTATTGGACTGAAAGTTCAAATGCAAAAAGATTAATGCTTGACAGCCTTGTTTTGAAGAGGTAATTATTTTATAAAAGCTGTCATAGCATCTTATTTTAAAGATGCAAAACTACTTTATCAAGGGAAAATACTTTATTTAGACATATCTATTTTTATTATGTATTTAGACATGTATTCTGGGAAAAAGAGAAGAACTTGAAATCTTAAATGAATGATTTTTTTTTCTCTCTTCTTAATAGCTGCATCCCAGGGAAGATGCCTGTATGCCCAATGCCAACTATGGTGTTCTTTTAATAGAGTTTTTTGAATTATATGGACGTCACTTCAATTATCTGAAGACTGGAATCCGAATAAAGGATGGTGGCTCTTATGTTGCCAAGGATGAAGTGCAGAAGAGCATGTTGGATGGCTACAGACCATCAATGCTGTACATCGAGGATCCATTACAGCCAGGTATCCTCAGAAACCAAAATGGAACAACAGTACTATTAAATGTTTAATAGATGCACTGCAGGATTTTTTTTCCCTTCATATATTGTACTTGTACCCAGAGAATTGCTGATTTGGAGTTCTATCTACATAAAAACATACATAATCTACAAAATATCTACAATACAAAAAATATATACAGGATACATTAAAAAAAAATCTACATATCTACACAGAAGATCTACATCTAAATCCCTGTAGGTCTTTTAAGCTGTTTATAATAAAGAAATGTATTTATATATATATATATATATATATATATAAATATGTAGCATAAAGCATAAGTATTTATACTTTATGCTAATCCTGTGGCTGCAGTTAGTTGGGACTTAAAGGCAATTTTTAAAACAGATTACTGTCTCCAACCTGAAAGGTGATAAGAGCAGTTTCAATCTTACTCATTTATTTATATTCTTATTTTAAGGTAATGATGTTGGGAGGAGTTCCTATGGTGCCATGCAAGTGAAGCAGGCTTTTGATTATGCCTATGTTGTTCTGAGCCATGCAGTTTCCCCAATAGCTAAATATTATCCTAACAACGAAACAGAAAGGTAAAGTCTCCAAGTCTAAATCTCAGACATTCATTGCTTATATTTTTCTATGTCTAAAAATTAATTGTGGTCATGGTTTTGTTTTTTTTTTCCTGGTTTGCAGTATATTAGGGAGAATAATTAGAGTAACACAAGAAGTGGCCACATACAGAGACTGGATATCCAAGCAGTGGGGAATGCAAAGCAGAACTGAATCTTCATGTAATGGTGAGTTTTGACTCGGCATGGCTGAGGAGGGAAACTTCCTGCACATTGTGCTTGTATAGATTTTGTTGTTGCTTTTGCCTCACATAAGTCAGTGTGTGCATCTTAATAGCAGTTTCTTTTTTTTTTTAGTATTCCTGTCTTTTCATCCAGAAAACTTAGATTTGTACAAGAGTAAAATGTCCCCATCTTTATTGTACTACAATAGATTTGGTTAGTAGAGAGGTCTGTAAAGAGTGCTGCCTTCCAAGAAGAGACTTTGGATTCCAAATTTCCAATTTTAATTACCACATTGTCAGTGTCACGCTTCCTTTGTCCTTTAAATGTGGACAAGGTTTTAACAAGAATTACTGGGCATGCTAGTTTAAATCTGAATCCTTAAATTCTACATTTTTAATATTCATTTTAAAGTCTAACATATTGTATGCGTAAGGAAGCAATACTTAAGCCAGAATTCACTATGTAAGCGGAACAAGTCTTTTAATCAGAAAAGTCCTGAAATATCAATCATGATCTTGTTTTTAACAAATGGAAACACACAAAATCTAACCAGAGAACTTGGCGATGCCCTTTGGAATCACCTTCAATCCATTGCCCATCTTCTGACTTCAGCAGCCAGTTGCCACCCTCTTTTGGTGCAGGTGTTTCTGCTGTCTGGAAGTTTTCAAACTAGAATTAATTTTCATACTCTCCAGTTAATTTTAGAATGTTTCCTGTCAGAAGTGTTCTCTTATTAGCGATTAATCAGAGAAGGTGTTTCAAGGACCCGATCTTTTGGCTAGGCTGGGATTTTTTATTACTTGTTTTTAGAACTTGTGTGAGTGATTTGTCAGCTGGATGTGCTTTGTGCCATTGGAGCTGTCAGCCTGCAGGCCCTGGTGGCCCTGCTGTCCCCAGGAGTGGCAGACAGCCAGTGCTCGGTCCCAGGAGCTCCCATCACCTCCCTTCTAGCTGCCTATGTGCATGGACATTGTGCAAATCTCTACCTCCTAAGTGTCTTATTTCAGATAAAAAGGCAATCAAAAAAAGAAAAATAACCCTGTATTAAGGAAGTAAAGGTGACAGTAACAGTGATTGTCTTGTTGATTTAGTTCAGATTTAAGTTCTAATTCTTTTTTTTTTAAGGCAGAGCATAGTGAGATATGAGAGTTCTGTATCTTGAATTTTCAATGTAAGAAATCCTACAAAGCAATGAGGCTTATTTGGAGTTTTTCAGATCCTAGCAGCTCCAGCAGAAGAAAAATTTGAGTTGCTGAGTATTGGGCATATAGGAACAGAATTTAAATCTATGTATTTGAGTGCTGTTGAAGCATAGCATGAAACAATCTACAGCAGCACATCTGAACTTTGTTACTGCCTTCTTCCACATCTTCTGTCCCTAATTTCCATCTCAAACCCTGGGCAATGCTCAGTGCATTAATGTTAATGTCCATGTGTTACTGGGGATGTAACATGTATTTTGTATCTTAGGGGCTATATTAAAAAACCCCAAGGCAACATATTTTTCCATTTAAATGTGTGGTGATGCTTCCATTTTGTTTTTACTAGGTAATGGAGTAACCTTGATAGTAGATACTCAGCAGCTGGACAAATGCAACAATAATCTTGCTGAAGAGAATGAAGCACTGGGAAAACCTAGAAATAAAACTTCAGAAACACTTAGTAAACATTCTTCAAATTCTTCATCAGGTCCTTTATCATCATCATCATCCACACTGTCCAGCTCTAGTGATGTAGTAAGTACTGGAGGTTTTCTCACTTTGCTTTTTAAAATTTCTTTGGGTTTTTTTCTCTCTAATTTATATTGTCACAAAATACATTTTGGGAGCTCACAATCCTAGTCAATTAATTCTTCCAGAATCCTAACTTGCATAAGATGTTAACTCTTATGCAATTTCTACACATACAAGTTGCAGTGTGTTTTTGACACAATACATGCAGAAAGTGAATATATAGACACAAAGTTCCACAGCCCTCTTTTCTCTGGGAAAACTGTATTTCAAAAGTAAAACAGACTGGTAGTCCTAAGCCACATGCTTTAAAAAACAAACAGGCCAAAAGCTTTGAAAAAGATCTGTCTGGAAAATTTATTTAAAAAATAAAAGACAAATCTCAAAACCAGAATCACACATCAATACATCTTTAAATCTGTTTTACTCGATAAGAATTCTGGATTGAAAGAATTTTAATATCTAGTAAAATAAACAAGTTTTCAGTTTTGTCCACTGTTGACTTTATTTTTAAAGGAAAATTCATTTTTAGAAATACTCACTCTTAAGAAAAGCTCACTAATCCTTTACATTTTCCTGAAGGATTCTGATGGAACACCTTGCAAAACCTCTAAACAGTTGAGTTGTCGTCAGTCTACCACAAACAGAGTGGGGTCACAAGAAGTGTCACTGGAATCCTCCCAGTCAAGTGGGAAAACACAAAATAGCCAAACAGCCAATACATCCAGCAACACGAACAAATCTCAGGTTTGTGAAATGTTTGAAAACAACAACTGTGTAGATTATTTGAATATTACACATATCCCCCCATGGAAGGGTCACTTGTTCTGGAAAGGGAACACTGCATTTTTCACCTCCCTTTTGCCCCATTAAAAAGCTTCCAGCGCTGATTGTATCTAAAGCCACCTATTTCTCTGTTAAGCTTGCACAGATGAATTTGCAACCGTGGCTTTCCCAGCTTTAAAACAGATGAAGCTGGTTTGACTTGTACACCAAATTTGCCAGAGGTATACAGCTGTGTTGCACCCATTTCCTCCTTTGCAAAAAGCACATCAATCCAATTTTGACTGCAAAATTTGAGAAATGAGGCATTCCTACACTCTGTGAAAGCAGTTAGCAAAAATGTGTGTTTAAAACTCTGCCTGGCTGCTGTTTTAGCTGTTGATACTTGTTGATCTGTCTTCCATTAAGGGAGGTGAAGATTCTTTGTGATACATGAAGTTCCCCCTCGTTTTCCCCTATGGCCAAACATCCTTATGATGACACCTATCAGAGCTTAAGCATTTAGGAGATTTCCCACGCCGAGGAGTGCCTCTATGGCAACTCAGTATTCTGGAAATATTCTGTGCCTCTATATACAATATGCCCTGGATACATGCAGTTTAAATTCTTACACTTTTTCAGAAATTAGACCTTTTATGTTTGAAACATAGTCCAGAACCTTCTAGAATACTTTCCTTGAAAATTATTCTCAAGACATGCCTCTTATTTGCTGATGATCTGTCTTCTAACAAGACAATTCACACACCTGGCCTTGGCTATGCTATGAGCGTGTGTTTGTGTTATTGGGCAGAACTAATTCCAGGCTGGAATGTGCATGTCCATGACATACCCCATCTCTGAAAAGATGTGGCATGAGTCCTGGATCAGATTTGAGTAATCTTCCTGTGTTGTCTTAGATTATGGACATTTCTGTAAAATACCTTTATACTTTCCAAAATTCCAAGTGCTCTGCTCCTCTCTCTGGACCTGTTTGGGGCTAGAGATGAACATTTTTTTGCAACCACCCAAGTGGGAGATTGGCACTGCTGTCTCAGCAATGGCCAGGTTTCTTCTGCCATAGCAAGTTTTCCAAGTGTGTTCTCAGGAGTCACCATGCTGGTTCTGCAGAGGCAGGGATGTGTGATTGCCATTGCTTTATTCCCTCTGGCAGGGATTTACCATGTTCTCTTTCCTCCACAGCATGGATCTGCACGGTTGTTTCGCTCTTCTAACAAAGGCTTCCAAGGTCCAACAAACTCAAGCCATGGTACCTCAGTCACAAACAAACAGCACCAAGGCAGCAAATCACACCATCAGTTTTTCCACGGCAAAAAGAGGAAACACAAGAGGGATGCAGCCCTGTCAGACCTTTGTAGATAGTTGCCTACTTTATGACTGTTCTTCTGTGTGCAATGATCTCATGCTACAGGATAGTTTGATAGTGACTCCTTGGATCTCTTTGGGAGCTTCAGACTGTTCAAACATAGATTAGCAACTGCATTTTTTTTTCCCAGCTCGCCACGGAACGGAACATGAAGATTGATCACTGCAAAAAAAAAAAAAAAAAAGAAAAAAAGAAAAAAAAAAGAAAAAAACGGGAAAAAAAAGAAAAAAATTAATTTTTTAAAATGAGGAAAAAGGCTGCTCATTTGATAAGTCATATGCTACAACAGGGTCATTTAGGATATAAAAGCTTGAATGTAAAATAAATGTATTTCCCATCAGCTCATGCTGACCTGTAGAGATAGTACTCAGTGTGTCTAGGGGGTGGTAACAAACAAATAAAACACAAAAAATAGGAAAAAAAAGGCAAAAAATTGTATTTTGAGGGAAACCCGGCCTTTAAAGGTGAAAGTAATTTGTGCATGATTTTTTAATTATTTTTGCATATACTTACCATTTTATTGTGTATATATAGATGACCATATAGGAAAACTGACATTTGTAATAGTGGATTTGTTAATACTTTTTACATAACATTACTGTTTAAATTGTAAACATAAATTTTTCTCAGGATTAGTTTGGAAAATAATATGAATTGTCATCTTAACATCCATATAAAGAGACATTACTAGTCATACTGCTCAGAATTTCTTTTCTTGGCATTTGGAAGATCTCATAGAACTTTTGATCTGCAAAAGCTGTTCCTCTGAAAGAAAGGTTTATGGTGGCAAATGAAGATTTTCATTTGTATAAAGTGTACATGTACTTTGTGTAGACACTGAGCTTGTCATCTCTGAGAAGTAACCTTCACCTTGTTTTCTAGAGTGCCATCATTTCAGGCAATGGGGTTTTATAGTTGCATCCTTCTCTTCCTCCTCTTAGTGGTCTCTTCTTGACCCTTCCTTCTTTTTTTTTTAAAGAAACAACAAAAGGCCACTTGGGGTTTGTTTTTGTGGGTTTGTTTTTGTTTTTGTTTGATTGATGGTGGCGATTTTTTTTTTTTTTTTTAACAAAACAACAAAACTCAGTTTGTTACAGACGTTTGCATTCCTGGGCTGCTTTAATCCCATGCCTCCTTGTTTGTGCCTTTCCTCCCCCTTCCAGGTCTGGGTTTTTTTGTCTTTTATATTTTTGCTAACTCCTGAAGGAGATGATAACTGTTGAAGCTTTAAGTAAATTTTACAATTAAAGTATTTTTTTTCTCACTCCCCTCTTAGGCATTTTTATATATACACTTAATTATTAAAAACAAAACAATTTCAAATAATGATATATACTTTATATTGCCTTAAAGACCCAAACCTTTCATATGTCGTGATATTTCTTCATTGACCTAGTTCTCATTTCATTGAAACTCCACGTGTGTGTGGTTCAGTCACATCACAAGTCTAGGTTGCAGTACCTTTGATGCCATGAATGCGAATTAAATGGAAAATTGCACTCACAGGCATAGTTTGGAACAGGAGTTGGGACACTTCAGTAGTAGAGAGTTAAGTGGCATTTACTTTCACATATTTCTGTAAAGAGGAGAGTCTGTACTTGGCGTACCTGGCTGTATTAAATGCAGCAGTTCTGAGATGATGCTTTTATAAAAAGTACTGTTAGCTTTGAGAAACTCTTTTTATATACATTTACAGAATACTACAGACCAACCTGACCTTTATGGGCACTAATGAGTGCAATGATTTTTAAAGTAAAATGAGACCAGAACCAATGTCATCACTTAAATTAATAAACATTTTCAATGTGTTAAAGTGTTTTACTTCAAAAAGGAAAATATATATATATATATTCCAAAAATACAGCAAGTCATAACATTTACTCCAACACTAAGCTTAAGTGATGTTAATTTGACAATTTTTTTAATTTTTAGAGTTATATTTTAATTTGATCAGATAATTTTATCAAGATGTTCAGCTTTTCTTCATAGAAACTAGTGAAAGTTGTACCACATTATGCATAGTCACTATTTATTTTGTTTTAGATTATTGTGAATGTGTAGACTTATGTTCACCGCTTAGGGAACAATTATTTATAAATTATATTAATCCAGTATTGTTAGCTGCTATTAGCAAAACTGTTCCAAAACTTAATACTTGCAAAGATCTGTAGCGCATTTACCACACTGAAGTGTTTAAAAGAATCACCCTCATTGTTGAAAGCAAATGTACTCCTAGGGTGCAGATATTAGTGTTCCAATAAGCATGTGATAATTTTAAGGTGGTGGTAGCGGGAAGATAATCTTGATTCCATTGGGAATCTTAGGTTTGCCTCAATTTATGGTTTTCATAAATTTAATGGAAAAAAAGCTTTTCCTGGACTGCTCAGTTTCTTTTTGGTAAACAGTATCTTTCTAAAAGAAAAAAAAAGAAAAAAAAAAAGAAAAAAAAAAAAAAGCATGAAGGAAAAATTGAGGTATTTTACATTGCCTCAAATGACCAGCATTGTATTCATAAAATACTGTATATCTTGCAAAACTTTATTTAAACGGAACAGTTGAACTGTTCGTTTTTCAATCTGAAGTAAAATACTTTCAAGACCTTTTAGTTTGCCTGCTCATTTGTCTTGTACATTTCATCTCTGTATTTGACTCAAGTCTAATTCCTTTTTGAGTTTCAATACTTTTGTGAAGATTTTGTGAATATATGAAAAAAATAAATGTTTAATCTAACTACTGCAGTTTATCACCATTCTTGACACCCTGTCTTCCCCTTCACAGCACTGTGGAAAGAGTTACTCGAGTAACATTTTTTGTAGGATCAGGGTCCTTCCCCAGCTGAGTCCTGGGCCCCTCTGCCTGGAGTTTGGAAGCTGATTTTGTTCTGGTGGCCCTGGTCTGCTGGTTTTCCTTTCAGGAAAGCTGGAGCAGAATCTGTAAGCCTGAGAATAAATGGAAGATAATACATGTGTAAAGATTTCTTAATGTATGATTTTTGTCTAATTTTCATCCTCAAATACATAGGAAACTTATGGAAGGATCCATTTGCTTTGACTGCTGAAATTGGCTGTGGGGTTGTGTTGCAGCTGCAGGGCAGCAGCTGCTCAAAGCTGCCCTGCTGAGGGGGGGTTGTGTAGAACTATGCAAGAGTTAATTGGATTTACTTCCAGCTAAAATCCGTGTTCAGCAGTTCCTGAAGCACAGCTGATGTTACTGAAGTGTGTTCTTCTTCTTGTCCTTCCCTGGGAGACTGCACATACTGCAGGTTCTGGTAGTTTTCCTTCTGGGAGTCCACCACAGACCATTGGAAATAATAAAGCAGCTGAAATGTTTGTATTTTTTCCTGTTTGGCATTAAATTGATTTGTTGAGACTCTTAATTGAAAAGAAAATTGATCAAATGGTGTTTACAGTTAAAAATCTATGTATTTGTTAATTGACAGTCTTCTCCCTTGTGGCAAAAAAGAAGCTGAAATGTAGGTAAATCTTCCTGTTTATGAGACATAACTTGACTTCTGTTTTGTCGGAATTTACAGCTCAGGTTTTTAAATACTAAAACCAAACTTGTTTTCCTAGAACTAAATCTTTAGAAAATAATTGTAGTCCAGTGGCTGGTGACAACTTTTTAAATGTGCTTTCAAAATGGACCTTTTCCATTTTATGTCTGGAATCATCATGAATGTGTCCTAAATATAATGTGAGCAGCTGGTTAGAAAATAGTCTTACCTGGAAAATGTATTGTAAATAAATGCAGCCAGCCATTTGACATCTTGATGGATGTTAAAACTCATGATAGATCTTAAAACAGAATGTTTGACTCTAACTTAATTTCTTAAAGAGTAAAAGCCATAGGAGATAAAGTGTATAATTACTCAAGAAGGGAGTATATTTACCTATTTAGAGGTTGTAACAAAAAAAAAAAAAAAAAAAAAAAAAAGTTAATTATTCCAGGTACTGTTAAAGGGCAAAAAGTAATTATTCTGCTGATTCCTAAAACTTGATTCTTTTGCTTAACAATGCAAAATAATTTTCTAAGAATCAAGTTTAGTATGTCTTAAAACTGTTGTTGGTCTTGAAAGTGCAGATTTTGAGAGCTTTATATTCTACCTAATCTGTAGTGGTTTCAAAAGTTTTTCTCAAAAATGTTTTCTGGGTGCAGTGACCTAAATGTGTGTCTTGACTGTATTTCCACAAGTTATTTACTAGCAGTTCTGACAGATACATTATTCATGATTTCATCTACAGGTTGAAAACAGCTTTGCTGTTCTCATGGTGCTTAATTTCTTCATGGTTGCAGATTTTCCTGTGCCAAAGTACTCTTAGGCTCTTCCCCACAGTAATTTGCTCTGAAGCCTAATGAACTAACCTTCAAAGGATGTTTGAGATGATCCCAGGGAAAGAAATAATCCAACACCAAGAATCCTTTGCAAGTTACTTTAATGTCCTGAATAACACGGGAATTAAAATTGAAATGGCTTTATTGAGTCTTTACAAGCCCAAAGTTTCTGTCAAATACCTGCTTGAAAAGAAAATAGAAAGGAAAGAGGCAGAAGGTGGCTGTTACTTGGGCATGGTAGTGCTAGATCAAATTAATGTGCTTTTCAGATAACTCTGAAATTTAGATCAGTTATTTTTGAAAAGCTTTAATTCTTTGTGTACTTAGTGGTTGGCCCACCATGATCATTTTATTAATCTGTGAACTGCAAAAACTTGTAAAAGAGAAGTGTGGTGCCTTTGTTGGGCATCTTGGCCGTGCTGTTCAATGGGCCTTTCTCTTGGCAATAGCCAGCTCAGAGGTGGCCTGTTCCCATTTGCCCCTTCCTGTAGCAGCGCAGATATGGATGAAACTGGGCAAGAAAAAGAATGAGAATTTTATTTTGCAGTGAGTTAATTGTTGAAAGCTGATGGGTTCCTGAAAATCATTTAAATACTCCTGTAAGTAGGGGAAGATGAAGAATCTTGGGTATCCTCTGCATAAAAGCCATTTGGAGGAATGCCATCTTTCTGCTTCCCAGATGTATGGAAGTGAGGTGCTGTGGGGATTCTGGTGGGTCCCTTTGCTCAGGCGTTGCCTGGGGGATACCAGATGACCTCAGCAGTGAACCTCTTGAAGGTGTCTGCTCTGTAGCAGGTCTAAAGAGCTCTTGGCATTTGAAACTTGCTGCACTGAGTTTCCTAATCCTTTTTCAACTCTGAGCCCACCCTTTGTTTTTTGGTGCTAAATGTGACATTTATCAAATGCTGTCCAACAGATTATTGTGAAGCACAAATGGGATGCAGATCTTAGTGCTTTAAGAAGGGTATTTCCTGCTGCTACACCAGCTCTTTAAAGGAAAATAGACCAAAAACCCTTTGATTGAGCAGGCTGAAGTACAAATATGTCCCCTTAGCCCTCACATATCGCTATTTAAAGCTAGTTTCTGTGTAAATTATTTGACAATCTAATGTTGGGATGTGAGCCTGATTTTTTTAGTCTTTCTGTATAATGAAGTCCTACTTTCCCATAGTGCAAAACTCTGCCAGAAAAAAACACTTGACTGTATGCAAGAGCTGGCTTGTAAAGAATGCATTTCTATGGTGGTAGAGAAATCTGAGGAACCATGAGTGCAGATTTGGTGAGTGCTTTGCTTGTTTAAAATAAATAAAATACTCTTGTTCGGGTATATAAAAAGACCTTTGCTTCTGTATGAAGCAATGTTTGACTCTTGAGCTTAAAGATCATTAAGCAATCAAATGCTTCTGAATAGCTTTTAGTGAAACTAACCTGCACTCTTGGCTGCATTTTCCCAGGTCTAAAGTTCATTTGTTGTGCTGGATTTGGTGACAGCAAAATCTGAAAATAATCCTGGTTCAAATTGCTCGTTCATGCTGCCTGGCAATGTAGCACAAAAATATCTGTACTGAACTTAAAGCTCCCATCTTAAAAAAATAAAATAAAATCCCCAAACAAATACATCTTGCTGATCTGTACACAACATATTATTGCACCAGGAGTGTGAAGAAATATTTTTCTTAAAAAATAACATGATGTGGTTTAGGTGAAATGTGCATTAATGGTTGCTGTTTGCATTTCCCTCCTCCTGTGACCTATTTCCAAACAGGACTGTTGTTCATTCTTAAAATAAATAGGAGACTGATTAAGGCTGGGTTGGAGTTTTGTCCCTCTTCACTAAAGTGGATCTTGAATCAAGCTCCTTTGTGGTTGCCTGGTAATCAGTAACTATGAAATGACATTCTCAGTCAGAAAAATCAATGGCTAACCCAACAGCAGGTAGAAATCTTTGATATTGTCTTCCTTCAATGCATGTTTGCTTTTCCTTTATAAAATTTTTCATGGTGCGTGGGAGGAATAACTTATAAAATAATGTACTTATTTCTATAAGATTCTTTTCATCCCAAGTGTCATATTAACCCGATGTTATGATATCAACTTGTATCCATCAAGATAATGTCATAAAGCATGATTGCTGACAATTTCAAGTATGTCTGGCCTGCAGTGTGTGCCACCTACTGAATCACTACTGTGTGGTGTTTAAGCCACCAACTTCAGCTACAAAAGGTAGTTTGAAGGCTTTGGCTTTATAGTGCTTTTTGAATGCAGACAGTAGCATCTTCGGGTAGTGATAACTACCCACAGAATCCCACTAATCTAAGGGTAGAACTGAGAAAACTGAAATTTGTTGCAAAAAAATAGTGGCACAATGTTAGTAGGGTGGAAAGCCAAGGGGTTAAAGAGCAATACTGGCTCCAAGGAAGAGGCTGCTCTGGCCTTTTCTGTGGTGCACAGGGGCAGAGACCACACTGCCCTGGACCTGCTCTGCTACACCAAGTGCTGTGTAACAAGTCAGCTCTTCTGAGCTCTTCAGAAGAAAGTCACACGATGGTCTGTCAGAAGCAGAACAAACTTCTTTGAGAGTACAGGCAAATACAGACATTGGGATTCTGCAAGCTGAGGCATTAATGTGAAAAAGAATAAATCCAACCTTTGCGATTACAGAGAGCACTGGTTTGGTAATTTTGCCTAGCATGGAAAGTCTGATATTTAAAAAACAAACCAAAACACCTAAATCTTCAAATGCATCACTGCACTTTATTTCTATTGAATAAAGTGATATTTTATGTTACAATTTTAGAGGAGTATTTTTAAAGTAAAAGCTATAGAAAACAATAACAAGTCATGAAATAATGCAGTTCTGTAGTTTTGTATTATGTAATTATTTTGCTAATTATCACACTTAGACATAAAAACCTGTCCACAAAAACCCAGTGGTTGTGAACTATAATTACTGTCTTTGTACATTGGTGAAAGTCTTAATATTCTGGTGCTCTTTAGTGAGGGAAAACTATGATAGACAATTGTGTTGAGCTGGTGAAACACTAAAAGGACATAAATTAGGACTGATGTTTATTTCTCAGATGTCATTATTGGAAAGTTATTTATTTTCATTTCTTTTTTAGCATCTTCATCAGTGTCTCAGTTTTTACAGGCTTTTCCTACTGTTGTGCCTCATCTGGTCTGCACAGCACATCACATCACATCACAGCTGTCCTGCATCCCAAACTGGCTGCTGGCCTCGCTTGAGATTAACTTTTATGAGCTGCATGGATCCTTTTTAAATAACAAAGAGTATCCATTTTGGATACAGTCCTGTTAGAAGCTAGCCAGGTTTTTTCCCACTTCAGTGGGGAAAAAATTCATTGTAATGCCAGTACAACCAACTATCATGTGGACATGCTAAAGTACCAGGCAATCTTTACCTCATGAAATTAATCACTGCCCAGCTGATTTCAGTTAATAATGTGTTGTACTGAGACAAATGTAGTGAAGACGCATTATAAACATTATCTTAATGTTACTATATCAATAAATTCTAAGATCTTATTGCAGAGCAGAGAAACCTTTGCTGTTGGAAATTTGAGGTTACTCTTCTGCCTTACTCTAAGAATTACCACAGCCTGGTTTTGTTGAATTTAGAGGGAGTTCTTCCACTGATTTCACTGATAGCAAGCAGGACTCTGTGATTTCAAGATAGTAAGAAAATAAATTATTTTCCACTTTAGTCCCTCTCAGGTTTGGGGCAGTTATTATATTGGTTTGTTTGAAAATACCAACTGCTTGGAGGAAAATATGCTCTGTTTCTCAGCATAGAGGAAAATAAAGGGAGGGTTATGATTTTGCTTTGTATTCTCTCTTTTGAAATCCCCATTGTGTTCTAAATAAACTAATCTTCAAGAAGTAAGCTACTTCTGAAAGCTCAGTGAGATAATATGAAAGGCTACATTCTCAGGTAATAGAAATAATTTTTATACTTCATTGGTTTCACTATGATAAGGCTATATTGATTTAATCAGATAAAGTTTGTCCACACAGTTTTAAAATTGATTTGTAACAGAGTTGGGTGGGTTTTGGTTTGTTAGTGTTGTTTCTTTTTTGTAAATCCATGTTTCCTAGTGGATTCTTTTAGAACTTTGTGTTCTACAATTGTATTCCAATTTACGTAAGAGCATTTTCTCCTAATAATATGCATGGTCCATTTGTTCCTTACTGATTTTTCCAAAGTATTTTGCTTTTCTTTCCAGTATAGAAGTTATAGTAATGCAGCTTACTAATGCAAGGTACTGAAAGTGTAAATTGAAAACAGTTAGCTAAATAGTTTTATCATCTACTGTGAACATAAAATGATCTGTTCTTTTCTGTGTTCTTTCAATCAATAGCATCTTCCATTTTGTGACAAGCTCCACCTGCAGCGTTAGGGCCCCTAATAGGGTAATGGCCTTCTTTTCATTTATTTTCCTTTCTTGTGTGACTTACCAATTAATAAAAATAGTGACTCCTCAATAAAGACCATCTAACAGTTTTCTAGGAAGCCACAGATCAGGTCCTCTGTCATTGTTGAGAGTAATTAAATTTCTAGAAGAAAAAGTTCCATTTTATTACAGGTCAGCTGGAGTTTACAGAAAAATTTAAAGCCCAGGCTGATCTATAGCCTTTGGTTCAGTACAAATCACACCTGCAAGTCAGGTAAAAAACAATTAACCAGGCACTGATTTTTCAAGGAATAATCCATTATCTTGTTCTGGAGATAGAATCTTAAGCATGGACAGGAGAGGAGACGCAGGTGGTTTTTTGGTTGTTAATCCAAGAATTCAAACAAAACTTCTTAGCCCAGGTTCTGGAGCTGCAAGTGGTGGGATTTGTATTCCTAAGTCCTTCAGTTCCTCTAGGAAAGTATGCATAAGCTCCTCAGTCACACACTTTTTTGCACTTTTGGTATCTTCTCTAATTATAATTTCCCAATGCTGTGAGCTTGCAGTTTTCTTTGGAGAAATTTTTTTTGTCCCACTAACTTTAATGAAGGCTGGAGTGCTAGAAAGCATGATTGTCTTTCCAAGTCAGCCAAGAGTCTTTGACAACTTTAAAACAAAAAACCAAGAGACCTGAATAGCTTTTCATGTCCCCAAACAAATATGTATGACATCTATTGCTCTGTTTAGAGAAAGCAGCAAATTATTCCCCAAAGTTTGGTCAATTGATCCAAAAGCCAAAAACACAAACCATGTAACAGCAGTGAAACTCTGCCTTCTCTTTGGCCAGGCTGACGCAGTGAGATGCTCGTGCATTTAGCAGCATAAACCTAAGGGTCTTCAGCAATTAATTCTAATATTGCCCTGAAAATAAGGGTGACAGCAACGTAGCAGCTCAAAATAATGTCTTACTACGTCCTTCCTAAGCATGTCGTGTCAAGCAGGTTGGGATTGTTCTATTATTAGATATCTTTACAGGAAATAGCAAATAATTTACTCAAGTTGTTTGTCTCATTCTCTAAATTGATCAGTGGCCAAAGAGTGTGTGCGGATGCACACTGCTAAATACATGCTAAATCTCATCCAAAACAAACAAACAAACAATATTCTAATAAATACTTCCTACTGTAGAGTTCATTAAAAACATTTCATTTCTGTCTTTCTGAATCAGAATCATGAAACTAGTGACGAAAAGCAGAAATTACTGTTGTCTTGGTCAGTGTTTCTGGGTATTTGAGGAACTACAAAAAGGCAGAATGGTAAAGCATGCTACCCTACCCATCCTGTATTGTTGTAGGACCTCAAAGGAATATTTAAAAGGAGTGAATATATTAAAAGTCTACTTGCTTTTACAAGTACAGCTCCACACATTGTGATACTTTATATAATGTTTAACCCACAAAAAAAGTCTGCTCTATATTTTCAATTTTTTTCCTAAAGGTTTAAAAGAATATTTTCTGAGGTTGTATTTCTGATTTGCTTTTGTCACATATTTATATGGTCAACAACCACTCTTTGAGTCCTAACTGACTCATTTATGGGAACCACTGAAAATCTGAGTGTTGAAACATTTTGAAAATAAAATTATTTGGAACCAAATGCTGTCATCCTCTTTACTACTATGAATAGTACAAGCACACACAAGCTGAAGGCAGGTTCAACCCACGGTGGCTTACTAAAAGAAAAATGTAAACCCCTCACATGAGAATTATACTTGAAGTTTACTATGTTTTTCTATCTCTGCTTATTTTTAAAGTAGTGATCTTTCTCTGTTTCATAATGACTCATGGCCCTGGGTACTGTAGCAATTTACATTGAAGCACACTTCTGAATTGTACAAAACAGGCTCCTGTAATGTTATATAACTCACTTTGCAGCTACATTTGCTTTAAACATCCTATCTACAAATAACTTACACAGAAGACTAAAAATTTTATTAGATTTTTATCAGCAAATGTGTTGCATTTTAACAAATCTCTAATAAAACTATTTATGATATTGTTACCCAGTTCAATCTTGAGGAAGATTAGATTTGTGTGTTTAATACTCTGACTTTATATACTCAATATGTACATATCATTGTAGAACTGTTGGATATTTTTCTAAGCAAGAGCTTGAAAATAATAATGGTTGCTTGTCTGTGAGGAAAACTTTCAGAAAAGCAAATACAACACTAGGGATTGCTGTATTCAAATTTGGACATTTCAGAAGGACCTCCAATGAAGGGCTAAATATCCACAGTATCTGACATTTACAGCTACCACATATGCATAGGAAATTTATTTTGGATTCATTTACAAGGGCAAAAAGATAAGCCACTAAAAGCACAGAGGAGCTGTCACTTTGCTCACCCAGGACAGAACCTTGTGCTTGGGTGGTGGCGTTAGCAGGCTCCCAGCAGTGCCAGCTGCTCTCCAGTAAGGGGTGGTAGCATCTGCCCGTGAGAGCCAGCCCTGGCTGTGCTTCGGCTGCCGGCGTTGAGAGACACCTCAGCAGCACAAAAGAGAACGGGGGAAATCTGTATGTAACACGTGCAGGAGACAGTGAACTGGATATTCATTTCCGTATTTTGGTTTTTTTTTTTTCCTTTTACATATTTTTTTTTGGCTAAAATTATGTTACAGTAACTGCTGATAGTTTAAGAGTAATCTGCACAACAGTGTACATAAAGTGCTTGGAGCTGCTGCCATTAAAAAACCCCTACAACGTCAGTCGTGTTGAATCATGCAAGAATTTTAGATCTTACTCTGGGATAGCAAATACTTTTTGTGGGTATATGTTAAGCAATCTGTGTACTCAGAAGGTCCACAAAATTCTGATGAAGTGATAAATTGAGTCCATCTGTTCTGAAACAACTCCATTTATGATCTCAGCAGAACAATGTATTTTCCATTTCCTGCAGTTTTTAAAAATCTTATTATCTAATCCAACTTCCAGTGAAGACAATTCTTTTTAACAATAATTTAACTGGAAGATCCTTCTCCTTTCCACTAAGAAATGGTCTGAACAGCCTGTGCACTGCTTCCATTTGAATGCTCCTCTAATTTCCGAGTGCTTTTGGACAATAGGTCCAAAATAGGAATGGGAAGACCAAGGTATGATTAGGTACCTTGCCCAAGACTGCACACAGAAGTCTTGCAGGGCAGGGTTCAGAGGAGCAGAGTCCAGCTCTCTTGCTGCACAGTCCTGTGCCTCAGGTATGTAACCACTTCTCCAGCTGTATTCCTTATCTATTGTCTCACATAGCTGAAACTGGATTTAAATTCCTTCCCAAAATTCAGCCTGAAATCATCCTAATAGCTGGGCAGTCTCAGACAACACAGCCTTTCCTATTTATGCAGCAATATTGGAACAGGAGCTTAGAGAGTCACAGAAAGCTGTCGTGCTTGTGATGTGTGCACTGAGCTGCTGCTCCCTCCACGAGTCAAACGGAGCGCATCACTCGGGCCTGCGGAGAGGGGAAAGCACCAGCTGGCTGGCAGGGCACAAATACAAACTGTATTTAGTTACTCAGGTATTATTGCAGTCATGGTACGTCCATGGATGACTAACACGTGGCTGTAGCTGCAGGTAGCCAGGCACACACCTGCCTGCCATGGGCTGTGTGCGGTTGCCAGTGACTAACAGCTCACCAGATAAGCTTAATCCAAAAATCCATGGAAACCAGCCTTTCTTTCTGCTGCCTCCAGTGAGCTTTGCTTTGGACTTGACGTGTGGTAGAGCCAGGCTCCGTCTGAATTAGTGGCCATATGTTCGAGGCTTGATGCTCTGAGGAATCACTGGCAGCCCGGAGAGACTCCCAGGGAACAATCTGGGGGACCCAGTGGAGCAGTGGGAGCCCGGTGCTGTGGGACGGCACGGACAGGTCCCTCAGGCGCAGCCTGGTTCCCGGGTTCAGCCTGCCTGGGACGGGGTGGGGAGCCCTGCCAGAACCACCACAGCAGTGGCCAGATGTAAAATACTGGCTGTAAACTTTTGTATTTTTCAGAGTCCCGGGCAGAATTTTGTTTCCACCGTTGTACATCGTGAACGCTTATGGGGGGACACACGGACCCCCCGAGCCGTGCGGGACGGGGTGCTGCAGACCCGGAGCGGGCAGAGCTGAGGGGGGAGCCCCTGCCGATGGGAGGGAGCCCCTGCCGATGGGAGGGAGCCCCTGCCGATGGGAGGGAGCCCCTCGGGCCATCCCCCGGCGGTGCCGGCGGCGCTCCCGGCGCGGGAGGAGAGGCAGAGGCAGGAGGGGCGATGCCGCCGCGGTCCCGCCCTCGCCGCGCCGGGGAGGCTCCGCGGGCCCCAGAGACACCTCGGGCGGCGGCAACAGCAGGAGGAGGAGGAGGAGGAGGAGGAAGAGCAGAGCCCGGTCCCAGCCCCAGCCCCAGCCCCAGCCCCGACCCGCTGCCTGCTGCTCTTCCGCCGGCCGCAGGTGAGACCGCGCCGGGAGTGAGGGCTCGGGGGTCGCTGCGCGGACCGCGGCAGGAGGAGTCGGAGGCTCGATAGGTTTCCCGTATAATGGTTATTTACTACCTCGTATGACACCACTGGAGACACTTGGGAACAGCGAACAAATGTTGAGATCCATAAACGTTTTTTCCAAGTTTTTTTTCGCTCAGAAAAGGCGGATTTGGTAAAGCTGAGAGGCCTGAGTATTGGCACATGAATGGAGAAGTTAGAGGGTTGTCTTTTGCGCTCAAAAGCCAAAAGCTGGCTTGTTTTTAGTAGAGGGTATTTCAGATCCTTTTTGGACTGCATTTATTTAACACAATAGGGCTTTAAACTACTGAAGGAGGTACTTAAATACCTCTGCTTGAAATATCAGCAGAAGTTTGGTTTGTGTCTTGTTTTCCTGCTCAATAGGTAAGTTATTTCTAATCTCCATGGGATGCGTTATGGCATTTTTATAACACTTGTTAATAAAGGAGTTAAAACACTTTAAAACATGTAGTACAGCGTTGGATCACTGTTGCTGGGATGTGATGTTGGCCAGCGGCAGGTGAAGGATATCCTGGGACAGGGACATGTCATCACCAGTGACCCAGGACTGTACTCAAGTCTGTTAAGCCTGAGACCTCTGTCATAAGCACTAAGGATATGGTGAGCACAAGTGCTGAGAACTGGGCAGAGACACTTAGAAACCTTTTTTGGACACGCAAAGTAAATATGCAGTGTAATGTTTGAATTTGGTTCAACACAGAAGTCTGTTTTTCTCCTGTCAGATGTGTTATATTCTGTTTGTATTACTGAGAGCCTGACACGCTTGGTTGTGGCCCAAGACCATGCTGTGATAAGTGCTATGCAAATATAAGGTGGGGAAAATCCACACAAATGTACCTGAAAACTTTGGATTTGATTCTCATAATTCTCATAAATTATGAGATTTATTATAGGAAATAAAGCATCTAGGCACTACAATATGTACATTTCTTCATAGTGGGAAATAGGCTGTAAATGTACCTGCATTAGTGACCTTACTGTTTTTGGCCAAAATACATGATGGAGGAGTTCGAGGGGTGGTGATTTTTTTTTGTTTGTTTTTGTGGTGGTTTTTTTTTTGGTTTGTTTTTTTTTTTTTTTTTTTTTTAAATAAAAAAAGAGTGACCTGGAAACTTCTAAAAGGAACTCATCTAAAAAAAAAAAAAAAAACACAAAAAAAAAAAAAAAAAAAAAAAACCCAAAAAAAACCACAGGTGAACTTGTTCACTTGATGTCTTTATGTCTAAAAAGGAAAATTACTATAAAGAAATTCTGTAGCTATTACAGATTTTGAAGACAAATAACAACAATTTCCAATACTATTTTTAAGCGTGCAGGATTCCAGGAGAGCAAGAGAAAAACTCCAGGAGGGTTTAATGCTTGTGTCTAGGTCAAAAGTAAATAATTTTTTTGTTTGTTTAGGTATCCTGATCTTTCAAATGCTTAAGTCCTGAAGGAAATCTGAAAGGATTTTTATGGTCCCCCGTAGGTGGAAAAAGAATGTGTTGAAGTGTATGTGCCAAAGTCACCACACCTTGACAGCTTCCCCTATCCAGAAGTGTGGGGCAGAAACTGAGGGGTATGTGGAATACCTCTCCCAAAACAGTAAGCCAATACGGATTTCTAAGGGCCATTATGGCATGTTAGTTTTGCTTCCAGAAACCATTAGTAACAGCAGTTAGGGTCATTGGGGGTTCTTGTAAAGCAGCCATTAAACTTCTTAAATTTTTCTTAATGAAGCTAATGTCAATGCCGTTAAGAGTAAACAAGGGAGAGACTTCTTTCCCTAAGGTATGTGGGCATTTATGTCCTCACGGCTTGTGCTGAGCGAAAGAGCAGGTGCTGGTGCAGAGCTAATTAATTTAAGGTGTAAGCCTAAGGATGATGATCACTGTTTCATGTCAAGGTGAGTGTTTGTGTAATTGCCAGTTAGATTAAAAAATAGAAAAAGGCAGTATTCCCCATGGAATTATAACAAAATCTCTAAATTGGAATCTTAGATTTATTCTTGTGTTACACCTTTGACATGGGTTTAACGTTACAGAATTTATCAAAATTACTTGTTCTGATTTTAACTTATTATGAAGTCTGTAAAATATAGAGTGAAATACTTCACCCAGTTATTGTTCCCTCAGTCTTACAGTTTGTGCTGAAGCTACATTTTATCTCTCTGAGAAAGGATCCAGACTACTTGGACTTGTTCCAGATTAATACAATGCACTCAGCATCTGCAAAGCTTCTGTATTGCAAGTGCCATTTGGGATTTTTCTATATAGAAATACCTACCCTTTTTGTGTAAATCGGGGAGTGTTTTACTGTCCTCGGAAGCCCGGCGGGGGCTGAGGTGCGCAGAGCAGCAGTGGGTGTGCGGTGGTGGCCCAGGGGAGCCGCTGCCCCTCGCTCTCCGCCACAAACAGCTGAGCTCACAAGCAGCTCCAAAGGCTTGGGCACCGCCAAAGCGTCACAGACCTTCCTTAAACCACCAAGGCTCTTCAGGGGAAAGCCGGGACCCGCTTGAGCCGAAGAGCTCTCTCTCCTTCCCTAGTAAAACCCGGTCAATATTCAAATTGTGAAGTGCAGGGTCTAAAATGCCATTTGAGGAGTTAACCGGTTCTTTCAAAGGCTGAACACCTTGTATAAAGAGGGAGATAATCTGTTAAACTAGCATCTGCAAAGTTTCAAGATGATTGTCTTCTAAACTGACAGGATGTTACAGTGTGAAATAGTTTGTAAGCATTGTGCACCCAGATCATCTTGTATTACAATAAGGAAGTGCAACTTCTTCCTCAGGCCGTTACAGCAGACTTCACGAAGAGTCCGTCTTGTGTTTGAGAAAAAAAACAAAAAATCAAAAAAATGAGTTTTATAGTTTTTTTATAGTTTTATAGTTTTACATTTTGGAATGGCAACGACATCGATCTTGGATTTCCTCCTACTCTTACAAAACCAGAACATTTTCATCTGGAAAAAAATGCTGCCTTAAAAAAATTAGAAGTTTTGCAACACTCTTATCTCATAATAAAAATCATTATCATTGTTATCACCAGAGACTTGGAAATCGCTTTTAATAACTGTTGTTTGTCTCTCATCTCTAACACCATCCTGTCTTCCTGAGGCTCCTCAAATAGGATCCAGGCTGTGTCTTGTGGTGCTGAGCAGCCGGGTAGTCCATATATGCAGGCAGAGGGACAAGCCGTACATTGGATATTTCCTTTGGAAGTGTTTTTCTTTGCTTAATAATAATATATGATAGCATAAATATGCTGTAATGATATTTCCTGCACACCATGTGTAGGTCGCTACTGCTGAACGTTACCTCTTCAGTTAATAAGATTTAGGGTCAAAGGTGGAATGATTCTGTCTAGGTTACTCAAAGATAAACAGCAGAAGTTAAGTAGAACTCTGACTACTGTTCCTTTTCCAACCAAAGCTTTGCTTTACCTCAGTACCTTGGAATTATGACATGTGTCAAAATGTGCCCTTCAAACAGCTTTGTTTTGTGTAGTCTCTTTTCAGTAGCACTTTTATAAAAAATAAACAAACCTTCCCCTCTGTAGCAGCCAAACTGCTGGTTTGGTTTCTCCAGCACAGGCCCTGCAGTTTAGAGGCTTCAGGTCTGTTGGTGCTTTAAAGAAGAAACAAAGTCAAAGCTGGCTCTCCTGTGACAGCAGGGCTGTATGCACAGCTTTTCCTAAGAGCTTCCTTCACAGCTAATGGCCAAAACGTTCCCCTCTTAACAGCTGTTCTCTAATCCTCTTTTCAGCATTAAAAGTGGCTTCTGGTCTGTAATTAGAGGGAAGGAACCAACAGGGTGTGTTTAACTTCTGTCTCTGGGCACGAAACTAAAGTGAATAAGCAATGATTCTAGTTAAAAACGAAGCAACAAAGATTACCAAGGCTGCAACTGGTGTAAGTCAGAGAAAGAGGACAAGTTTTTTTGAGCAGAGCTGGCTGTTTCTGGCAGCTTCTCCATCAGGTGCTCGTGTGTGCTGTGTTCACGCAGTGTCTGTGTGTTTGCTCTGCTCATGTTGCTGCTGGCGCCTTCAGGCAGAGTGAAGTGCAGGAGGTAAATTTCAGGCTCATTCTCCAGTGTCCTGCGTCGCTTAAGGGCAGTGATGGGGCTTTGTCCGCCTTTGTTCTGTGGGATGCACAGACAAATACTGTTTGTCATGCAAGTTGTCATTCAGCCCACAACAAAAGGAGTGTATCTTTTTGAGGTGTTCAGCAAGAATAGCAGTAAATTCTTTTTTTTTTTTTTTTTTAATAATGCTGCCTTGTAAATGGCTTGTTATAAAGCCACAAGCTGAGTCTCAGAATCAATACAAAAATGCCTTAAAGGGTTTTAATAAAGTTGTCAGGTCTTGAGACTGCATGCTTTATTTCAAGGAAAGAGACAACATAGTAAGTGTTTTATAGGTAGACAAATGTAGAAGTAGTTTGCCTGTGACTGTATAATTTTGGGTTTAGGTTGTTACTTTTCACTCCATGAATTTTTGTTATGACTAATAATGATAAGTTAGCATTTCAGTGAGTTGAATAAAATATTGTAGTAAGATGCTCTTCATTTATAATATACCCTGGGTTTCAATATTTACTTATTTAATTAATGTCCAGTCTGGGACATTTTCTGCTTTATTTATATAAAAATATATATTCATTCTGGGGGTTCTTTGAAATAACTAGTTGATGATCAAACCACCTAGCAGTGACTAATTACTTGAATACTGTTTTCCATCCAAGTAACCAAAATGGTGAGGGAACAAGTGTTCCAGGAGGATGACAGAGCCCATGGAAGGGCTGGGCAAGGAGTGCAGCTGAGAAGGAGCTCACAAAGGTGGATTGGGACAGACTGAGCTCGCTGAGGTTTACTCAAACTCAGCTGAATGTAATGGAAATGGGTGATAAAGCCCTGATCATGAAATGCCAGATATTCTTAGCATCTGGCTCAGGCTGACCTGAGCCCATCTGCTGCGGTATTTCAGGCAGGACCTGCTTCCTCAAACAAGTTCAGACGTAGGCTGTGGGGAAAAGCCCAGATTGGGTCAAGTCGGGAGAGGATGAACTTTGTGCTGGAGCTTTTCTGTGTGTCCTTCTCTTTTTCCCTGTTATAGCTACTGAGCACATGTGGGAATAAATCAAAAAAATAAGTTGCAGTAGCAGAATAGAATTTTGGTTTCAATCTTCTCATTTGAAAGGAAGCTGAGGTACTGCTATCAGAACTTCCTGACACTCTTTGCCTGACCTGCTGCTCCTCTTTGCTGGCAGTTTCAGCTGTGAAGATGACAAGTATGTAAATGCCAAGGAAACAAACATTTATGTATTTGTGAGAAACATGCTTGTTGCAATAAACAAATATAACAGAAAATGTGTTAAATATATGTTTGCATTACTAATCAATTTTAATCAGGAACTGGGTTTTGAGGTTAAAATGTATCTTCCTCTAGATTTGACATAACTACCAGTCACTTTGTATTCTTGTGAGCAGATTGAGTTTTGAGGTTTTTGGGCCCAATTTTGCTCTGTTATGAAGCATCCACCTATCCACCTTGTTAATGATTTTTTTTTTTCTTTCCAGCAAGGTTTTGTGTATATACAGGAGAGCATGGCCTCTTTTGTGAACGTCCTGGGAACTTTAAATTACTTTCTGCTCATTTGTTATGTAACAATGACTAATGATGCTTGGGTAAAAAAAGTGGTATTTTTCCTAGAAATATGACTTTGAATATGAACACAGAAGTAAGCACACTGAAGGCTGTGATTTTTGTGGTGCAGCTAAGCTGGCTCAAGGAGCAGCTGTCACTAAAAGCCAGCAGCTCTGTTCACTTTCTGCCCCTGTGTTTCCACCCCGCCCTGAGGTCGGCACTGGTGCTCATCTGACCTGCTGCAGAGATGATTCATGAAGCTAAATGGACAAAACGCAGGTTTTTTTCATAAGATAAGCATTTTTAAAGTCTGATTTTTTTTTTTTCCTCTGTAGGAACAGAACAACCAGGCTAGAGGAAGTGGCCAGAACATATTGTTGAACTTCTAGAGAGACAGGCAGGGACAATTCCTTCCTCGTCAGTGGTGGCTGTACTGCACAATTGGGCTCCTGGTTATCCAAGTAGCAAGTTATACTTCTGAAACATGCTGGAAAAGTGAGCTGGACTCTGTTTTGGTCGAAGGTATTGCCAGCTAAATTATCTCAATTTCAGTATTTCTTAAGAGTGAGCTCTGTTCCTCTGTTTTACTTGTACAGCAGGAAATGAACATAAAAGTATTTCACTGTAGTACTTTTTAAAAATCATCTGGTTTTTTATTTTGTCAAGTTCCTGAGGAGTATCCTGTCTTGAATTTAGTAGTTTTTACTTTTTATTTTTAGATTGCTAATTTTAACAGTTACAAGCCCCCCACTCCCTCCTCCCTCAGGATGCTGCACTTTTAAAATAAGGCAGAAGATGCTTTGCAGTGCTACAGCAACTGCTGAGTTGATGTATATTGTGGTTTGCTTGAGACTATGCAGTCTTGTTGCACATTAGATAATAACACAAAATTCATATTGGAAGGTACTCAAAGCTAGGAGTTGCTCTGAGAAAGTGAGAATTTGATTTGGTAACAGTATGAACACCATGATCATCTTTCAAAGAAATAGGAAAACCCCAGTGTAGTTACTTGTAGTTTGATGCAGTTTTTACAGTGCCACAAAAGGTGAAATTCCACACAGGCTGTTTTATTTTCCCCAGCGAGCTGATGTGTTGATTGCTTGCATGTTTAGAGCTCACTTGTGGAGGTGTAGAACATGATTCAGTGACACAGGTTGTCAGTCTGAGCAGAGCTGCATGTGGGTGTTAATTGCTTCTGGTCAGGTGCAGACCAGTTATTTAACGATCTTGCTAGAGAAAGGAGATTAAATTGCAATTCATGAATAGTATATTGGGAGTATAATGGGGGAAGTTTTGATTTTCAAAATTCTGGACAAATTTAAGCAATAAATGAGAGTTGCTCCTTTCTTATATTAATTCTGTAACCATTTGTCAAGCATGTTTACACAGTGAATTTGGATGTAGTTGCAGCTGAACTGGTTTATAAGAGTAGCATTAAACACTTGTTTTACATGTTGAATTAATTTCTAGCCTACTTTTGTGCAGGCAGCTGTACTTGGAAATAGATTCTCCTGTACTTGTTTTAAACTGCATTGTTCATGGTTAGGCTTTTCCTGGAGCTCTCTGCTGCCAATAAAAATGTATATATGCAAAGATGCATAAACATCTATTGGTATAAATAAAGAAAACTAAAGCATCAGTTCTGAAGGCCACAGAATCCAAAATATTGTGCTTGTTTCTTTTTATCTTTCTGAATGGCAGCTGCATCATATTCTGTGTATCAGTATCCCAAGCATCATTCTTTGGGCTTGTGCATTTACAAACAGCCACTTTCTTAAGAAGCAGTGGCCAAAAAACCACCTGAACAACCAAACTTACTACTTGCTGGTAATTCTGAGGAGTATTGGTTGTAGAAAGTATGGGAACTCTGGGAACTGGAAAGCCATGAATCACATGTTGCAGTTTTTACATGCTATAAAAATGTTCTCATTAGAAACAGAAGGATCTTCAAGAGGCGAAAAAAGTGAGACTGGGAGGAGAAGGAAGGATTTCTTTAACTGTGCACTGCCCTCACACAATTGGGATGGGTTGCAGGCAAAGGAGACCTAATTATATTGTATTATTATTGCATGATGATACTACAGTGGACTTGGGAAGAACTTGGTGTGATCCAGAGTCAGGTTTGGGTTAGTGCCCTTGATGGGAAGGGACTCTGGAGATACCAGAAGGGAGACAGCAGTGTATGTCTTCTGAAACCTGGTGTATTTTAAAAGCACTTCTGAAGGCAGCTGCCTGACACGTTGGGAATCAGGTTATCCAGAAATACTTTTGAATTGCTGTAACCTGAACTGTGCTGTCAGAGCAGTGGCCTGGCAGTGGGCAAGGGGAAGTGTGCCAGTTCTGAGCGGGGAACAACTCCACCGCTCTTTCCAGCCTTGTGGTGGAATTTTAATAAGTTCTCTTTTTGTATGCAGCTTAGTGATGGTATCACCCTGATTTGTGCCTTCTTTGCAAGACACCAGCCAGCTGTATCTGTATCCACCCCATGTGCAAGTGCTTTTTACCACCTCAGGGTTCTGGGTGCTGCCTCTCTGCACCCACTTACTGAGCCTGGACCTTGGGAACAAATGCCCTGGACATTAAAACCAGTTCTAACTCTGTCTTTTTAAAGTAAAGAAACTTTTCTGGAGTCTCATGAGCTAGAAATACTTAACTCTTGAAGACATGAGATAGCTGACAGTCACGAAGACATAGAGCTAGTAGTAAGGGGAATTTTTAAAGACGTTTTCCAGGTGATGCTAGTGATTGGCTGTCAGCGCAGAACAAACTATACAGCATGCTGTTTGCCAAATCTTCCTTCTTTGAAGTGTTCTTTAGGATTTGGTCAATGCTTCCCAGGGTTCCCATATCCCTGTTCCTATGCTGACACCCCCAGCACGGGCTTTTCTTTGCTCTGTGAGAAGGATCCAAGCAGCCTTTGATTCCTGTTCCCTGTGCTGCTGTGTGACCCTCTGGCCAGTCACAGACCCTCGGGTGGTCTGTTGCATGGTTACCATACAATTTGAGTTCAGACCTGAAAAACTGGTTTTAAAATGCACTAACCACCTGTTCTGCTAGGGAACAGCAGGGCCAGGTGATTGTGGATGATCTTTGTTGGAGTGTTATTCAGCAGAGGAGGCTGAGTGCTGTTCCTTCCTCATGGCAGTGCCAACCAGCCAGCCCTTCCCGTGCCCCCTTGTCACATGAAGGGCTGTTAGTTTGAAGAGCTTTAGTAATGTCCAGGCAAACTTCAGATATGTGTCAGCTCCTGTGACAGCCAGGAGGAACTTGTGATTACAGAGCAGAGCTGCTTATGATAGCAGAGCTTCCTCACCTCCCAGCAGTGCACACAGGCTGCACAAATATCTTCTAGCATAAATGTCTATTCTTACACCAGGGAAGCAACATGGTAATTGTGGCCACACTCGTTTTTGGACAATAACCTGAGAGGGTGGCTGCACAAAATGTTGTCAGGGGGCAAGTTAAAATGCCTAAGTTATTACCTGTGTATACTGTTATCCAACAAAAAATAAATATGAGACAAGTTATTCTGCTTTTCTTTACAGAAGACTGTGAGTTTGTACATTGGCAGTTACTATGGGAAATTTTACATGCTATTAATCCTCATGTTTTAATTGATCTGCTGATAATTTGTTTGTGTAACTAGGTAGGCAGTTTTCTTTGCCATGGTAGCCTTTAAAAAAGTCTTTGATAATTTGGATAGATCATTTGTAGCACACAAACCATATTGTGTCCCTTTTTATTGGAAGTAAAACTTGAATCAGAATGATCTCAAGATGTAGTTTTTTCTAGTTCTGACATGCTTGGGATGATTGCTTGTGTTCCTATTCATTAACCATTAATTGTTTATTCCTTTCTATGTTGCTATATAGCTAACAACATGGAACATGGGCAACAGTGAATTTTTAATAACATGATGGTAACCTGAGGGGACCCTGCACCTTCCTTGTAGTATTGCCAAACTAGCTTTTGGTTGTGAATTGTTTACAAAAAGAAAGCCTTTCAGAACTGTATGCTCATTTCTCACTGCTTTTAGGAATTTTTATCACCTTTTGGCCTAAGGTGAGTTCTTCTCTACAGTCAAATGCGAAAAACTTTGTTTAAAGCACAATTTTGTGATTCAGGATCCACTAAAAAGTCTGCTAACATTAATATTCTGACAAAACACTAATGCTGTGTCAGTGGGCTTAAACATTCTTATAACGTCCTTCCTGTCTTAATGGTGAAGTCAGCAAACTTTTAAACACTTTCTTAGGAACTTTAGTTTTTTACATCTATTTCCCAGTAATTTCAAGCATACTAATTGAAGAAATATGTGGTGAAGATTACATGCTCTGTTTCTGGACTGTGCCACAGGGTTTTGTATTGATGCAGTTACCTTGGGTTTGTACTGTAGCTTGCTTGTGCAAGAGACTAATTTCAGGCCAGAACTAGACATACTGCCTGCTCAGAGTCAGAGTACTGACACAAAAATCTGCCTTTATTGATGAACTTCCTGGCTGTTCTTTTGTTTGACTTCTGCCAGAATGAGAATCTGCCTTTTCTTCTTTGGGATTTCTTGACGCGCAGTCTGAGTTCCTTGATGTGTCATTCACTGAATCATCCCTGTTCCGCAGACTGACCTCCTCTTGATCCTTTCTGGAGGGTCATAAAACCAGGGCAAACTGGGAGAATCACTCAAGAGCTCAGAGGAAGAGCCAAGTGCTGCTCCCTGGCTGCAAGGGGGGAGCCCCACTCGGGTCTGGTCTGGCTCTGGGGAGGTCACTCACGCTCGGCCCTGTCAGTGTCCCCTGGGAAACACAGTTTGTGCTAACGTCCAATTTCATCTCAGCCAAAGGAGGAAATGTTAAAGGAAATTGATAAAATCTAACACCACTTAGAAAAATTGATGTGTTACTTACTATATTTGCTGCCATGAATATATTTTTCTGCAAAATCTTAAGTTTTGTTTATTGTGGCTGATTTGAGTCCTTGCTTTATGTTCACAGCACAGATTTGTTTCCAGTCACAATGTTGATAAAGTGGACATCTAGTATTCATTGTACATGTAAAATCTCTCTTATGTGTAGTTTGTTTGATGTGCAGCTTTGATTTCACTTTATTTTACTTCTTTTGTTTCTCATCCTGTCTAGGAAATCAGGATTTCATAAGTCGGTGGTGTGGGTGGAAAGTTCAGGGAATGTTGTTTTCCATGTTCATCATATTTAGACACTAGCTAGTGTCTAAATATAAAATTTTTGTCTTAATGCTTTCTTAATTTGTGCTTGATGTCTGCAACTGACAGTGTGCAATATGTTTCCCAATGGGACATCTTGTCCTTGTACCCCACTGGTTTTCTTTGAACGTCACTTGAACTTCTGCGCATTTCTTGCAGATCTGCTGTTTCCCACACACTGTTTTTTGAACTCCACCTAAAGCTGGGAGCTTGTGTGAAAGACATTGAAAGCCTTTTTCTATGCTTGTCACTGAACACCTTCAATGTCTTTTTGTAAAAGAGACTTTATGTAAAAATGCTGTGGAGCAATTGGTGTTTTGAGACTTAAGTTTTGACTGTTTCCTTATAATTAATTCCAACTTACTTTATCATCTGGGGTTTCTTTGTGCTTATATGTGCTTATATATGCCTATAGGTATATTTAGCAAATAGACAGCAATGAAATTATTGGTATAGTTCAATGTATACGTGCCTGAATAGAGTAATTGCTAACAGTCATTTTAAGGAGTGGATTTAAACAAAAATACCTACCAGACATTTCACTTACATTTTATTCCTTCCTTTCCTTGTTCTAGGTCTGTATACTTAGGCTCAGCATGGTGATAAAGTAGTAGAAGTTGGGTGTAAACCATTGTTTTATGATTTAAATGAATGTTACAGCATTTTTATGTCTGTGTGTAATACATAGAGTACCTAGAAATGTAGATTTGCCTGTTTTATGCACAGGTAAGGTCACTGAAGGGTTGCATATGGCTTATGATTTTCCTTGGATGTTAGTTCCTGGATGAAGTGGGCTGACTCAGTGATAAATATGAATATGGGGTATGTCATATCATGCATTATATTGTATTTCAGTGGTTTCTGCTTCATTTGTTGAAATTAATTTAAAACCAACAAAAATGAATGAACTGTTAGAGTATGGGGTTTGCATTTGTAAATATTTGTGGATTGTGCTACATCAGAAACACTAAAAATGTAAATGTTAGTCTTTTTCTTTCTCACTGTGAACTCATATGTCTTTTGAGGCTGGTAATCAAATGCAAAAAATACTTGGTTTAGAGATTAGCCTTTGGAAGGTGTGCAAGTTAAAAAACATTAGAAGCTGCAAACTGGTCACAAATATTTTTTCCGTTTGTGTGCTTAACTCCCTTCTGTCTAAAAGAGTGAGCTAAACTTCTCAAATAGTTCTTTTCATCTGCAAAGTCCCTGAATTCTTCCTCCCCTATTTCCTGCTCTTGAAGACAGATCCTTTTGATGTATATCTTGCCATGTAAAAATTGTAAGTTGGAAGGGAAGAGCATCTTTTATTTTCTCTGTGTGAAATGACTGGATTTTTAGGTAGCAAACTTGAAGTGTGTTTATTGGGGGAAGCATAAACCTGGCAGTCAAAATATGTGAGTGGTGCTCACAGGGTGATTCTAGCAAGTCTGATTTATTTCTGGCTTTTTCATTCTGTGAAATGTTGATAGAAATAAGAGTACATGAGGTCTTATTTACTCATCCTGGAAGCTCCCAGACAAAAGTGGAAAATGTTCTGGACATTAACAGTAATTCAGCTGCTGGAAGTTGCCCAAAGTACTGGCAGTGTGTTCTTGCTCTTACTGAAAAATAAAGTAGCAGCTCTTCTTTCTTTCATAAGTGTATTTGTGTTTGGATCCGGCTCAGCAGCCTGTTGTGAAAGTCATCACTTCTAATAGCACCGTGCCCCAGGGACCCCAGCAGGGCATTGACGGGCTCAGGACTGACTCAGAGCTGAAATTATTGACGCTGCTCATCTAGAAAAATGATGCAATTACAACTCTCCTCCCCGCTCTGGGAAAGCATCTTGGATCTCCTCATTCAGTTTTCAGAGGTGGGGTGAGCCAATCTGACTCGAGTGAGTCTTCCCTGCTTGCACATATTTATCCATCCCTGTTTTTACAGTGTTGAATATTTCCTGCAGGTCACAGACTGCGCATAACTGAGCTGTTAATGGCTTTTGTCATGTGTTAAAATAGAGAATTTCAGACCACCCTGACTACTTGCCTGGTGCTAAAGGCATTGAGAGTTCTGTTTTCCCCTGAGGAGCTGATCTCTTCTGTTCCTGGCTCTTGCCTAGCATCTGTCTGGGCTGTTCCTCATCTTGGGGCACATGTGGGAGCACAGTTCCTCCCTCTGATGGCTGCAACAGCATTTTTAGGTTAAGGAGCACATCCCTGCTGTCACCTCGTTTTTCTGCCTCTGCTCTGCAGCCAACTGCTCTCAGCTGTGCTGGTTGAGCTGCCCTCGAAGCTGCTGCACACCACCACTGATCCTGTCTGCCTCTTGGGCAGAAAGGAACAAAACCTAGGAGAGACAAATGGTTATTTTTGTGTTGATCTGTAGTCCTAGAAACAGTGACATGCACATACTGAAAGAATGAATGATGTGGCAACAAGATAGGAATAAGTGGTGGGGAGGAGGAGACACTTGTTGAGCAAATATTACTGTAGACACCCCTTTTGTGGAGCCAGAGCCAGGATCTGTGGTTTGTTTCTTTAAAATGAACAGCAAAGCTTCCTGTTTCTGTTCATTAAACTGACCTAAACTTTGCGTGTAGGGAGATGGTGATTTATGAGCAAGCTGCTGAAGGTGTTTGCAGCTGAGCACATCGCAGACACCTCCCGTTGCACACGTGGCGTCAGGTTTGCTGCTCGGGCAGGTACGGAGCTGTACCTCGGCAGTGAGGCAGCGGTGGCAGCTTCGGCTGTACCTCAGAAACAGTGCTGGTGTTTCAGCCACGTGAAAGGAATGAAAGGAACCTCGTGATTCCATCCCCTGTTCTGTCACACCATTGCTCAGAGGCGCTGATTCCATTTGCTACTGAAAAACTGGCGTTAAAAGATCCCCCCGAGTTTCTGTAAGTGCATTTACAGCCCTGGTTGCTGTGTTGTTTTTGTAACCACCATGTCTGTCAGGGGGAGCTGAAGCACGGGCATTATGCTATCCTTAACATTATGCATTCTTATCTAATTATATATTTATTTTTGAAAATATAATGCTATTACACAATAACTTAATTATTATTTTATGTGATATTTAAAGCCCAGCATTGTGCTTCCTGCCACAACTGAACAGACATTCTCCTCCAGGAATTACATGTTTCTGGAAGTATGAGAATAAAGTCCAGCAAATATTTAAGTGCCAGCAAAGATGTTTGCTGTAATAAATTGTTATAGTCCAAAATTATCTGCAACTTATAAGCTTGGAACTGATGTATTCTTAAAATGCACTGTGAATATTAATTTATTTTGTTTGCATCTTTTGTGGGTGGATATTGGTATTAGGTCAGTTCATTTAGGAGAGAGACACTTGGAGTCTGTCAGCAGAAAATCCATAGGAGGGAGGAAAGAAATGAATTTGAGTTCTTTCCTTTAAACACATTAGTTGTCCTTATCACACAGGGGCTAAGGGCTTCAGAAGTTTTTGAGAATTTGTATGTTCACAAGATGGAATATGGGATTACAAAAGAGAAAAATAGCTCTGGAATTTATTGTGTTTTAACTACAGGATGTGGTTATTGAAATAATGTTCTTGTGCTTTTGGCAATAGTTGACTCTCAGGCCTGCTCTTAAATTGTGCTGAACAACTTCAGTGAGAGTTAGAAGTAATCAGAATTTTGAACAGCTGACACTAATTAAATGGGTGATTTGTGCTTCTACAGGAACTCTGTGATCTACCAGGGGAATAACTGACCAGTGAACTCTCAGCTTTGGTTGCTCTTCCCAGATCTGCTCCTGAGCTGCTTCATAGCACAGGTTTTGGTTGAGCACTTTCCTTGTGTGTAACTGCTGGCTTTCTCCTTGGGGTTCTGTGCAGAATGTGAGCTCTTTAAATCATGGTTGTCTTGAATGAACTGTCAGCAGGTTGGATCTTCAGGCTATGGCTTATGTCTATTAGTAGTTTGTAATTTGTTGGGGCATAGTATTCATGAAAATTTGTATTTTCCTTCCTCAACGTCTGAAGATAAACTCGGGATGGTTGAATTGTGTAGTGCTATTACATTTTCATTGAAAGATACTGCTTTTTCTTAGTTTTGAATGGCTACTTCCTAGATTGCAATTTCTCAATTCTTGGCACTTTAAAAAAAATCTCATTATGCCATTTGATCTGATGGTGAATAGTTGATGTTGCATTATTATTTTGATATATTTTCTGTCTCCTTTGGTTGATTTAAGTCTCCCTAACACTAATCAAGGACTGTACTTGTTACATACACAACTGTTGTGTACTTCTCTGTGCTGGAATACTCCAAACTTCAAACAAAGGAAATATCTGGAAAATAATAGGGGTGTTACTAAGTAACTAAATTACCTTATTTTAATACTGTGAGGTTTTGGGTTTGTTTTTTTTTTTTTCACTTTTGACCAGTTTTAGCTTGATAAAGTTCAGATAGTTAAAAAAACAAAAAAACCCCAAACGACCAAAACATGGTAAAGCAAATCTGTGCTGCAGGTGCAGCATTGATCCAGCAGCTCAATGCCACACAAATAACAATTTGGTAGGTGTGAAAAGCAACTGCTGCTGTAGCAGCAAGGTGCAGGGCTCATAATGTAACTGGTTAAATGTTCTTCAGTCAAAATGAAAGCACCCCACAAGCTGTTGCTAGGGAAATAGGTGCCTGTGGTGAGTGTTGAATGCAGAGAGGCTTGTCTGTCTTGCAGATCAAAAATTGGCTCCAAGTACTTTGTGTATCACTTTACAGCCGGAAACTTGCTGCTTATCAGCAGACTGGTCTCTGTGCCTCTGAGGAACTTCAGTTACAAATACAGAGAGAACCTTTTTCTTTTTTAACTCTCTTCCCTTTACATTTTGATGTGAAGTATTTCTCTTGTGCATTATCTTTGTTTATAATGTCTGTGTAGGACAGGAATATCCCCAGGACCTGATCATGAGGACACTTCTAGGGAGCAGCACCTTCATCCCTCTGTAACTAAAAGGAATCTTGCATACAACTGTTTATCAAGGGCTCTGGACAAAATCGTGTTTTTAGGCATAGCTTTAAAAAACAAAAGCCAGTGAAACTTTGTCAGCTTTGTATAGCTATTACATTAATTCTCTAAATTGCATTGTAATTCTCTAAGATGTGTCATAATTTATGAATTACAACTAAGCACCTTCACAAACATGGGGTGATTTTTAAAAACTGTCACAGTTTATTCTTCTAAAAGGCACTGTGATATTTCTGGAATGTTCTAACTATTCAGCATCCTCCCCATGTGCTGCTCTCCAGATGACACTGGTCCATTTCAGAGGAACATGAGGCATTTCTTGTGATTATCAGACACTCACCCTTAATACTGGATACGTGACACAGTGAAAGTAAAGCAGCAGTTTATTTAGGCATTCCAAATTGCACGTGTAACAGGTTTAACAAAGTCTTATTTTTATCTGCTTTTACGCATGCACAGACACAGCAGATTCGTATCTGCCTTTTCAGATGAACTCTCTGAGATATCTTGTGGCTTTTCTTCTCATCTTTCTCCAAGCCTTTGTCAGGGTTTTGACCTTTTACATAAGAATCTTTTCCATCTTTCACCCAACTTTTATGAATGCTGATGCATGTAGGTCTTGGCTAGGTACAACTTACTCCTGGCCAAAATCTAATGGAATGGCCACAGCTGTCCCAGGACTTAGGTATGAGCTGGACATTTAACCCACTGTGACAGAGTGGAGTGCCTTTTTTGAGTGGTGGTTCAAATGGTTTGTATATTTTAGCAAAAAATTAACAGAAAATGGCAGTAGATTTACTTCAATTCTTGTTGTGATAAAATACTTTGCATCCACTCTGATTTTGTGCCAGATTATTTGGCAGTTTCCTTTGCCTTCTGCTTTCCAGAGTGGGTCCCTGAGGACAGAGCTTTGGGGTGAGCAGTGAAGTAGATGCTGATACTGTCTCTTCCCAGCACAGCTATTTAACTTGAATCAGGCTCCTCAGTGCCATCTTAATTCTGATTTCCTGCTCTGGGCCTCTCTTTGGGTCATTGTTTCAACATTTCTGTGTAACCATTTACTCCTGTTCTTGGTTCGTGCCCCTGGTGAGTGTGCACTGGATTCCAACAAGGAACAGTGAGGAGCCAGGGCTCCTGCCAGTGCCTGGTACTGTGCTGAGGTGTTGAACTTTCTTGGCATCCTCTCACATCTGAAGAGCTGTTCCCAGAATGTGTATGAAGAGGGTAAAGCAGGAAGAGAGTGAGACAAAGCCAGGAGCTGTAATGTGTGATATGAATTCCCCCACAAGATACGTGGTGCACTGGGTTCAAGGATGATACCTAACCATGTCTTATCATCTGCCTAACTGGAGACACAATTTTCTGTTCACAGCATCCTAGGAGTATGCACTTCTACCCTTTGGTACTCCAAGACAAACAAACTTAGAGTCAGAATCTCTTCATTTCCACACTAGCAGAAGACAAGTCTTTATCCAGAGTTACAAGGTCCAGGGAAGAAATATTTTGTTTGTGTGCTTTTGGTTTTTTTTTTTCCAGCTGTTTTTTTCCTGCCATATTGTCATATTTGCTGATCTGAAATATTTTGTTTTGAATTATATAGTTTTTAATTTAAGTTACCCTTCATGGAGTGTTTTTTTTCATTGCTGATATTTGGTCTTATGTGTAACAAAACTTACTGAAAAAGACTTTCATTATCTATGGTGCTGTGGAAGTTAGTAAAACATTCTTATCCTATTTTTAGCAGAGTTCCCTTTGCTGTCATGCAGGCCTTGCTTGAAAAACGTTGGGATCAGTTAGCATAAAGACAATGCCTCTCATCAGTCTTGAGCCTTCTTCTCAGACATTTCCAGCTATGATTGTTTCAATCCGATTATATTCATGCTGCAGCGTGTCACAATACAGTTAAATACTATTTCTTCTACTGATTGTCTGAGTAAAGGTTCATAGAATGTATGATGGAGATTGAGTAGATTTTTCTTCCTTGAACTATGAGGGGAAGAAATAAAGCATTGTTAATGCCTACAGTGGTTGTGAAGTAAAGATTCCGTCTTGGTGCAGGTTCCCGTGTCAAAATCAAAAGATTTAGTGTCAAGGATTTAACCTGAGTGGGTTGCACTCACTCTCCTGTAGGAATTTCAAAATGATGGAACAGACCATGGTGGAGTGGAGAAATACGGATTTTGTCAATGAATCCTGTGACCTGTAATGGTAAGCAAACAACAAGCATGTGTTTCTTATCAGTGGTCCCAGTAAATAAAAGCCTGGAGTAATCTGCTGTGCACAGCTCAGCACTGCCGTCCAGGTGAAAATGCTTTCTCAGTGCTGCTGTGGTGGGTGAGCACCCAGCCCTGGGGGCTGGCTGGGCACCGAGCAGTGCAACCTTCACTGGTGTTAGTGATGCCTCAGTTTGGAAGGTTCTTCTGTAAACCTCGTGTAGCTGTGAGGCAGTAACTGCAAGCTGTTTTGAGAAGTGACTTTTGCCACATCCTGAAGATTTGCTTTGTCTGTGGTATTATTTCAGAATTAACTAGTTCTGCTTAATACTTATTTAATTTAATACTTATTACCTGGCTTTAGTATCAGCAAATCCAAAGGATAAAGCTGCTTCAGGAGAACTTAATTTAAAAGTGTCTGTTTTTTTAGCTGTGCCAGGTGAGATAGCCCCATTTCCCCATGTGAGTCAGTGCTTTGCATGGTGCAAGCTTCCAGTGGCCTGTTGGCATTGGGAATGGTTTGGCAGGGCTGGCTGTCAAACAAAGCTTTGGAAATGGTAAGATGGAAGATAGATGAAACAAGAAGAGTGATACTGATTAGATCTGTGTTCAGACACTTTAGTATCTTAGTAGACAATCAAAACTTAGTATGGAAACAAAAATTCCACGAGGCATGTTGGTTGTCACTGGAAAGCTCTCACTGCTTCTGCATGGTTCCCTCCTTGTGATCCCAAGCAGCTTACCTAGGCCCTTGTGGATGTGTGGCTCCTGTGGCCCTTTGTCCGGATAATGAAAAATATGTATACAACTCCTAACAATTTTTTACTGTGTTGCAATAAAGTGAGACTGAAAAGAGAAGATTTCTGAGGTTTTCAGTCCTTTATCATTGTTTTATTTCAGAATGACTCCACAAAGTACCTTTCCGAAACCTGGTATTGCATTTTGGAAAACTTCTAAAAAAGAATTGTGGGTGTTTGACAGCTTTGTGTCCTGAGGTAGGGTATGACTCTAGAAACAATGCTTCCATCAGAAATGTCTGTGTCTTTGATGGTATTTTCACTATTTAACCTCCAAGGGAGGGAACTTCCTTATTACAAGTGTTACTTTTAGTTTTTTTGGCTGTGAAGTACGGATGTGATGGTGTAACAAATGTTGCATGGTTAGTTTGGGGAACATTAAAATTCCCCTGTAATGAATAGTATAGAGAAATAAGATTTTTAAAGCAGGTATTTGATAGGATTTAGTCTTGAAGTACTAGTCATTAAATAAAGGGGGATTGGATTTAATGTCTCCTTACCTTCCCCCTTCTTCCTTAAACAGTATGAAGACTTTGCTTTAGTAAAGGGTATTTCATACATTAACAAAAATATTTGTGCTGCAGTACCACCCTGCAGTGCACTGCTCCAGGTACTGAGGCACAGTCACTTTCTTTGTGTGTCCCTCTCTTGGCCTTGGGCTGAGTTTTGCTTCCAAAGTAAGATTGCCTAGGGAAGAGGTGAGTAAGCAGAAATTCAGCTAGAAACAACCATGCTTCACTTCAGTGGGGTGGGAATATTGTAGGTAGGAGAGAGAGGAGCCTCCTTCTCTGTTTTACTGGTTTTAGATGGACCCAACTGAAATGGGAAGTGATTTCTTATCTTACTCAGGGCAGGTGTTATCTTTTTCCTGCCTTGTCCCTGCCATATTGTGATTGCACCTGCTCTGTGCAAATATACTATTTACCCTAGACGTTGGCAAGAGTCATTTCTATATTGAATTGTACATTCCCCTTAAATAACTTTGAGGGACAGGAAAAAAATGAGAGCAATGTGTGATGCCCATTACACTCTTGTTTGCAGTGATTTTTAATTTTTTTTTGTAATTTTTTACTTTTTGCATATCTGTTATATCTAGTGATAGAAGTTCCCAGTTACACCCTGGTAGTCTGACTCTGCCACATCTCTGCTTCTTGACTGCTTTATTGAAATAGATTATCTGAGCCATAGTCAAAATATTACAATACAGATGAGAGAATTCATTCTAGGTGTAATTATTTATCTTGAGCTTAGAAATCTTGTCAGCCTGAGCTTTTTGTTTGCTATTTATTGCAATTCTGTGATTTAAATGAGATAATGCCGGAAAAAAAAAAAAAAAAAAGACTGTTCAAACACACCTTTCCTGAATTTTTGTTTTATTGCTGATTTCAGCAAAGGCTCAGTATTACCTAGCGTGATGCCTTTTTTTTTTTTTTTTTTTTTTTTTTAACAGATCCTGTAAAAATGTCAGGAGTTACTTTCTGTGAAAATCAGGGATAATCTTGTAGAAATTACTGGGGCTTAGACACACAGAGATTCTGTCCCTGTCTTAGCTGAAAATGCTTTTCTGCATGGTGTTGAAGTTTAATGTTCTGTGTTTCAGGGTTTTTTTCTGCAGTTTATATAGCTCAGTATTACAGGTTTCAGTACTTTCAGTAATAGCACAAGCACTCTGCTTTTGATATAACTAAACTGAAATTACTCAGTGAAAAGCTATTCTGGCTTCTGAGGACACTGTGTTCAAAGACATGAATTTTAAATAGGTCTGAAAACTGAAAGTGTAAGGGGAATATTGACTTTTGCAGTGGTAAGTTCAATTTTAGATCAGCTGAAGTCAAAAACTCTATCTGTAAGATGTGACAGAGGGTCGGGAAGTCAAGAAATAATCACACACCTTGGTTTTGAAAGATGCAAAGCACAGCTCAATTCCCTTCTGGTGTGATGTATCTTTTTACACCCTGGAGTTTGCTGCTTATGAAAACCAGTATTATAAAAGGACTGCTTCCTCCCCCACCCTGCTGAGCCAGACCCAGCACTTAATTATAAGGCTTAATAGATTTGTTGGTTGAACCATTATGTGTTTTCACAATAAAAAGTACCTTAAAACAGTAGTAAACTCTCCTGTGTAGTTCAGTTGCAGCAGTCTGGTTATATGGGCTCTTTTTTCTTTTTTACTGACTTTGTGAGCTTGTCTTAAATTACCAATTGGTTTTCTGAACCATACTCTGTCACCATTTTCTGTCCTACCTGGATCAGTAGCACAGAGATTTCTTTCTGTGACTGTAATCTTTTTCTTCAAAGCACATTCTGTAATAATAGTGGCATTTAAAAATGAGCAAGAAGCACCCTCACCCTGCCCCCAGCTTTAGCAGTGGTATTCTTCATATTCTTTTCCTTGGGCTGTGGACATGTGAGAAGTGATGAGTCAGTTAAGGAGCTCACTGCTGTGCTTGCTTTCCTACTTGTGGTTTACTTTTCCTTTCCAAACCCTGGGCCAGCTGTGGAGCTCATCTGTACCTCTGCTACCTGCTGCACTCCCCCACCCTGACAGGGAAGTGACCTGCCAAAATTGGCTTTCTGTGCTGTATTTGGTGAGTGGGCTCTGCAGAGAGCCCAGCAGGAGCTTGGTGCAGGTGCCTGGTACAGGATGGGGGCTCTGAGTGGGTGAGACCTCCTCCTTGGCTGGCCAGAGCTGGCTGTTGGTGCTTATGAAACCACAGCCTCTGTTATTTCACATCTTCCACTTGTACAAGACACTGAAAAACTGCTTCCAAATTAAACAGCTCGTTACTTATTCCTACTTTAAATAGCATTGGAGAACAAACATTATGAGAAGAAGCAATCTACTGAAATAAGAATGTGGATTAAAAAGTTCAGTTTCAATGCTTTCTTTGCAGCACATTTAGCACTATCATTGCTGTGGCTTTCAACGTTCAAGGGCAAACCCTAAGTGATGTAGTGTCACTGATTGCTCTGATATGTCATGGTATTTTTTTATATGACAGACTACTTTTTGCATTGATTTGGTGTTTTAATGTAAATATAGTTCTGAGTGCTGATGTGTTGAAGTGGATATGCTCACTTTTTGTGAGAAAACAGAAGGTGAATACAAGTAAGATTTTTTTTCTGTATTGCAGAAGAAGTCCTTCAACAATTAAATGTAACTAAGGACGGTGAAATTTCACATGAAAAACTTGAAAATATGTATAAAAAAGGTTTGCCTTTGTAAAGCAACTTACTGCTAGCAGACAGATCATTAAAAACACACCTGTTCTCCACTCAGTACTTTTGTATGTGTAGAAGAAGCTAAGGTGGCTGCAGGCTAGCATTGGAAAGCAAAGTCTAAAAGGAAGAAGTGTTGTCTTTAACATGAATGGTATTTCCTGTGATGTATGTTTGGATTGATAAAGTTCACTTCCTACACTGAACTAGTGTGGAGTCCACTAGATTGGAGACTATTTTTGCTTGAGATTCATGATTCATCCACTAATCTCCTTCAATTATTCTGTTGCATGTTTATAGAGTCCTGATTCCCTTTTAGTATCTGCTAATGGGTAATTGCAGTCAGCAATCATTCTTGTCATGGAAATTGCTAAGGTAATTTCAGAAACACTGTTGTTATTTGTGTGAAACAAAAGATTGAATGGAAATCAAAACTTTGCTGTCTGGTGCTGTAATAGTTAAAGATAAAAAAAAAAAGGTTCTGCTTGCTTTTATACAGAAGTTATTGAGAGGAATAAGGCAATTTATATTGATTCATTTGGTTCCTGCTATTAGGGTTTGTTTTAAAATTTCAGACACTGCTTTTTGGTAACCAGGCAGCTCTGGGTGATCAAGTCTTGAGTTCTTGGTAAATTAACAACTAAGAGAAAAAATACTTTATAAATTATCTAGGTGGTTACTGTGGCTGTGTTTGCTTGTGAATATATCAGGAGCTTTGAAATTAAAAACAGTACTGCAACATACTTGGATTCTGTTTGGAAAGGTTTTAACTTGGTCAGGAAATGCTGTGAATAATTGTCCCAAGAGAGGAGGAATAGGATGTGGTCACTGGCTGTCTGTCCATCCTGGTGTGTGAGTGAGAGGGTGGGCAGGAGGGTGCAGAGTGAAAGAAGCCATCCCAAGAGCTGTTTTGTTGTTATCAGTGTGACTTCTGTATCTGGTAGCACATCATTCTTTCTGTTGTTCCACCATGCAATGCTGAGGGGAGACTGCTCTTTGTGCCAGAGCTCCAGAGAGCTCCCTGGGATGTGACTTTGTGCTCTGCTCTCTCCATGTCTTGGATGCTCTCCCCTTTTTCCCTCCCCCACCTGCCCTCACACTGCTCCATGCAGACAATTTCTGGGGAGGAAGGGGCTGAAATTACCCCATGCATCAACACTGGCTGTGTGTTTCTTTAAAACACTTGTGCTCTAGAGGCTCTGTGCAGGCCATAGCTATTCTGCAGCTGTTGAGTGTGTCTTCAGCCAGGTCTTCAGAAAATGTGGTGGATTGACACAAAGCCTGGTGGACAGTTTTAACTAGCTTAGGAGAACAAAAGAGCTTCAGTCCAAGCCTGGTAGGCTAATGAAATAATAACTGCTTTTGTATTTTTTTGTGACAAAATTTTATTGATCTGTCAGTAGGAGACTGGAGAGTTTAGCAATGCTTGGAAATTCCCATCTCTGGGGAGGAAAGCATAGAGCAATACTCGGATTTGTGGGAGATAGAAATGTTGTCTTTTTTACCTGCTTTTGTCAGGTCTTGCCCAGTACTTACCTAGAAGAGGTTCTGGTGCTGAATCTGAGCACATCCTTGTTCCCACTGAAACACCCTAGATTTGGAAGGTAATAGGTGTTTTGGTTCATGTTCTGGAAGGCATTCTGTTGTCCAGTTTTTTTAATACCTCTCACATGTCCAGTGTTCTTACATATTCACTGGGCAAAAATTCTTCATGTTAATTGGCTTGCAGGTGGCTATGAAGCTCACACAGATTTGACTAAATCATATTGGTGTGTTTGGTGGCTGCTCCCGTAGGCTCTCAGCGCAGTTTCTAACCCACACTGCCAGGGTTGCTTGTTATATCCTGACCTGGGTGACAATTCCTTCTCTTTTTTATCCAAACACAATGAAGGCTTCTAAAGAAATGAGGCTTTTTCTTGATAAGCTGCTGATCAGAGCAGCTGATGGCTTCATGGCAGCAGCCCAGATCCAGTCCCCATTTGGCTCAGTGTGTTTGCCACTGGTGCTTCTGGGAGTGTCCTTTGGTTTTTGTGGCCTGTTACTGTTTCAGGGTTACACCTCTCTTGGTGTGTCATAACAACAAATCTTCAAGGAACAACGACCAAAAATAGTAAAAGTGATGCTGTGGTGCACAGTGCTCACATGATCCTTAAACATATAAACAGGAGCATGTTGAGTTGATTCTTGTTCCAGTGTGTGATACCACCCATGACAGAATCTTTTTCTCCCTCTCAAATCTACCTTCTACAATTCCAGAAGTTTGTTGGAAAAAATTCAAAGGAGGAAAGACAAAAAAAGTGGGGACTTCTAAAAAGGGAGGTGGTAGTGGCAGTGGGACATGGATGTAAATTGAAACTAATTTGGAGTTGAATTATTCACCTCAAAGCAGCATTTATGTGGTGCATTTTGCATTCTTGGTAAATCAATAAAGTACTGTTGGGGAGTTTCTTTGCCTAGTAGAGTTCTGAGAAGAAAATTGTATGACCCAGGGGTCATTCATAATTACTTGCAGCGCATATCTGTGAAGATCAGCCAGGAAGAAACAAATCAATGAGATATCAATCTCTTTTTAATTAAAATGGGTTAGGCTATTGAAAAGACATGTCTCTTCAATCTAATGGCCTGTAAAACTCCTCAATAATATTCAGAGATAGTTCCAAGATGACACTGCACCCGTTTTTCATTTTTTGAGCAGCAGATAACTGAACCACAGCCACACAGTATAATCCTGTAGAATATACATAGTTCTTGGTACTGTTTTTTCATTGACATAGTCAGGAGAAGTGACAGAAAGCAAGCTGTGAAGTAATTTTTACTGGATTTTAATATTAAGTAGCCCAAGACAGGATAATTTGTTCCACATAATTGTGAATGTATTGCTTCTTGGTAATTAATAGTTATTTTTTGAAAATGGATTCTGCTAATTGGAAAAATAAAGTTCCCTCTCAAAATACATCTATATCATAAAAATTACCATCAAAATAATATTTCTGCAAGTATATTAAAGAAGATCTTAATTGGTTTTGTTCTGAAATACACTTTTTAGAAGTAACTGGGTCAGCAAACCTCTCATCTCTCTCACGCAGTCGTTCACATCAAGCAGAGTGAGCTCCTGCACCCCCAGCCCCATGGTAAAGGAATTCCTCAGGCTGTTTCAAGAGCTGTCTGCCTCTCTGGTGCATCAGAGGCCAAACCTTCCCACTGTCTGGAGTGTGTTGTCTTTGTTACTGAAAGACAAATTCAGATTGAAATACTTGTACCTTTGCACATCTTCTGAGTTTCTTCTTCAGGAAAAAAGTGACTTATACCCAAGTGAAGTAATCATGCAGTTACCTTTGACTTGGAAAATGCAGTAAAACGTTATGCAAATGTTTCAATTTCTTCTTCATCTCTCCTTTAAATGTCAGTGGTTTCTGAGATTCACACTTCTTTCCAAGGGCATTATTATGCACATGCAAATGGTATGAGTACCAAAAGAATTTTTTAGTGAAAAACGGGAGGACTTCAATTATGATGAAAAGCTCAGTAATAACCAGTAAAAGTGAGACATTAGGTATACCATTAACTATAAATGGGAAAGATTCCATTTTATTTGCTTATTATACATATATACATACTAATATATTAATATATATGTCAATTTATTCTGGATATTACTGAATAAGAGTGATACAATATGGAGGGGTTTTTTTTTTGTGATTAATCCAAGTTTGTGGGGTACTCTGGAAAGAAGTTCTAGTTTCTCATTTTGCAAACGTAGAACTTTTTTTTGGTCCAGTCTCACTGTTGATATATCTGGTCATTAATAATTGGATAGGATGTCAGTGTTTGGCTCTATTTACCAGAGGCAGAATTGCTCACTATGGTTTCTGAAACTTTTTCCTGCTTTTAGTGTGAAAGCAGTCTGAATGTGTGTGTGTGCAGTTAAGCATTTGGTTTTTGAAACTTACTGGCTGGGATTTGGCTTTTTTGGGGGGGAAAAAAAAAAAAGTGGGTTTTAGTGGGTTCATTCTCCCTGGAGCAGTGGCCTTGGGCACCATGGTGACGGCAGTCAAGTGGCAAAGAAGCTGTGGTCCTGTTATCAAGTTTTAATAAGACTTACAAAATCCTGTTTTTCATGCTTCCCTCCATCAAATCCCCATGCTTCTTTTTTATGGCTCTTGGCATTGAATGAACTATATTAATGAACCTATATGAAAAATACTGGTCGTTAGAAATAAACAATACAGTTTATTCCTAAATGTTCATTGTTAGCAGAGCACATGTATTGCCTTGGAAATGTATTACTTAAAGTGGAATGAAATACAGGACTAGATGTTAAGTGTCTTTAAAAATAAGTTTAATGAATTTTGACTTGGACAGCTGTATTATTTTCTCATTTTTCTATGCCTTAATTAAAGTGTGAAATTAATAAAAGAGGATTTCTTAATTTTTAAGAAGCATGTTTTGAGAAAGAATGCCAAGTGTATTGTGATTAAAAATTATACACACACACACACAGATGCACAAAACTTCCAAAGAGTTGTGAGCATTCAGTTATACAACATGCTCACAGGAACTGTGTCATTTGCTCAAAAGGAAAAAAACCCATGTAGTACACTTGTATATGAAAATGTTGGAGTTGCCAGAGCCAGGTGAGCAGAGCAGTCTCTGGTGAGCTCTGGTGGGCAGCGCTGCCCACGCTTAAGGCTCCTGGGCTCCCACCCACCAGCAGCACGCAGCTTTTGCTCACTGGTCACAGCATGCAGGTAGAAAGTTCAAGGAAAGTTTAAGGAATCAACTGTTTTTATTCCCTCCCTCCTGGGGAACATTGTGTATGATTAACTATGAATTTACTAATCCTGTCTCTGCAGGATTCATCACAGGAAGTGAGATTGAAGCTTATGGAAAGGAGTTTGAAACTTGCAAAGTAATAATTAAAAAAACCTCATGCCAAAAACACCTGTCTGCACCAATGGAAGTTGATCTGGAGCTTCATGCTTAGTGCTGATGATGAATTGTCTGCGGTTTTGGGGAGGCTAATTCTTGCTTTTGATTGCATTGGAAATCTGAAGTTGATGCTCATGAGAAGTAAAATCAGAGAACGTGGGTTACTCGGTGTGCCTGAAGATCACAGAGGCAGCAGCCAAACGACAAAACTTCTCTTTGAAGCAGTGGCTTCAGCTGTGTCATTGTGTGCTCTGGGAACTGAGAGAAATAGCAGCAGCCAGCCTGGGAGAAGATGCCAGCTAAAGGGAAATACTTCTTCAACGAGAGCGATGACGGCAGGATATCAGACCCGCTCTACGAGAAGTACCGCTACACCAGCCAGCAGCATCCCCTCCTGCTGCTGCTGCTCTTCATTGCCATCCTCTTCTGGACTACTCTTATTATAATCTTCTTTGTTACTGCTGTGAGTAAACTTCTTTTGTGTGTGTTCAGTGTTTGCAGAGAGGATAAGGAGTTGCTCTGACAGCAGACTAAACGTTTTTGGCTATATAATGTTTTGAGCCACACAGCATCAAAGTTGCAGTGCTGAAAGATATCAAGTAACTGTGCATGTATTACTGTGTATGTTTTTGAAAGGATGGGAAGAGAGGAGAGCTTGTCAGGCACCTGCACAATTGCTATAAGGATTGTTTTTCCTTTCTATACATTAGGAACAAATCCTAATCTGTATTGAATGCTAGCTATGATGGCAAGTACAAAAGGGGCCAATGAAGGAACAAGAACAGAAGTTAAAATGTCATGCATTTCTCATATGACTTGTTGGTTTTTCATCAGGTTATTCCTGAAGTGGTTTTTTTTTCTTCAGCTATTTGTAGATGTTCATTTCCTTTTTTAATTTTTTTTTTTGTTTTAATAAAAACACAGCAGGAACCTCCCAGTACAATGGCTGATCAGTGGAATCAATATTTAGTTAGCAAAGAGCAATGGTCCTGTAGGCATAGAAAAAGATGCAGCTTAAAGATTTTTTTATTATGTAGTGTGATTTGATTTTCTGTAAACAAATTTGGTGTTGTACAAGCCCAGCTGACAGCTGGAAAGAAGAGGAGTTAATTTAAAGATAATGTAAAAAGGCAGTAAACTAGCTGTTATAATCCTTCATTGCCTTTTAACTCTATTTTCCAAACCCTGTGCTTCATGATAAAGGGTCTTCAAGTCTCCCTTCAGCAGCAAAGCAAATCTTACCAATTGCACTTGTATCCCTTTTACCTTTTATTTCTTAGGAAGGGAAAAAAAGGACCAACACTATTTTTAACTATTTATCCTCTGTGAAACTTAGACCACTGTTACACTCCTCTTTAGCAAAGTTTAAACTCTAAATACGTTTCTTTGGGTACACCTGCATTATAGCTACATTGTAATTAGAACTTAGTGGTTTGGGGATTGCATTCTAAGCTAGTTTGGAAAATAATAGCAGTGAAACTGGGGAAGAATGAGTATCTATAATAGTATTTATTATATTAGCTCTGTATGTGTGACTATCAGAAAGTGTTCATGCTGCCACAGCTAGTCTACTTAAAAACCCAGGTTAACTTATTTTGAAGGTATCCAAGCTGTTTCCAGGGCAGTATAGATGCATTTTTCATTTTTCTGAAGGGGACATTTGGACCAGCTGTAAGTGTTTGTTGTGCTTTTGCAGGAAGCTCATTCCCACCTTGCCTTCATCATCGCCGTGTGCGCTGCCCTGGCCGTGTTTGCAGCCATGTACTTGCTGCTGTGCATGGAGTCCCTGTTCCGCAGGTGGCTGGCGCTGTTTGGGGTGATGGTTTGGGTCTGCTTCCTCACGGTGGGATATGTTTCCCTTTTTGAAAAAGGAAGTGATTATCAGCTGTGGGAACAGGTGTGTATGTTGTGTTCATTCAGGTACTTGCATAGGACTGGTGTTCACTTGTGGATGTGTTTGTGTGCTTCAGTCTTTCAGAATGTTATAACTGTGTAATAACTCTTCTGAGATTTAGGTTAACTTTTAAAAACTGGCTTTGCTGATTTGTTGCAGTAAAATTTAGTTGGTATTCTGTATTATAGTAAAAATACGTTTCGGTGAAAAAATTGAATAATTGCATAAACTTATGTGGGAATTGCATCTTTAAGTTGTAATTTTTATTTAGGAATTTTACTAAATCTTATTTACTATGAATTAATATATATTTTTTTTTTGTTTGTTAATAATACTTTTTTTTTAACAATTTTTTGTTAATAATACTTGATTTGTTAGTTAATTTGGGGCAAAGAGGTGTTCAAAAAATGTACAAAGGACTCCAGAGCTGGGTGTGCCCTAGGGAGCAGGTTTTTAAGTCAGTGGGAGAGGTGAAGTGAACAATAAGGATTAATGACACATCCTGGCATTGCTGGGTGTGGCTAAACTTCATTGCTTGCTATCTCTGATCAGAAGATGGATGATTTCATGAAGCCAAAAATATCATAATTTGTAGGAAACTCCTCCTAAGAGCTCATAATGCAAGCAGAAGAGTTTTAATTAAATAAAAATGACTTTTTATCTTGTTTTATGAACTCTGCCCCTTCCCTTCTTTATTTAAATAAAAATAGAAATTACCAGTTAAACAACCAAAATCTGATTTGCATTATGGCCTTAATCCAGCACTGTACATTTGCAGTTGCTCTTCAGTATTTTTTAACTTAAGGAAATGCCTATTATCTTAGGAACACCCCCCACCCCCAAATGTATTGCTCTTAACTATAAATGTAAATATGTAACAAAGCAAGATTTGGTTTTGCTGCTTTCAGTGCTACAAGCCAATGTGGTGTCGTCATGTGGTAGTAATTCATTCATATTGATTTTAAGTCTAAAATATGAGGATGCCCTACTCTGAAAGTGGATAATTTTATTTCAGATTTTCACCTCAAGTTAAGAATTTATCACTAATTAAAGCTAGTGTTTATTTATTTTGTTTAAATGGAGGTATGGCCCTTGTTTTTCCATCCTTTGCTTGTGCTTATAAAACACAGCATTCAGAACATTGTGTGATGGGGGTTGCAAATATGGCAGAAAAATGGTTTTACTGCAGCTAAAGTAGTAAGATACAGAAGGAAAAATATTTTTATTGGATGAAAATTTTATTTGCATGTTCATCTGATTATTGCTGTCCCAGTCAAACTAACTAGTCTGGAAAAATATTTAAGGGCAGACGGGACCTTGAGACTTCCTCGAAGGAAGCTCTTGTCTGGAATGGCACAATTTAGTTGCTGTGATGAGATGGAGCTGAGCCAGGAATGCTGCAATATATTCCTCTGATCAGGGTAGTTACTTTCCATATTTATATTTATATATTTATAAGCTGACAGTTGTAACAAGTCTATAAATATGAATTTAAGTTTTACACACTGATCTGGACCAGTTCAGTTCTGCATTTTATAAAATGTGTGTGGCTAAATACGTGGTTAGTGGTAATAAAGGTTATTCTCTTGTGGGAGGACCAGGAAGTATTGGTTGGATTTTTGGTTTTTATCAAGCACAAAGCAAACATACACATGTGACTGGGTGATGTTAAAATTAGAAAAATATCTTCCAACAGGTGAGAAATTTGATTCTATTCAGTATTGCTACCCTTGCAACACACTGTTCCTGATGTGTGAGTACAAAGTGCATCCAAAGTGCATCTCCAGCTGTAAAGGATAAGTTCAGGATAAAGGGCAAGGACAAGTGAAAAAATTATAGGTGATATGTCATGTTAACCTATCTTGTCTATGAGCCTATAGCTGTTAATCCCTCAAAACTCTTAGAACTACCACTGTCCTTATGGTTTTAACTATGTTTTGAGACATCAATATTTAATTGTTCAGCCTGAAATTGAGCAAGAATCCTACTGCTTTGCTCCTGTTTCTGTAGTGGTTTTTGGGATTTACCTAATAAGAGGTATGTGTGATTATTTTTTTTTTTTTCTTTTTCTTTCCAAAGGTGCCATTCTTCCTGTTTATAATCTTCACAGTTTATACCATGTTACCCTTTGGGATGAGAGGTGCTGTCATAATTAGTGTTGTTTCTGCTCTCTCCCATATTGTTGTTTTAACTGTGGTAAGTGCGACATCTCAAGGAAATAAGGAACCCATTCCATTTCAGGTAAGGAAATAACTTGGTTGCATAATGAAATACTCTAGTCAAGGTACCCTTTGCTTTTGGCATAACTATGCTATTTAGAAAAGTTCCATTGATGCTTCAAGTTTGTGGATTTGGATCTTGGGCCCAAAAACCTTTGGGCTTTTTGTAAAATTGCAAATTTTTAAATCTACAGTGCAACTTTGTTTTTCTGACCTAAGTGGATAAAGCAAGGTTGTTATATTAATTTTTAAACTAAGTTGTTAAAAATATGCCTAGCTTAGTCACAGTCATTCTTCCCAACCTGTGCTCTTTCAGGTGGGTCTACCTGCCTTCATTAGGCACTGCCCACAGGGTGGATCAAAAGGGCCAGTGCTGCCCTGGGGTGTCAGAGGGCCTGGGAGTGCAGCCTGCTGCGTTCAGGGCTCCCAACACTCATTAACAGGGTGTGTTCACAGGAGCACCCCAGCTCATTCCGTGCAGGTGTGCCAGGTTCCACACAGCATGCTGAAGCAGGAGTTTGTGCACTGGTTTTCCACAAACCAAACACTGGTGCCTGCAAATAAATGTTAAATGATATCATAGCATTTTCTGTTTCATTATGTGACTGTGAAAGTTAAATTACATCTGCCAGGTCCATCCTGGGTAATAGCAACAGTGCTTTGTTATGGGATGGGGTAAGAGGAAATGAGACACGGTCTGGGATTGATTGTGTTTTATGGGACTAATATGTGTGTTAGTGAAGTATCAATGACTGCCCTGCAGTAGGTAAATATTTTTCTTCTTGTGCAGCTCCTTGCCAATGCTGTAATTTTCCTTTGTGGCAACTTCATGGGTGCATTTCACAAACGCCAAATGCAGGTTGCTTCATGGGATTTGTACAGATACACCTTAAAGTGCATTCAGGTCCGAATGAAACTGAAGATTGAAAAGAGGCAACAAGTGAGTGAGCTAGTTCATGTTATGAATTGCTTGTTTTCACTTCCAACGTCTTCATAACTTCATAAGGTTGGTGACTAATCCATGTTGAAAGGCTTGGTCCAATCTTTGAGATACCCACCTAGTGTCAAAAATAAAAGTTGTGGCATTTGTAACAAAAGAAGGAAGTTAAAGGGAGGAAGCTGTTTTCTGGGGCTTGTCTACATGAAAATCACAGTATTTGTAACAGGAATGTAATTGCCAGTCATTTTTAGTTCCTTTTTTCCTAGAATAAACTGTTCCTGGGACTGGCTTAAGATAACTTGAAGACATACCCTTAATGCTCTGAAATTACTTGTAAGGTAATTTTAGCAGTCAGTTTTATGGTTTGCTTGGTCACATTTTTTTGCATTGAATTCTAAAGTATTATTTGTTCTTATATTTTATTGTCTCACAAACTGTTTTTCCTTTGCTAAAAGGAGAATATTGGATGTGAAGGGAGAAAAGGAAATCATATAATAGATTAAAATATTTGTTTCCATACACTCCAGTGGTATTCAAAGAATAACAAGCATCAATTTCTTACTGAGGAAGGTTTATAGAGATACCAAAGCTGAAACTGAGGCAACTTTCCTGGCCGAAATAGGGTTAAGAAGTGCTCTAAAAGGCTGATGTCTATCGTGTTCTCTGCCCACCAGTTATTAGATAAAAAAAGGGGGCTGAAAAGTGACTGACCTGATCAACCTGGGAAGAAGAAAATGCCACACTGCTAGTGCGATCTGTTCTCTGATGCTAATCTTGTGAGCTGAGATGACAAATCTACATGAAAGCCCTGGCAGAATTTCCCCACGCAGCTGCCGGGGAAGCCTCTGATCACCTTAGGCAGGCAGTGTGCTCTCATTTCCTGGGCAATGTGCTCACTTCCATAGGTGTTCAGGATTTTGGGTTTGGGATTGTTTTTTGTAATGGTTGCTTGTTTGAAGTGTAAATGTGCTTAAGTCTATGGAGAGCTTTCTTTTCATCCATGTTGCAATTTGTCAGGCAATTCTGAGTATCCTTTCTGCCACCCACTTGTCTGTGAAAAAGATGTGAGGACTGCAGTTCAGGGTTCCTCGCTGCTTCCTTGAAATCTGTGTGATGTGTCAGCCTCCCAGTGGCCCTGTTATATTCCCTGGGATTCGGCTGTCAGTTTAAGTTCTTTCCCAGGGCTGACTCTCCTAGTACCAAAACAGTAGGTGAGGGAAAGGAGGTGTCTCTAGTTCTGGGATCAGTCTCAAGCTAAACTGCTGCCTATACCTTGCATAGACGAGTACTTGATGCTCAAGGACTGTCACTTCCCACTGTGATCCCAGGGTATTTCTTCTCGGGGGCAGGCACTGTTTATATAACCCTGGCAGCTCACTGCTCCCTGCACATGGCTGCATTGGGTAGTAAGGGAAAGGGGACAAGGACTTGGTCCCAGGGGACAGCCTTTAGCATTTTACTTGGCTGCACAATGTGTTAATCTTGCTGTTGATATTGTCTGAAAAAGTTCCTGCTTGTAGCTGCTCCACACAACATTTCCATCTCTGCGGTGGGAGAGCCCTTCCTCACTCAAAGTATTCTCTTTTTGTCATCCTCTTCTGCCTAGCAACTTACCAGGGTCTTCTTTGAAGAATGGGCTTTTGAGTGAGAGCCAGTGTAAAACGGTGCCCTGAATAGTCAAACAATGGAAGTGGGTTTGGAGGAGTCTGTTTCTCCTTCAGTTCAAAAGACTTCACTTCAGTGGCATTGCTTCAGTTTAGCTAGAGCAGCATGCAGCTGACACTTTTATATCTGTTGCTGCTTTTCCAGCATTTGAGAATTTACAAACGTTTTTAATACTGAATAGATTGTTAGGTACAAAACATAAGCTTTTACAGAACCTTTATCAGACAGTGCCAACATAACACTTACATCAGGGGACAAAATAAAATGTAATTTATCTAGAAAATGTAGTACTGAATATTGACATTTTTTTGTGTGTGTGTTTCATGGTTACAATGGAATGTCACAACTAGGCCACAAGGAACAAAAGAAAAAATATGAAACATAATTGTGAAATCAATAATTTGGAGAATAGCAATGTAAAAATGTCTTCTGGAAAACCTGATATGCGTTACTCAAAAACTATTTGAATAAAGACATTTTTGTTTTGGTTTTTTTTATGCCTTCTTGCAGTCAGTAGAATTCTACAGTTTCAAACTTACTGTGTTAATAATTTTGCACAATTATTCCTCCCCCCCCCCCTTTTTTTAGGAAAATTTGCTTTTATCCATCCTGCCTGCTCATATCTCTATGGAAATGAAGCTGGCAATCATTGAGCGACTGAAGGAAACTAATGATAACAGGCAGATGCATGACAACAACTTCCACAGCCTATATGTAAAAAGGCACCAAAATGTTAGGTAAGTGGAAGCCCTAGAAATAATTGTATTGATATAAACTTCTGATTCTTATCAGTACATATGGTCTGGTGAAATTAAAATTTGAAGGCAGACTGTGAGGCTGAAGTGAGCTTCTTTTCTGCTATGGGAAGATAATGCGTGTTGAACTGGTGAGCTGTCTTTTGAATCAGGGGAGATACTTGAACCCTTTTTGCTGGAGTTGTTTCCCAAAGAGGAGAGAGGTGTTTTCTGTGAAGTGCATTTCAATAGTAATGCTGACTGTGGAATTGATGTATCTTTATATTTCACTTTCCCTACTTTTTCCCTTTGCTCTTGTCTAGCATTCTTTATGCAGACATCGTAGGATTCACTCGCCTTGCCAGTGACTGCTCTCCTAAGGAACTTGTAGTGATGCTGAATGAACTCTTTGGAAAGTTTGATCAGATTGCAAAGGTACGTTTACAGTTTGTGCTGTAGGATAAAGGCCTTTGGAAAAAGGAGTCTTTTTGCACAATAGGAGGCAGCTGGGTGTTAGTCCTCAAGTCAGGAAGGCAAGACTGCTTTTGCTTTAAAGCTAACTGGCAAAATCACATTAAAACAAAATGTAAATAAAAAATGGGAAATGTAGCAAGTTGCTACTGTAATTCCAGTTCTTGGGTGTGGAGGTTTATCTGTATCATTTAGGAAATTGTCTGATGGTGGTAAGTGATTGCAGCAGGGCTGTAGGAGGTTCTGTGTACGAACTCCACTGAGGAGCTTTGCTGTGTGCAGCTGAAAGGTTTGTTTGACTCCATAAATGGAGAACTCAGACACACAATTAAGTTCATTAATTTAGAGGCTGAGTTCTTCAGCTCAGGAGTGAACTAAAGAAAGCTTCCTGTTACTAATGGATACTTATAAAAGAGTGCAAGACTGGGGAGTCGTTTAAAATAGTCCCTATTAAGACATGTCCTCAATACTGACCCTTCAGCCTGGCAGGAATTGTTACCACTTGCAGGTGCTGCTTCAGGTTAATTTTTTGCAGCAGTAATCACAAACTCAGGTTTTTATTGCTCACATTATAGGGACTGTAATCACATTATAGGGACACCTCCATGTTTGTGTGTTGTGTTTGTGAAATCCAAAAAAATTGTCAGAAAAAATTGAAAAACTCTAAAATTATTAATGTACCAGAGGAGTGAAATTAAACCATTGTGGATATAATTGAATCAATTCTTAAATACACCACTGCTTAAAACCTGACTAAGGTGCTAGTAACACTTTTGACTAAGTGACATGGCTAATTTTTGCATTCATCTGAATTCAATTGCTGTTAAGTGTTTAAGTACTGACAAATAAGTTATACTATATCTGTTGCAGTTGTATTGTTGTGAAGCAGCTATAAAAGAGTAAGTTATGTCATCTTAGTTGTCAAATGGCAAAATTTCTTTTACTGCTGAAGTAGAAGCTGAGGTTAAACACATTTGGTCAGGTTTTGTAACTGTTCTGCAGATACAAAAATAGAAAAAAATCTAGATTTTGAGTGATGTGTTTTAATTTCTCACTGCTGTATGTGAATTGCACTGTAATGTCTGGATTTAGTGAGTCAAGGTCTTTTGCAACTTTGTGGTTGAGCTGTGAGAAGAGGTTCCTGCTTTTTGCACTATTTTTGTTCTGCCAGGGAGTATTCTGTCATCTTTTCCATAAAGTACAAATACTGCAAGCTCCAATTTAGCTAATAAAATTGATGGACACTGAGCTGGATGCTGAAGTGCAGCAGCTCTAATCCAGGGCTGGTTTTCCCTGCTGATCCCTCTGAGCTTGTCACTTGTGGCACTGCTCAGAACCATGGGATGGATTAAGATTTGGAGACTGATGGATGTTCCCTAAAGGCTTTAACTGATCAGGGAGAACAGCTCAGTTTGGGAAATTGCCACATATTTGGGCTGATTTTGGAGTTGATTTAGGAACCGTGTTCCCACAGCAGGTAGTGTTGAACAGCTGGAGCTATTGGCTGGCCCAAATTAAGCCATCTCTGCTTGTCAGTCAAACATTACAGAGCCTTGCAGAATTAGCCCTGGCTTTCTTGCAACCTTTGTAGTTAAAATTCTTCAGTAAAGTGTTCACAAAAGACAGTATCAGAGACTTATCGCTCTCTCCTGCCAGTCATTGGCAGCAGTATCCTCTGTTGCACAGTTAGGAAAAATTGCTTTGCTACCATTTAGTATTGTGGGGTTTTTACTAGCAATAGCAAGCCTGTAGTGTGTCCCAGCTTTCTCTTCAGTCATGTTTGAAATAGCAAAAAAAAACCTGTTTTGCATCTGCACAACTACTAGGTTGGGCACCTGAATTTCTAAGTTTTCCCTCAGTGTTGGGAGGTTTTGTGACACCTCACATTGTTACTTATGAGGCTGCCATGTAAAAATAGAGGGAAAACTGCCCATAATTCAGATAAAGATTAAAAGATAGAGAAGTAGATTTCATCTTTTAGATGGTAAATCCTGCGAAGATTTTATTTTATTTATAGTTTTTTCAATTTCACACGGTTCAAGAAAAAGGCGAGAAACTAACAAGATGGTTTTATTTCAGAAATGCTTCAAGTGGTCATTTTTGTCCTCTCCAGTGAGCAATGTCAAGGCATTCAGACGTGGGGAAAAAGAAGTAAGCTTTGTTTCAACAAGGATTGAACAAAGCCTGACTTTCTCAAACCAGAACCTTTGGAGCTGTTAGCCTACTTGCAGTTAATTTTTTCCTATTAAAAATGTTTGCTGTCATTTTGCAGGAGAATGAATGCATGAGAATAAAGATCCTGGGAGACTGTTACTACTGTGTCTCAGGCCTGCCCGTGTCTTTACCAGTTCATGCCAGGAACTGTGTTAAAATGGGGCTCGACATGTGCGAAGCAATAAAGTAAGTGTTACAGAGAAGGCTGTTTAAAATATAGATACTGTGCAGATATTGAATTAAGTTGAATTAATTGCTTAAACTAGTTGAATTAATTAGTTTTCTTGCCAACATTCCAAGTGTATTTATGAGCTGTAGTTGCATAGCTCTAATCATAAGTCTGTCTTGCCTTTGCACCAAGTATATGATGAGACTAACCCTTAGCAGGAGGAGGAGATAAAATGACAAGTCTGGTCTAACCCCCGATGCCTCCCCAGGCAGGTGAGAGAAGCCACGGGCGTGGACATCAACATGAGGGTTGGGATCCACTCCGGGAACGTGCTGTGCGGGGTGATCGGCCTGAGGAAGTGGCAGTACGACGTGTGGTCGCACGACGTGTCCCTGGCCAACCGCATGGAGTCCGCCGGCGTGCCGGGGTGAGCGGGGGCCCCTCCGTGCGGGGCCGGGCTGGCACGGCCCAGGGTCTGTCACTGTGCCGTGGCACACATCCTCACCGTGGGTGGTGGAAACAGGACAGATGTGTATGTAGTGGAGCTATAAAATGGTAGTATTTTCTGATTGCGTTTTCAATGAGCTATTAAATTCTATTCTTAGGCAAGAGACTGCTTCTTGACCTTCCCTTCGTGGGAGAAATGTGCGTTATGTTGACTTAGTTAATCCATGCTGTACACAGGGATAATTCTACGTTTGTGAATTCAGTTAAAGAACAGTTGTGCTCCTTAGGTCAACAAGGCCAAGCTGTCTTTACCCAGTGTTTCTGCTAATGCATTGATCAGTTCCACTTGATTTATATCAGCTCTGTGTTCACCACTCCCACCACCCAAACCCCACAAACAACTCAAATTCAAATGCATCCTGATGGGGAGTATCCCAGGAAGGAGAGTCTGGAGCTGTTGTTTGTTGTGCATTTGCCATGGGCAGAAGGAAAGGAAGGGAGTGGTGCTGAATGGGAGGATTGAGGCTGAGCAGGAATATGACTTGCCATGTGCTGCTCAGTGATACAAGGATTGGGGCTACAAGAGACCTTAAAGGTCTTTTCAAGGAGTGTCTTTAAAAGGCTACAAGAGACCTTAAAGGTCTCTTGTAGCCTTTTAAAGACACTCCTTGAAAAGAACAGATATAAACGTTTTTCAAAACCACCAACATTTGCATTTTCTTTGTTTAGGAAAGTATACTTTTTTCCTGTTTTCTAAATTAAATTTAAGGATTAGAATTAATCTAAGAAAACCCTCTATTTTTTCTTTCTTATTTTGGTAGTTTGCACTAAAAAAGGCCATTATGGGTCTGTTCCTTTTTTCATGCCCAAATCAGACCATGATTTTTTTTTTTTTTTGTGTTGTGGTAGTCTATGCAAATTGGTTTATTTTAGTAAGTGTTTCTAACCAGTGACATTATAGCTTTTCTTATTATTTCTGTACCTCAGACAACTTTTAGGTCTGTATGCTTGTATGCTTGTAATTTAAAAATTAAAGTGGTTTATTAAGTGATAATAGGTTATGAATATCAAAATACTTTATTGCATTGGTGACTGAAACAGAAAGAAAACTACTTGGAGCTTGGTTAACAGTTACACCAGCAGCCAGGCTGAAGGGTTTAGTGTGTTGATTCAGCGTGATTAAACAAGAATACAGAGTTGTAAAGTTTCTTTTGTTGGTAAAACAAACAGCATTACTCTGAATATGACACAAAACCACACTTTGTTAGTCACGTTTAGGACCTTTGCCTAATCTTGAAAACTCTAATTATTCGTGTATGGTTGTCAGGTTTATAGTTGATAAGCTGGTAAAGAATTAAGCTGGTTTAGATTGTCATGCTGATCCGGAAACATTTTTCTTATTACTTCCTCTACGTATAGCTGTGTAGTATCACTCAACTTGTGTTTCAAAACTGGCCAGAGGAAACACCTTCCACTTGTGGAAGACTGAGCCTGCCAGGGTGGAAGGGGTATTATTCACTATGCAAGTGTTATTTTTTTCCTGCCCTGCAAGGAGTTATTTTTTGGGGATTCATCATCCCAATGTTAGCTAGTCCTGCTCCTTTGGAAGCAGTTTTGTCATTAGGAGCCAGCCAGAGGTTTTGTTTAAAATAGGAATCATATCTATTTTGAGTTTCTCTAAATGAAGGAATTCTAAAGACTTTTGAAGGGATGCAGGAAAATTTCTAGCTTTCAAAGTATTTTCTGTCCAGTGTCAGAGTAACCTTGTTCATCTTCCTTGTGATTTTAAAAATTACTTACATTCGTAACAAGTGTAATACACTACTAAAGCAGAAAGGAGTAGCATAAAACCAAAACTAAAAATGCATTTATGACCAATTCTCTCTAATGTGTAAATGCCTGAAAGCTCAGCACGTGTTATTCTGCTGTCAGCACAGGAAACTGGGCACAGTGTGCTGGGTGTTCTGTCCTGCCATGGCAAGGGCAGCAGTGCGTGCTCCAGCTTGCCTGGGAGAGCAGCTCTTGGTTATGTGCTTATCCTGGAATCCAGTGAGCAATTAGTAACTGCTGGGAGATCGCTGGCATCTAATTGGAAGAGAAGTTTGCAGTAAGATCGGAAATGTCCTCAGGCAGTGTGTGATTTGAGGGAGAGGGGAGAGGAAGCCTGCTAAAATGCAAATCGGTGGGTAGTGAACAAATGTTCTGCTTTTTGGAGTAAAGGGAAAAGCACAGGAAACTTGCTGCAGCGCATGGCTGTGTTTTAAGGCTCAGGGCACAGACATCACCCAGAATACCCCAGTATCTGTGTAAGAAAATTATGCTTTAGAGCAAAGTTAAAAATTTCAGATTTGAAGGTTCACCTTAATTGCAAAAGTGTGTAGTCAAAGTAACAATTTTTAAATTTTTTTTTAGAAAACTGCCAGTAAACAAATGAAAGCACCTTCTGCAATTCAGCTCTTACTGTTGGCTTGAAAAGTACTGAGAAAGTTTTTATTCTTCCTTCTTAGAAGCTACAGCCAGTAGTTTTCAGGTCTTAGACACATTATGTTCATGCAAACCTATGTCCAGCTTTAGGAAGGAGAGGTGGATGGAACAGTGAGTCCCTTGCTCTCTGTAGTTAGGCAGCAGTGCTGCACACTGCCAGTTTCCATTCTGGAATTTTGCTTTTCCCCGTCCTGAGCTAATGGATTGTAGGACAGTGTCTAACCCCTCTGTGCCAAAGAAAAGTGAGAAAAGCATGGGAAGATGAACAGTGAGAAAGTAGAACTTAAGCAATGCTAGTTTACGAACTCTCTCCAGTCTCTTGTTGAGAAATTATATGGAAAGATATTGCTCTTAACTTATGTGGAAATACATTATTTGTGATACTGAGTGAAATAACATTTAAGTGGAAGTGTGAATAGGTACAGAAAAATACTGGCTGCTCTTCTCAGAAGTGCGTTGTTGCTATTGCTGTGTTGCCTTTTCCTCAGATTTTTTCAGTCAGAAAAAGCAGACTTTCAGACTTCTCCTCAGAGTTAACAAAAAATCTTCCCCAGCTTTCTTTTCCCAGACTTTGTGTCTCCCCCACCCTAGCACAAAGCAGTCCTTGCTTGTGTTTTGTTCATGGGTTTTCCCTGCAGCTCTCACAACCTGCCTGTGAGCCTGCCTGTCTTGTGAGTCATCAGATCTCCTTTGTTCACATTTCTTCTTGTTTCATTTACTTCCCTGCTTATTTCAATTTAATTTTATACCAATACTATCTCATTATGGGAAGTGTTTTTTAGCACGCTTGCTATGAATGATGTACTATAGTAAAAGATTGCAAATATAATTTTAAGTACTGGCAGGATTTTTCAGTTGGCTGCCAAAGCAGGGGATGTCTGAAAAGCAGAAATGTCAGCAGGGGCCATTGAAATGTAAATGAAATGCTTAATGTGACCTTTCTGTGAGTGTTTGGGTCTCTTGTTCTTTCTCCCCTTCTCAGCCGTGTGCACATCACTGAAGCAACATTAAATCACCTAGGCAAAGCTTATGAAGTAGAAGAAGGGAATGGACACCTGAGGGATCCTTACCTTGAATCCATGAATATCAAAACCTACTTAGTGGTCGATCCAAGGGTATGTATTTGTTTTTAATATATACTTATTCAAGTATATACACACGTAAGTACATAGGTTTCTGTGGTGCATACAGATTTTTCATTCAGGAACAGAATTAAAGATTGGTGTGAATCACCTGAGTAGCCTGGATTTGGGAGTTCAGATCTGAAAGCACATCCTGTTTTTTTATGACATGCCTATTGCATTGAAGGTAGTAAGTGTTATGCTGAAACCTCTTATGTGACCCACTCAGAGTAAAAACACATATTTGACTATGTATTTGTGTGAAGTGTCTCAAAAGATGAAGATGAAGGAATGAAAGAGTACCTGTACTATGTGGCCACTTCCAGCTAAAATATTCCTTGTAAAATAGTATCAGATGTCTTCCTCTCTATTTAAAAATTAAGATTCACCTTCTATTCAGAGTGTGAAGTTAGCAGCTGTGAGTTGCTCCTTTAGAGCTTGTTAACTACAAACATTGGAATATTGCTATTTTGAATTGGCTTGTGGTTGATGAGTAAAATGTTTCAAATGAAAAAAAAATGCAGATGAGAAACTTCTTTCCTTCCTGATCTCTACAGGAAGGAACAGCATAGAGCCACTTCTAATTAGCAAGAATTTCCCCCCCCCACAGTTGCACACAGCACATATTCTCAGAATGAGGACCTATGTCTATTAGAATGGTCTCTGCTCCCTTGAAGATACCTGTGAAATGTTAGAGAATTGTCAGTCATTGATGTCTTGGTTTATTCTGTAGTTTTAGCTTCCCTGTAGTTCTGCAAGGGTATTGCTGTACACCCTGTCTGTACTGCCTGACTCAGCACCCGAGACACAGAGATATAATCTCCTGTGGAGTCTGTAATTTGTGGGATCTATCTTCTAACCACTGTTTTGATACACCCCAGCTCAGGAGTTTGGCACCTTTTTCCCTGCTGTAGTGCTGACTGCAAGGGAACTGTACCTGTTTGTGAGATCCTGCGAGCCCTTGCGTCACTGTACGTAAACCTGGAAGTTTGACTGTTGCAGTGTTGCAAGCCGAGACTGGTAAAGGCAGCTGAAGCAATTCATTGTGTGTGCTGTGATTTGCTTTGCTCACCTTAATTAAACGCGATAAAGGAATTGAGGTTGGCCGACATGTTGCTGATGTGTTCAGAGCCCTACAAAACAGTGAGATTTTTCTAGTCTTAAACTACTCTACAAAATACTGAAGCTCTGTGTGTTATTTGTCTGAATTTCTCTTTTGTCCATGAGCCTGTTTTCTTTCTGCCAGTCCAAGCAATGCCTATCAAGCAATCACCTCCCCAAAACCCGAGTGAACGACGGGCTGAAGATGCGCGCGTCCGTGCGGATGACGCGCTACCTGGAGTCCTGGGGAGCGGCGCGGCCCTTCGCCCACCTGAGCCACCGCGAGAGCGTCAGCAGCGACTCCTCCGGCTCGCAGGGCCGGCGGAGGAAGGTCAGCTCCAGTGGTGATCGGCAGCCTGCAGCTGCAAACTGCTCTGTGCCTGCACTGTGAAACTCTGCCCCTGACTAGAGTGGCTGCATGTCTGCTCTTAGCCTTGGTGTTCAGTGTGCGCACAACTCAACTGAGGGGGTGCCTGTGCAACATCTTCTGTCAGAACGTCACCATTCTCACACTGCCAAGCTCTCTAGCATACCATAACCATGCCATATCTTCAAAGTAAAACTATCTATTTTCCCTATTATTTTTCCATCTTGAGATCCTGCCTGGTGCATGCGGTTTTGTAAAAACAAACAAACAAACAAAAACAAACAAACAAAAACGGATAGATGCACTCAATATTTAATTGAAATGTATAGAAAGTAAGTAGTCCCTCCATGCTCTCCTGGCAACTGGATTTTATCAGTAAAGAAATTTTAAGTTCAAGAATTCTTAAGGTTTTTAAGATTTTAAAATATAAGAAAATTAAATTTTCCTTCCATCACCCCTTCCTGAAAGCTGGAAGTAGATGTGCATGCTTTCAGGTGTGGTCCTGGAGCCACAGCTGTAGCAACTTTTAATTTAAGCATCCATCCATCCATTCAGATGCGTGGAAGTAGTTTCCAGTCTGCTCGCCTCTGCTGGTGCATGCTTAATTATTTTGTTGTGTATAGAAAAATGGGAGGGAAGATCTAACTATCTTTTTTTGTCAGAAAACACTCACTTCTCACTTGTTAAAGCAGAAAACATTGCTGGAAATGATTGATTTTTAGCAACATTTCTGTTTGAGAATGGTTCTTGATTTCTTTTATTTCTGAATAAAAATTATATTGGAAGTTTCTTGATGTTTGTTTCCCATAGTTGTTTGCTATTCAAAGAGTGTGTAACTTATTCTTAATTCCTATTTTATTTAGGAAATACCCTTGTGTTCTACTGGGCGCCAGAGAACTTCTGATAGGTTTGTCAAGTTTTTTTTTTTTTTTTTTTTTTTTTTTTTTTTTTTTTTTTTTTTTGTGCTCCTGTGCTCCTCTTGCAGTTCAGTGTGCTGTAAGGATGTGATCATTTGGTTGATTAATCACTGTGTGTATGGTAGTCCTGCCTTAGAAAGGTTAAGCTAAATCTTTGGCCTTTAGAAGATTTCTCAGCTGATGTTTGTTATTGTTAGTAGTCTCTAAAGGGAGCCTCTTGTCTTACTGTCCCTCCAGTCATTCAGATTCCATTTTGCTTGCTGGGCTGCAGCACGGTGAGAGGGAATTGGGAAGAGAGAGCCCTAAAGAGCAGTGGAAAGATTTGGGTTTGGTTGGTGTTGTTAATGTTTGCCATTACAATGTGATAAGAATTGTCAAACCTGTAGCACTGAGTTAAATGTGGAGCTGATTTGCACTTGTGGAACGTTTCCTCAGTTTGTCAAAACGTTGTCTTGAAAAATGTATGATTTTGGTTACTAGAGAAATAAAGTACTCATGGGTGTATTTTTTAATTAGTTTGGAGCATTCTGGTTTAACCTTTTGCTGGAGGCTTGACCCACTGTGTGCTGAGAAAGTGTGCTCTGTACCCATTGTTTCTGAGCAGCGTTTGTCACACAGACTTCATTTCATCCCCAGAAATTCATCTCAGAAGGGAAGGATAGAGGAAGATATTTATGATGAAATGATGTCAACCATTGAAGGCCTCAGTTCAACTACGTATGCAGTACTTTAATTTATTCTTCATCTTTTCTTTGAGATTAACCTGCATTCTCAATTTAAGCCTAGATATAAAATATTAGTATAAAGCTATCAGGATTTTTGTCTTGCCCTTTTTTTGGTCTTTGTTTTTATTTAGTTTCTATTTTATTATTTAATTTGAATATGAGAGTGTTACTGCATTATTTAGCAAGAAGCCAGTGATCAGTCTTTCTGTTCAATGTTTTCTTAATTAAAGCAAGAAGTGTTATGAGATGGGGTGCTCTCCTGAACGAAAAACTACATATAAAGTCAAAACAGTTTTGTGGGTAATAAAGTTGCTTTAGTGTCTGGTCCACTGAAGGCAAATGGTCTGTCAGGGGCAGGTAATTCCTTTGGCAGTACATTTGCATTTAAAAGCAGTGGTGGTGGTTTGGATTTTCTTTTTTTTTTTTTGTTGTTTTGTTTTAATTTAAAATACAATATTTAAATTCCTAACAAATTCTTAAAACACTGAATTGAAGAAGAAAAACTCTTTCTTCCATCTAAATTCTAGGAAGGCTGTACCTCAGGTATTCCTGATAGGAGTCTGATATTATTTAGGGGAAGCTTTTGGGGGCCATGAGCCCTCTCTAAAATCTGCTGTTAAGCTTTCCTATTTGTCAGCCTTCAGGAAGGTTTGGAGCTACATTTTTCATGTAGCTGGCAGATGCTGCTGTCTGTGAGTGTTGTGGATCTGCCTGCCAGATGAGTAAAAACATTATATTTTTACTGCTTTGTTCTGCTCTGAAACATAAAGCCCTTGCAGAAGCATCAGACGTGTGTTGAGAGTGGCTGTGGGGTCTCAGGTGCAGCGATGATTTTATGTCCTGTCCTTGGCCCCTGTGTGCTCCTGCTAACCCCTGTCTCTCTCTGGCTGCAGGCCATGGTGTGGCAGGTCAGATGACTTCTGTGGATTCTCACTGATCTTTGCAGAACCTGGTCTTGAAAAAGAGGTTGGTAAGAGCAAAATAATCCTTCCTGGTCTTTGTTTTACCCTTCAGAGCAGCATAAGAATATGTTTGAAACTTTTCATTCTGAAACTGGATTCAGGAGGTGACTGCACATCCTAAGAGGTTTCTGGTAACTAATGGAAAGCAGGTTTCAGGAGTCGTTTGAACTGGTCATTCTTCCTTGAGAATGCAAATTCTGAGCTTAAACAAGATTGTCTCTAATCTGTGGTCAAATTCTTGCCATAAGGGAGTTAGTGGGAGTTTGATTTTTTTATATAAACTACTTCTCTCAAAAGTAATGAGATTTAAAGAAGGAAAGAAAAAAACCATATTTCTGCATCCATAATGAAAACACTTTGTTTTCTGTGGCTGTTTCATTGCAGATATAATGCTGGTATTTATTAGGTGCAGTGTAGCTTTTCTGTTTGAATAACTGCTGTTAAATGTTCTCTGCTGTGGATGTAGTTACTGGTGTAGATTTGTATGTACACTTTAGTTTACTTCTGTGTATGTCCTTTCTTGATAAGGATTTTGACCACGGGCATCTATGGAGAGCTGTTTTACATATTGCCTGGATTTTCCTCTAGGTTGGAAATTTGGAAATTATCCTTTGGCCTAGGCTGTTTTTCTTGAATGATGTTCAAGTGATTATGTTTTTTTGGTGGTGGTCTTTTGTTCTGTTTTAGTGTATTTTTAATAATGCAGTATAAAATTGTATATATGTGTCATCACAAGAATGTAATAAAATTAAGAAAAAACACCCCTGAAATGACCCTGATGCTTTGTTCTCTGTGTTTCAGTATCGCACCATTCCTATTCTAAAACTCAAGAGTTACTTCGTGTGTGCCAGCTTTGTGTTCCTCTGTATATTTCTGATCCAGATGCTTATCATGCCAAAGTAAGTGCTGGTATTTTAATAATTGATAATTCAAATTAACCAACAGCTAAAGTGAACCTCATGTGCTTGGAACTTTTTGGAGTTCCTGAGGGGTTAAATTTAAGAAACATACATTAATTTACCCCATGATAAAGGATTGCATTCATGTTGTTGGCATAAGAGCCAAGATATTAGTATGAAAATAAGATAGAAATACTTCTTTAATATTTTGATTGCTTATACACACAGGGAGGAGGTCAGTTAAGTAAGAAATACAATTTTGTAAGAACAGTTGATTGTAAAGACATTGAGCAGTAGGAAAATGGGATTTAGCTGGTTAAACAGTGCTCAGTGATCCTTTTCTGTAGAGCTACAAGGAGGAAACTTTGAGCTGCTAGTCACACCTCCAAGAAAGCAGATGATGGATAATTCTGAAGTGTATGTTTGTTTTTCATGGCTATTGCAGTGCAGTTTCCATGTGGTTTATGCACAGGGCAGTGGCTCAGGCCATCAGGAGCAGAATCTCTTAAAGCAGTGATTGTGCAACAGAGCAACCATAACCTGTGTGATGTTACAGTTATTCAGTCTATTTGAACAAAAATCATAAACTTGGGTTTTTAAACTTGGGTTTTTTAGTGCTTTCTTCTTCTGTTTAGAACTGCAGAACTGGGAATTTCCTTTGGAGTTGTTGCAGTCATCATTGCGCTTATTTTGTTTGTGTGCTTTGCTGAGAAGTGTCTGGTAAGTTTACTTTTAAAAAACACTTCCTGTTTTCAAAAGTGAATGGATATATTTCAGCAACTTGGTCTGTCTTTTAGGCTGATGAAATTTTAGTAATTTCAATAATAGTTACAGGAGTCTTGAACCTCAGGTTACCAGAAGATTCCATTGTCTGAAACAGATTTTCATGTCTGAAAATTCTCACAGTAATTCAGAATTATTTGAGTGCAAAAATAGATGGGTAGGAGGGAGGACATGGGATTGGTTTTTTAAAATGTATTTTTATTTTTATGTTTGTCATTAATAGTAATTTTGGTTATAAGTACTGTTATTCTGTATGCTGGCAACAATATTGAAATAAGTTGGAACAGAAGATCAGTTTTCATAATAATTTATGAAGTGTAATGAAAATTACAAACTTATGAATAATTTATTGGCAACAAATTCATGTCTGTTAGAATTCCAAATTCACCATTACATCAATTGGGACAGTTTGCACTTGTAGTTCCTTTTTCTTTGCATTATTAAACACAGGCAATTACTGTTTAAGAATATATAGTGACAGGGAGAGCCCATAGTGATGAGGAGTTCAATGAATACAGAGTAAAAAAAAAAAAAAGTCCTTCTCAGTTCAAGAACTACCTGGGAGCGGGGTGGGGAGAGGGAAGGGATTCCAGAATGTTCCTTGCACTCACCAAACCTACACTGTGCCAGAGCAAGGACATGCAGCACCACTGCACTGCAGCACCCAGAGAGGGGATGGAGCTCTCCAGGGAAAGAGTCTCTTACAGAGCCACAGTCAAGCTGTGTAAAGAGGAAAGAAAAAAATAAGAGAAAATTGCACTCAGGACATGGGATAAAGATTTTTGACTCATTTAATTGTATGGTTAGACAGATTTATGGATTTTATGTATGTATGGTATTTATATATGTATAAACATGAATTTTTGCATATATGTCTGTAGAGAGAGAGGGGTGTGTGTATATGCATTCATGTGTTTTTCCTACACATGTAGAAACACACGGAGAAAATGGAAAATTCCAGGACTGCAGTTGCATCAGACTTGAGTTTTATGCTGGGAGTGTTTTGGTGTAGCCAAATAATGGAATAATGTTTGCAGTCATTAAAATTACATGCTTACTGGATGATTTTGTCTATAGCTACAATTGGATGACATAGGGATGACACAGGAATGGAGACTGTGTAGGGTTAGTTTTGATTTATTAATCTGAAAATGTAGTTCCAAATATAATATTATAGCTCTATAACTAAAAAAAACCAACAAAATTTTTACTGCATTTTTATTAACTTTTCTCTAGAACTTTCAAACAGATCATAATTCTGTATTTTTAAAGCACAAATTCAGAAAAAATTTAGCACCCAACCCCTTTGAAGAAAGGAAACATTGTCTCTATTTTTAATTGGGGAAAGGTGTTAGACATTGACTCTGAATGAGGAGATTCAAAGTTCTAAATTAGAATTCCAGTGAAGGCTCTTGACACTCTCCTGCAGAAAAAAGGTCAACTTTATATTTAGAAATATTTCTTCCCCTGCATTAAAGTGTTATCCCTGTTACTGAAAGGAATGAATTGTGTTTACAGAAGTGCTGCTCAGATCAGTGGCCTCTCCTGCGCCATCTGTGTGCTGTCTCAGAAAAGGTGGAAACAATGCCTTTACTTAGGCTGCCGTTAGCAGTCATCACTATAGCTGCCTTGCTGACTATAGCCATTTTTAACTTGGTAAGTAATCACATTAATTGATGAACTTATTGTAAAATCCACAGTTTAAGTAATTTCTTGCATTCTTTTCATCAAGTACCAGTTTTTGCTGCTTTTTCTAATGCCTGATTTACAACATGAGTTGATTTGCACAGGGATAGTGCAAGTAAAAGCATTAAAAAGAAAAGCTCCTAGTTTGTGGAACTGAAAGTACAAGTGATAGACTTCAGTTCTACAAACTTTTCTTGTTTTCAAGATGACACATAACAGCTCTTGATTGTAACCCTCATCACTAAGATGTTTTCCTATTTTAATGTGGTTTTAAATGTTTGGCATGGCAGGCAGCACTTTAAGCAGTTCACTGTGGTATTTGCACTCACAGGTAGTAATGTGGATGAGGGAGGGAAGAGTATAACTTGGCTCTCTTCTAAAAGCAAAGGCATCGAGGATAGGTACTGCTGGAGTAAGGTGGAAATGGCATCTGTCTTTTAAATTTAGTTTGAATATTATATTGCACCTGGGGCATGTACATTTGAATAACTGTGCTGGTTTTTTTATTTATACAAGCTGTGTGTTAACAGTTCAATTTAACTGATAGTTAACTACTAAAACTGATGTCCTCCTGATCCCAAGTGTTTGTTTGCCTCGCCATTCTTCTGATTCCATGGGGAGTTCATTCTGAAAGCAATACTGCAGAAAATGCTTAATTTTCTTTCATAGGGTGTTTTTTTCTGCTGGCTTAGGTCCTTGAATTGACTCACAGTGGTGTCATGTGAACACCACTAGAGACAGACTGAAAGAAAACAGGAACAGCAGCTGTGAAACTGGGGGGTGAGACAAAACCACATGTTTGTGCCCGATAGCTGCTAAATTAACATAGCCATAATGTAAACCTTTACCCCCAGTTAGAAAATAAGTAAATTTTAACCTTTTTGCAGCTTGTGTGTGCATATATGTTTAATACACCTACATGGGGTGCAATTCTATTTCAACATTTATTCAGTAGCACTGAAAAGACAACCAGATCAGCACTCTTTGTAAAACACATGGAGAAAAAAATATCAGTGATTACCTGCTAATAAGTTTGTATGGTGGTTTTATTGATGTGTTTTTTGTTTTTTTCTTTCCCCTCCAATAAATCAAGACTACTGAAAAGAACAAACCTGCCAACTTTACTGGATCAAATGACCTGAGTGCTACCACCTATGTGAGTAGAGTACCATTTGAATTTCTAGGATTAAAATGAAATGAGTCTTGGATGGTGGGTATAGAATCATAGAACATCCTGAATTGGAAGGCACCCACAAGGATCATCAAAGTCCAACTCCTATCATGGAGGTGGATGGCAACATTTTAAATTTTTTTCTTTTTATTTATAAAGATAGGGTTTTGGTTTTTTTTTAATTGTTGGACATATGAAGACTTGCTCATGACACAAGGCAATTTTAAGGGATATTTTGTATTTTTATATATAGCTTTGTTGTGCATCCTTTAGGGATTTTCAGAAGTCTGGAGTCTTCATGTATAAAACTGAAGTTTTGGTTTATTTTGGTCTCTCAGCATATTTGAAAGGTGTTCTCCAGCATTTCTGTAAGGGTAAATTCAGCACTTACTAATGACACAAAAGTATTATTTCTGGGGGTTTCACTTTTTATGTCTTTAATGCCAAAGCAGTGTTCTATTTTGAGTTCATCCAAATGTTTGAGATGCTCCTTTGTCACCTGGCCACCCCTTTAGATGTTGGACATATTTTTGAATTATGTGCAACAAGTTGTGTGAGGAGCCTTTCATTCAGGTGCTTATGACAAATGATAAGTTACACATATGAAATGCACATTGTGCTCACCTGGTAATTTTTTGTTCTTGCATGTTTGTAAATCAGGCTTTTGGAAACACAACTCATTCCTGCATAGAGGAAACTGTAAGTAGTGAATGCATCTCACTTAGGCCTGATTTTGAATGTTGTGTGTACTATTGACAAATGGCAGGTTATGTTGCTGTATAAAAGGAAGCTTTTTTAGATATCTGACAGCAGAAAAATTCTTCACGAAATCAAGGTAATTCAGCTGCTGTTGTTTCCCTAAGTAATGTATGGCTTTGCAGTTTTTAGAAATTTCAGACTGAGAAGTAGGTCTCAATCTTTAAGGAAAAAACCAGCAGAACAGGGTGATGATAATGTTTTGAGTCTGAAAGATGAGAGCTGTACTTGCAAATGTCCCAGTAAAGTGTGTTTACAGAGTGAAAGGGCCTAAGTGGCCTCTCTTGGCTTCTCTACATAGTGGTTCCTTTTTCAGAGGTTTGGCTTGAGGGAGAGTGTTCAGTATCTTTTGGAGGTAGACTTAATGTCTTCAGGATGACAGAGTTGGTATAATGTGTAATATATGGGCTCTGATTAGGAGTTGCCTCATAAATGGTTCTGGTTTCATTCACTTCAGTGGAAATGTTAATTACTTAGCCAAGAATCTCACAGTTCTGTAGTAGGCCTGTGCTATTACAGGTGGGGAAACTGTACTTCGTGCATAAAGAGAAACAAATTCTTGAGGAGCAGAAGCTGAGGTAATTTTGGAGCTGCTTGTAGACTGAAGTATGCCAGCTGAGCACCTCACACCGGTGCCTGTGGCTGCAGGCAGCAGTCCTGTCTGCACCACACACTTGGTACCATGTTTGGTGCTGCCAGCTGCAGGCTGACCGTGGACCCCCTGCCTGAGCTGGGATTCTCCTGGCAAAGTGCTCAGTAATTCCATAATGGGGATAGTGGCCACAGCTTGATAGTGCTTATTAGCATCACAGTTCTTCTGAGGAGCTGTGTCTCAGGCTGGAAAACCAGTCACGGTCTCCAGGTGTTACTGGAGTGGGAGCTGGGAGTGGGGTATCTGCTTTAGGTTCCAATGGGAAAGCACAGTCCAAATAGGATTAGAGTGCTGGATTTGCTGGTTCAGCGCTGGTTCTATGGACTGTGAACCTACTTGAGATTACTCTTGAACTTTAAATAAATAATTGCTTAAATTAATAAACTTCAGGAGATAAATTCTCAACATTTCAGTTTTTATCTGGAGTTGCTTACTTATGTTGATTTTTTGTTTAAATATTTTTGTTTACCCATAACAAATTATAAAAATAAACTAAAATCAATATTAAGTTCAAACCTTTAGTGCCATTAAAAAAAAAACTTTAAGTGATTGTAATTTCTTTGCTTTAAATTGCACTGACCATGAATGCAGAGCATTTGCTGTGGTTTGAACATTTCTTAGACATAAGTTCTGGGTAATGCAAAGGCTCTTTACATTCCTCTTTTACAGTATTATGCTTACTGCTGTATACTGGGGTTCATTGCCTGCTCGGTATTTCTTCAAATGAGCTTCGAACTCAAAGTTCTCCTCCTGTCCATTGCTGTGACTGTCTACCTCATCATTTTTAATACCCTTCAGCACAAAGACAACTATGGCAACAGTACCAGGTGCACTGTAAAGTTTCTCATCCTTTTATGTTTCATTTAAGGAGGTGTTAGATTTTTGTGCACTTACTGGAATATTGAAATATCAAAATCATGTAAGCCAGACACTGCAAACCTTTCTGTAAAGTTAACAACATGGAAATCCTGTTAGACCATGTCTTACCTTTTATTACATAAACTTTTTAAACAAAGGATATGTTCTCTGAAAAAATTCTGTAATGTGGCTTCTGAGATCCCTAGAAGCCTTGGACTATATTAAGGATTAGGGTGTAGAATATTAATGTCATAGCAAGGTTGATATTACGGTAAGTTATGAAGAAAAGCCTTGCTAAAAGTCTGAGGCTCAAGCTTGGTAGCCAATAGGATGGTGAGCTCTTCATGTCCTAACCTAAGTGCAGGTATTTTGCAAAGTAACAGCAATTTACCTGATCTAATTGCAGAAACTGTGAACACTGGAGAGAAAGGCTTACATGCAAAGGCTTTACTGTTAGTTTTTAAGTCTTACTCAGGTTCCTCAGCATAGTCTCATCGCTGAAGATTAGAATAAATTTATTTTGCAAGGGCTGTAACCTGTCAGCACACCTTAAAAAAGCTTGAGTGAACTTAATCATTCATATGATGAGAACTTAATTTGCATTTTGAAAAAGTAATAGATGTGGTAAGACTGATATTACTATGAAATATGAGTAATGATTCAGATACAGGTATGATTTAACTGCCTTTGTCTTAGGAATTCAGGTTTTTAATTTGTTATTGTCTTTCCTTCCACAAATAAGAAAGTTTCTTTTCCTACCTCAAGGTTTGTTGGCTGTGTTTTTGTAGGGTGGTGTGGGGTGGAAGCTGAAACTCAGTCTGGTGGAAATTAAGATGGCTCCATTAAGATAAAGCCATGTTTACTTGAGCATCTCACTGTAACAGCTACTGAACAAGGTTTCAACACCCAGGGTGTCGAGATGTGAAATGCATCATTCCATGTGTTGGACTGGCTGATAATCCTGTCTCGTTGTTAGGACAGGACCTGTCCCCAGCCAGCCACTGGCACAAATGAACAGTGACACTGTGGTGCAAGTCTGGACAGACACCCTCTTCCCCTCACCTCCCACCCCAACCCTCCAGTGTGCAGATTTTCTTTAAGCATACAGATGACTTTATATTGCTTTCTTATTTTCAGGTTTTTCATCAAAGAACCAAGGATAATGTCTAATTTATATCTGGTTCTGTTTTACATAACCCTAGTTTTACTTGCAAAACAGGTATGTATTTAAAACGCAATTGCCTGGTTCCTTTACTTGCAACAAGTTGATTTAAATGAAATGCAATTTCCTTGAAATTGTGCTTTAAATTAGTATATATATATTTTTTTTTAATATTCTGGACTTGCAGACTTATAATGAGTTTTTGGTAATGAAAGAGTTTTTACTGTGAAAGGATGGAAACATTTTTCTAGTTTTCAACAGTGTTTGCATCACAGACATGAGAACTTCCTGGTTCTCCAGTTTTGATCTATCCGTATTTATCAGTATTCATTCTAAATCAACATAGCAATTCAAGATAAAAATAATTATATTACTAAAGTGTCATTTTGGTAAATACACCTGATGGTATCAAATGACATTTGGTCTTAGTGGCTGCTTCATATTTTTCTGACCTTTGCTCTCAAAGCACAATTTTCATAACTATATAGACTCAAAAGGTCTTGAAGAAACTATTGCTACTACACTTCTTGAGAAAATTGCCTAATACTTTTCAGTGAGTTATTTTATGGATTTAATTTATCGTATTTGATCTCTTTGCAGATTGACTATTACTGTCGACTGGATTGTCTGTGGAAAAACAAGTTTAAAAAAGAACATGAACAATTTGAAACTATGGAGAATGTTAACAGGCTTTTGCTGGAAAATGTACTTCCAGCACACGTTGCTGCATATTTCATTGGAGAAAAACGAAATGAGGTGTGTTGAGCCTCTCCTATGTGAAGGACAGCAAATTGGATTTCTGTGATATATATTACACATTATGTGAAAAAGAACATAGACTGTAAACTTCTGCAATCTTTGCCTTTTGTTTGTATTCCAAGACCTTTGTAAACCCAAAACCCGTTAACCAGATGGCCTCAAACAAATGAATACTTCTAGTGCCAGTCCCTGAAACCTGTTCTCAGAATTAGTAGTTCAGCTTCAGAACATAGTTTGTTTGACAAATATTTAAATGAGATTTACTGCTTTCTAAAGACACAGTTTTACCAGAGAGGACAGGTCACAGATTTTAGGGAAATGAGTTGAGGAGCAGATAGTATCTCCCAGAGAGAAGTTCATTGATAATGATTTTTTTTTTTAAGAAATCTCATTCTGCCAGCATGTCATCAGAGAGAACAATGCTGTGTCTCAGAAGAGTGACAGTGGTCAAGTAGATGAAAATGTTTAAGGCGAAATGTTTAAGATTAAACTCTTTAAGGAATCTTAGCTTTTCATTAGGCGAATCCACTTTGTTAATGTTTCTGATAGAATAAGAGATGTGGTTGACTTCATAGGAAAGCAGTAATTTGATTACTGGTTACAAACAATTATCATGAGTGTGAATACGTGTAGGGGGAATGTAGCTGCTGACAATGTGTGGGTTTATTCCTTTCCTTTAGGACTGGTACCATCAATCCTACGACTGTGTCTGTGTCATGTTTGCATCGGTACCAGATTTTAAGGTGTTTTACACTGAATGTGATGTCAATAAAGAAGGTTTGGAATGCTTGAGGCTGTTAAATGAAATCATTGCTGATTTTGATGAGGTAATTAAGCTTCTGTCAAAAATGTACTGGATTACATATTTACTGTAAAATAAATGTTTCACTAGATCTATGAGCATTAGAGCGGGAAAAAACATTTTTATGCTGTACTAATAATCTGACTTCAGCCTTGCAATCTTGAAAGATATTTTCCCATCTGGTTGTGATTTTCAAATACATCATCTAATCCATTAGAAGTACGGTTTGAAAGTTCTGACTTTAAGGACTTTATTTCAGTACTTCAGTGCTTTCATTTCTTCTGTGAGTGGGTAGAGCAAAACTGTGAAACTAACCCTCAGTATTTTATCATATCTTCATGTGAGTGATAGTATTGCTAGAGATGTTTAATGCTTATGGTAGACAGTATGGGATTTCTGGTTAAATACTACACTGAAATATGGTATTAAAATCTCAAGTTTTTGTTTTCTTTCCATTCAAACAGCTCTTGTTAAAACCTAAATTTAGTGGTGTTGAAAAAATAAAAACAATTGGAAGCACTTACATGGCAGCAGCTGGTCTCAGTGTTACACCAGGCCAGGAGAACAACCAGGTATGTTTGCTCTGAATCTGCCTTCAGTATTCTGTGGGTGCATAGGTGCGTTCAAAGTAACAAAATATAACATGATAGGAAAAACTATGTAATGAATAGTGATTTCCTGAAACGTGGAAAAAGATGACAAAATTGTATTGTCTCCTCCTGAATCCACTATTTATCTCCTAGTTCCATTTTATTTCTGAATTATTCAGTCTGTAATCCCAGCATACTTTTTACATCTTTCATCGTTGATTCCAGTAGTTTAACATTACTAGATGTGTAGCAGAAGGGCTCTAAAAATAGGGGAGTCAAAGAATGGGAGCCAAAGAAAAGGCCATCTCGGAACTGGACAGTAGGCTTTTTCTGCTACCTGAGAACTGGCACAGAAGGAGAATTCTCAAGTGCCACATTAGGTCTGAAACTGTTACCCAGAAGAATTAAGACTAATTTCTCTGGCTCATTTTCAGTATAGCAGGTTTCTGTATGACATTAAGGTGCATGTAATAATGCACCCAAAATATGTAAAATTAAAGCTGAAACCATAAAGGAATTATAATACAGACATTAATTTGTTATAAAATTTAATCATATCACTCTTGTTGCCTCATAGACATCCCAGCTGTATTTAATGGAGTTTTGAAATTCTGCAGTTCTGCATTTACAAGGATGAGTGGTTTCATCCTTCTAAACACTCCAGTCACTTCTAATACTGCTTTGGAGTAGCAGCCTGACACAGCCTTTCCTGTTGTAATTTGGTCATTAATATGTGTTATGACTTGCACAGGATAGGGAAAGGCAGCACGCTCACATTGGGATTATGGTGGAGTATGGAATTGCCCTGATGAGTAAACTGGATGGCATCAACCGACATTCCTTCAACAATTTCCGCCTACGTGTTGGTAAGTTCTGTCTGTGGGGAATGTGAACTCCACAGCTCAGACAAGTGAGAAATAGGTAGAATGAGGTAGGTCCAAGTGCTGAATAGCCAAAGTCAGTATTGTCTGGTCAGCTTTTCACACAGGCTAAACTCCTGCACGGATGGGCTTTTTCTCATCACTGGAGGGAGCAGCAGGAAGAGTGCAGCTGGATGACTTTGGAGGAAATGAAAGATATAGATGTAGAATGAAGTACCCTGTTAGTGACTGTTAAATAAAGACAGTATTGTCATTACAATGCTCATTTCTATATATTAAAAGTATAAGAGGAAGAATTCTGCTTTGTGCCTAGACTTCCTATTTTGCAATAGTGAGTCACTTCACATCTCCTGAGCCTCAGTATGAATATTTATAGAACAGTACTAATACTGATTGCTAGAAAGGTGTTGTTGTTAAGACTGGGATGTTTTTTTCCCCTGAAGCTACAGCTAACACAATCGAATCCCTTTCTCCCTCAGTAATGACAGCTTCTTGTGTTTCTGCAGGGATCAATCACGGCCCAGTGATTGCTGGTGTGATTGGTGCCCGGAAGCCTCAGTATGACATTTGGGGCAACACTGTTAATGTTGCCAGCCGAATGGAGAGCACAGGGGAGCTTGGCAAAATCCAGGTAAAACTATGAGCCTTGCAATGTCCAAGGCATTATTTCCAATTGGTTGTGGAATTTTGCTTTAATGTGAATAATCAGAAGAATTTCACAAGCGTTTCTAATTTTTTTCACACAAAGGTCACAGAAGAAACAAGCAAAATACTACAGGAGCTGGGATACTCATGTGAATGTAGGGGACTCATTAATGTCAAAGGCAAGGGAGAACTGAGGACTTATTTTGTTTGCACTGAAACAGCCAAATTCCAAGGCATGGGACTGAACTGAGGCTACAATGAAGTTAATCAAAATAGACTTAGATCTGCCTCCCTTCTGTGAAGATGTAGAATTCCCTCCTTATGTGAAGGACTTTATTCTAAAAACATGTATATACTGTTCCTATCTCTTCTACATCTCAAGATGAGAGAATTTTTTTTAAATAACGAAGAATTCTGAGAAGTTCCTAGAAGACCCACAACTGTCAGTCTGAAAATGACTACTTTTTCCTGAAGTAATTTGAAGATTTACCTGGAATTGCCATGAAGCATTTTCAGTTAGTTGTTTTCCTTACTGCACTGGGAGTAAGCTCCAGTAACAGCTCCAGTGACAGCCGGTGTGGATGCACTGTAGAAGCCATTCCCATGTTAAAAACATTCCATTGCCTGCTTGACACACACCTGCTTACAGTATTGTGTTTGTCCTGATGTGTGCGCTGATACTGAGGGCACTGCGTATCCTGCTTTTAATGCTGAACAGACTGCACAGCAGAAGAATAATGGGAAGAGGAATACAAGGAAACTCAAGTGTATCACGTGATAACCGTGCTGAGCTCTTTTAGGAAAAAAGCTGAATTGCACAGTATGGAGTCACTTCACCACCCTTGCCTCCTCCACAGCAGTACCTTGTGTTATGCAGATGTTTTCATGACCAAGAGCTGTTCAGAAATTACTTTCATCTAGTTCAGTGTGTTTACATTATATTACATGTTCTCCTTTGTATTTCTCTGTAATTAGTATCTGTATTGCATTTTGTTCTGTCATGGTAAATCTTAAATTTTTTACTTTTAAGTTTCAAAAAGTACAAGTGATGGTGAGGAGCACGGGGATCAGGCTCTGATAGCAGCTGGTGTTGCTGATCCCTGCAGGAATTCTGATTCAGTGCTGTGTTCTTGAGGGCACTTAGGGAAGAAAAAAGAATCTGTTCCAAATTGCTGGTAAGCTGAAGAACAGAATTACTAAGATAGTATTAGAAACAGTAGCAGATACTGTATAAACAGAACTGTGTCTGTGGTGGTTGTTTTATTTTTTTTTTTTTCCTGTTCTTATTTCTACAATTTGACTAGCCACTGGCTGGTTTCTATGCCTTTCAAAGGCAGTGCAGTTTTTTTCATAAACTGGTTTTGAAGGTTACAAAAGGATGTATGGGAAAAAATGTATTCATAATGAAATGTTTCAGCAGAGCCCCAATACTGGAAGCATGAATAGAGCACTCATAAAATCATTGTGGACATGATGTAAATTAGTTTAGTTTGTAAGGTTTTTAAGCTGTTAGTGTCCTTTGATAATTTCTATGTTGGCATTTTTTACTTACTGCAATCTCTTGATCTGTTTGCTGTTGGTGGAGATGATAGTGGTTTGTAAGGCTAACATCTTGTGCCCAGTTATGTCTGTTAGTAAGGATGGGTTCCCCTTTCCCCTTATACTATATCAGGGCTGGACAGCACAGTGATTAGAGTACAACACCTGTTTGGCTGAGCCTTACTCCTCTACAAACAGCATTTCCTAATGCTTCTGGGTTTAGTACCAACCCATCCTGGACAAGTGTTTAAGCAGTCCTGTGCTTCACTGCTGCCTTCTAATTACTGTGTAATTTCTTAAGAGGAAGTGACTGTATTCAAGACAGGAATAAACCTAAGTATTGTCCAACTGTGGATTAAAAATTGTACTTGTAGTCTTTATCAATTTTGTAGATCAAATCTATGTGTGTAGTAGGTCTCCAACAGAAAACAGCATGTAAGAAAACCTGAATTTGAGGTTGTCTACCTCACGCATGGGCTCTGCTGATGAAGGAAGTGTCATACTCACTGTCATGTTAGTGCAAGTCAGTGTTGCAGTTGAATAAACCTTCAAACAGCTTTTGCTACTCTTGTATGTTGTATATTTGTAGTTACAGGTGCTCAGCAAGCATTTGTTTTGAGATATTTATTGTTTTACAGGACCATACATGTGTCAAAGGCTCCTTTAAGCAGTCTTTGATGTCATGTTAGGTAAAGTGACCATTTGTCTCATGAATCTATTTTGAAAAATGCATTATGCCTATAAATAGAGCTGGCTCTGAAGTGCTCCTGTTCACAGAACTAGTAGACTGTAGATGTAAGTTATCTATGACAGAACATTTGCTGTCTGTACAGCATTTTGAAATGCTTTTGTTTACATGATGTCGCCTGTCAGGCTGGTAACTTGTTTGGGTGCAACTTCAACTCAACCTCATTTGCAGAAGTGGCAGGAAGAGCTGCAGCTTCCAAAGGGGAAGGAGTTGGGTTTGGTTGCAGGTTTAAAAAGAATGCTCACTTGGTGTGCTGTGCACAGCCTTCTTGGGGAAGTCAGAAACTGTGTGTAATGAAAAAGAGGATGACTAATTTCTCACCAGAACTGGAACTGCACAATATGAGAACTATATTCAACCACAGAAAAAGTTCAACTTAACAAGTAACTGTATTGAAATAATTGTTTTCAGCAGTCCTTCTGAGAGTGAAATGTGAAACTTAACATTGAGGAAAGAATCTTGGTGGAAAAATCTTCCTTGCAGCATTATTTTTTTTTTTCTTAAATGGAAAAAATGGCACTGTATCTAATTTGAAGAGCTAATAACATCTGGAACTAGGAATCTGTTTTAAAGAACAAACTTTTGTTTTTACTATGAAATAAAAAACTCATTGCAACATGTCTGGTTTAGCAATTATTTTGATGGAGATACCACCCATGAAAAGGAGGTATATTCTTATATTTTATATTTTTTATAGTGCTGCAGACTTAATGGGACTGTTTTTACTCATGAACTAAACATGGTATTTATCTTTTTAAAAAATGTTGCCAGCAGAAAATGCTTAGTGACATCCACATGTTCAACAGCTGATGAGAAATGCCAATACTTCTGTCACTGGCAGCTACCTCCTGCACCCTCTAAAAGGTGAGTGATGGGCAGCGAGATGCTATGGACAGAGCCAGTAAGGATTTGGCTGGCACATTTGCCCTGAATATTGTCTTCTTCTTGTAGCATGAAAATGATTTAAATAGTAATGGAAAAATTCATTCCCTGGAGTAATAATTCAGCCGCTATTACCTAGAACTGAAAAAACTCCAGTGGTGACTATTAAGTCTTCTGGGACAATTGAAACTGCTGGAAAAAACCCAGACTGACAGTTAAAAATTTTGCAATGCATTTTAGTAACTGTGAAAGTTTAAAAACAAATCTTTCTGCAGCATTTTTAGAGGAAGGAGGGAAGCAAGGATGATGTTGGCCATAAGACAGGGGAGAGGGTGCTGTTTGGCCTGTAAGTTATCTCTTACTTCAGTTCCCTGCCACTGCACACAGCAGCGACAGCTGGAACCCTACAGCTCATTTCTCTTAACTCCAGGGTTATACTGGAATCACAGATTAAAGAAAAGCAACATTTAAAAATGACGAAGGATGCCTGTGGTAGAAGTCATGTGCAGCACTGTGTGAGAGCAAATGGGGAGCACAGGGAAAGCCTTCTTGAGTGTGCCACTGGCTGCACCTGTACCCCCCTACACTGCTCGAGTTCTCTGTGCCTGAGAGCTGTGCTGTTGGTCTGCACCTCTGGTGAACAGGGAACTGTCTCTTAATGTGAGAAGGCTTTCTGATAAATAAGCCTAGAACCATTATCCAGGCAGTATCTGCTAATACCTCTGCCTGAGTGTCTCAGAGATGACGGTACCACATCCATGGGGTACTTCTACTTGCTGACAGTGTTAGTCTCACTTCTGGTCATGGGTCTGAGATTGCCCTCCAGTTTTAGGATACTCTTGAGCACACAGCAAGGTTTCTCTAAGAGGACATTAATCCACATTCAAAGTCTCACAAAGCTGAGCTTTTGTTAATTCATCACACTGCATCAGTTTTGTATAAAAAGTTTATTTCTCTTCCCCAAGTCCATGAGAGTTGCACGGGAATTTTAAAAAGGGGGAGTTCAGACACTGATGATGTTTGCACTAACCAGACTCAGAGACAAATCTATACAGTGCTTCTAGAAACTTTTGGTTGAGTCCCTGCACCGTATATAGGCACATTTTCATTATGCTTTGACTTTTCCAGACACTTGGTAATTTAGGAAAACTTAAACGTGGCAGAGGAGTTTAAAAATATTATAGAGAATGCAAAAAGAATAATTTAGTCCATTTACATAGCAGAAGTAACTAATACAAACCCTTCAAAAGCCATCAGCTCCAAAATTTAATAAACAAAAGTATTTTAACACACAATAAAAACACATAGTGAATGCACCTGAAGGACATTTACCTGGTTCTTAAACAGAATCAAACAGACAGCTGTAAGCTGAACAGAATCTTCAGCTTGTAACTGCACCACACTCGTTTTCAGGGACAGTGATGGTCTTTTTAGGCTCTTCAAAATCTGAAAGTTTACAACAGATGATAGCATGTCACTGACCACAGAATGCTCAAGTGAAGACATGCATATAGAGCAGAGTATGCCTCAGATCATTTGCTATTTATGCAGATAGCCCTGTGTTAGCTGTTTGTTCTGCAACACTCCCAGAAAATCCCTTTTCATTTGGTTCTGTTACAAGGCCTCTGTGTAATGTTATGGAAAAGAAAAGGCTCAATAATTTTGAAATTGAAATTTCTTGAGCAGTTTCCTTAAAAATAGGAATGAGTTCCTGAATTAATCCTGCTCTTTCAGTTAAAATGTTATTTAATGAAAACTTTCATTTCCACATAAACCACAGATTGAGTGAATTTGTTGTGTGAATTATGTTTCATGAGAGGAAATTGTTCCTGCCCTACCCTAACTCTGGGTGCTCTTTTGCTGAGCATGTTCTGAATGGGAGAGGACAGGGTCTGGCACTGAGACTCCACTGACGAGACTCTCTAATCCAGCAAAAACAGCCACTACTTGTGCTGGATGAGGCGAGTTGAACTCACGCTGTCAAATTCCAAAGCACAACAGCTGGCCAAACTAAGCAAAAGGCTTGCACAGCCAAAAGCCTGCAGAAGGAATCACGATGTTCTCATTTTAGCAAGTGAGGAATTTTAACTCCACTCTTGCAACCTCACGCAAAATGGAAAAACTAAAATTAAATGAATTACTGAGATTTAAAATCTGGCAGTGTTGTAAGATGGATTGTAAAGTAACCATTGTAGCTGAAGCAAAGTTCCATACACACAAAAGATTCATTTTGGACTGAGACCAAAGGTAGCAACTTTCCATTTGAAAGAGAATTTAAAAAGGAGAGAAGAACTGAAAACTGGAACCATACTACTGCAAGTTCTACCATAAGCCAGTCTAAGGATTTGCAGATGTGGTTTTGTTCCAGCTGAACAGATGCTACAAGATGTTTTCATATACTCACCCTCTGTCAAATCCACCCAGCTGTCTTCTGTCTCAGGTAGAGGGACCGAGATTCCCATTGCTTTCCGGATTCCGTAGGTACTGACAATGTCACCTGGAGTCACTTGCTGGGCAAGTTCTTTCAGGTTATTGGTTACTCTTTCCGCTGGAAAAGATAAGAGCATGTGTTTATATGCTATATATAGAAACCAAATTGCTGAATCACCCTGCAAACAGTTCAATTATTTAGTACAAAGGCTACTATGTTAAGTAATATTTCTAGACCAGAAGAGCTGTGTTGTGCTGTGTGCAGCCATGCAAGACATCCTGGGAACCAAGAGACAAAGTAAGAACAGGAGGAATGAAACAGCTGCTGCCCAAGGCTTGCTGCCATCAGGAAACACCAGATGTTGAAGAGTAAGTTAGTGAAACTTGGGCCACACATGCAGCAGCTGGGAGAGGGCTGGTGGTACTCACACAGCACTGGTGTTAGTAATAGCTGGATTTTGGGATTCAGCACAAAGCTTTGGATATAAAGAGAGACTGTTCTTGTTGCTACAAGTGTGGTTTTCCCTCAAGAAGGAAGCCATAAGTAGTGAACCATTAAAAAGATAGTATTTGATCTGGTTTAGGCTTGGTGTGGTACCAACTTGGTCATATTTCTTCTGTAATGGGGAATTTATCTAATCACATCAATGTGGTTTAGTTTAGACCATGAATAGTCTTGCATTCTGAAGTCAGTTTTACTTGCCAAACAGGCACCCTGCACACAGTCCTATCTTACAGGGCTGCCATTTACACAAGCTGTGTAGTTGGTCTGTGAGAGAAGCAGGTTTGCTCAAACAACTAAAGAATGTATGACTGGTATTAATTAGTGTAACTCAATAGACTGATAACCAGATCCATCCTGGACCAAAGCTGGCCTTGCAATAACAACTTGGTAATACTTAATCGAGCCCTGTTCAAAGGCACTGCAAAACTCATGGAGTTATTGGTATTTGGCTAGTGTCTGCCCCATGGCATCAATGGATTCCATCAGTTCTAGGGACATTTAGGAATAAAGAGGAAATACTTGCAATTACTATTCAAGATTTTCATCTGGCTTTAAATGCAAAGAAGTTTAAATTAATCCTCTAGGCCTAACAGAGCACATAATGTACACTATAGCCCTTGAGATTTTTTTTTTTCTTGGAGTTGATACCAGTTGGGACTTCTCAATTCTGCAAGAATGATCAGAAAAAGTGTATTTACCTAAGTGCATTTCTCTGTAAGATGGACCCAGAAGACAAATCATGTTAGGGGGTGGTTTTGTACTCAGTCGCTCATTTTGAGCATCCTGGAGTTCTCTGAGCAGCTTTGTTGTTTCATCAAGTTTCCTCTGGAAGATTTCAGCCTCTGTTTAAAGAGAAAAAGGTAGTCCTCACTAGTAAGACCTAAATAAAGTCTATTTACTTACTTTCTGATATAAAATGTTGTAAGGGACTGAGGGACTAAAGGAGTTACACATACATGTATCAGAACTATGACTATCAAGAAGACTCACCCTCAGAATCAAACTCTTCTATAGGCATGCCAAAGTTCGTAACTGCTTTCAGAGCTGTAAGTCTGTCGCTATTAGCAGTGTCCAACCTGGCAGCAATATCAATTTCCATAATCTGAAAAAAAAATCAGCAAGTAATAATTTAGATAATATTTAGCTCAGCCTTGAAACAACCAAATTATCTGGGGAAGATCAGAATGCAAAGGTAAGGTTAGTGTACTCTACAGAAATAAGTAAACATACAGAGGGAAAGCTGAAAAGACCCTGTATAACTGACTGTTCTACAGTTATTGTTTGCTCATTCTATTTTATATGCAAATAGGAAATGGGGATACGCACAAATTATGTGGTAACTTAAGAGCAGCATCCCAATTAAAAAACAGTTTAGGTATTCCTTCAGCTCACCTAAAGGAGATTTTATCAAAGATCTGAGGCCAAAATTTAAAAGGAATCTGGGCACTGGCTGCAGGAGAGCATCCCTGGCCCTAGAACTGCTTTCTCTTTAATTGAGCAAAGTTTGCGTGGAACGATTTGAGATCTATATTGTATTGCCTACAAGGGGCACAAAGTGAGAACTTCTCAAAGACTGCCACATATTGTGTGGCATCTTACACTCATGCTACAAATTCATGTTAAACAAAACCAGATTAATACAGAAACAAAGCTATAGCTTTGAACAATCACAAACAAAAATACATAAGCATTTTCTTCCAATTCTCTTAACATAAAATTAAGACAATGTTTTGGAGAACCTTACTCTCCTCATGCCTACAAAGGGACACATCATTTTCACAAGACTTGCAGCTTGTCAAAGTCTCAGTGTTGTACAGCCCTGAAAGTTTTAGGTCCTTTTAGATCTGTGAGCTTGTTGGTTGGTTGGTTGGAGAAGTTAATTAATAAAGAAAAATTTTACCTTTACATCTTTCATTGCATCACTTCTTTCCTGTGGGCCTTCAGCTTCCTCACATGGCTGAATAAAGAATTTTTAAAGAAGGCGTTAAAATTACTCTTTTAAATTCAAAGAAAAATCTTACAAGATGCCATATTTTAGGTGAGTATGCAATGTCATAATTTGCTTTCACAGTAAAGCAAGTTATAATGCAGCTATTTTTTAGGGTCTTTCTTGGGGTATTGATGTTTACTGAAATACATTTTTTCAGCTCAGGTTTCATTTATCTTTGCAAAGTTCACAGCAATGTCACATCAGAGACTATTTACTGGGGTGCAGGAAGAAGAGGAAGGGTGGTTATTAGAGGCTGAGTTTTCTGTTTCTGTATGTAATTGTATTTCTCTTAAAAATGCCAAGAGTAAGAGGCCAAACCCTGACAGTCAGTGCCACTACTGGGTACAAGAAAAGAGCTAAACACATAATGCTAAGGAAAGGTCTGAGCTGAGGCAAAAAGGTCCATTAACTTTTTCTAGTATTAACTTAGGTAATATTTGACCCATTAGCAAAAGGCTACAATCTGTTTATTTCAATAGCCAGCATTGATTTGAACCTCAAAGCAAGACTTTTAGTTAACAGGAACTGTTCTGAGAAGATTCTCAAATAATCCTTGGATTGTCAATTAAGTTAAGGTTATCAAATGAGCCTCTTTGATTCCAGTTATGTTTAGCATGGACAGGACTGGAATTTCCTAAGAATTTGAAGTCACTGTTCAGTATTTTTACATAGCACATGTTTGATTTTAAAAGCACGGTACCAAGTAAAGGGAAAAACTACATATTAATTCACCTGAACTAAATAATGGCAGGTAGGAATGTGATAAAATTTTCATGGAAAAAAAAGCCTGTCAATGATCACCTCATTTTTAAACAACTGCTTATTGGTCTTGAAGCAGGAGTTAGTGATAATGGGATGGGATAATGGACAAAGAACGGGTAATTATTTCTCCATATACAATATGTTAATAATCACTCCTGAACAATACAACAATTCCTTTCCAGAAAACCCTGCCACTGGAGGCAAAGATCAGTCTTTACTTTCCAATTCTATCAGTTAAAAGGAAGCCCATCAACAGGATTAGCATCATCCTTCTCTTGCTTTAGAGCTAAAACCAAAGACTAGATAGTACACAAATCCACTCTTACCATTTCTAGTTCTCTGAGAGCTCTAGAATGTCCTCCTTTAGTTAGAACATCCAGCAAACTATCAGCCATTAAAAGAGGATAATCCTGGGATTTCATAAAAAAATCTTGAATACTGAAAGAATAAAGATAGTTAAGGTAACTACTTTCATATCAAACATTTAATGTAAAAGTTATGTAAGGTCAAACCAATATGTATAGCACAGAAAACACAAAAAATAGGAGAGGATCTGATCAAAATGGATTGCTTTAGTTTAATCATGCCTGCCTTCTGTAGCTGAGGAGAATCCATTCTGAATGGGACACTGGAAAACTTGGAAAAGTGTAGTGTCTCAGGCAGCTGAAACACGAAAGCAAACTTGCACAGGCTCTTCACGTTAACATTGTACTAAAGTATTCCTCCCTTTCCTAAAAATTTATATCACTGTGCTGGCTACTTGTGAAATTCTCATAAAACAAAAGAGGTTTGCAATTTTTACAATCAAGAATAATAAACCAATAGAATTATTTTTACAAAGCTGTATCTCATTCAAGGCAGTAATTAAAGTGAAAAAACCCATCAGTTTGTATAAACATTTGTACAACTCAGTATTCTTCTGGCTTTGAACATAAGTCCTTCAGTTATAAATACATCTAAGTTTAGACAGTGTACTCCTAGGAATCAGCAGCATCAAAATTCTTCCATCTTGGCTAATTTCACTTCAGAGGCAGGTTCTTCTACTGAAGTGTTTGTTTCTTACACAAACCCCTGTGAGCTATAAAGACAGTGGGGCCATCCCTCCACAGCAAAGCCAGCCCATCCTGTAGAGAGTTGCACATAACTATAACTGCCTGTGTCCATGGGAGCTGTACTGTGCATCCTGCTTGCTGGATTACCTGGAAGATCCTTGATTAGAGTCTTCCCCATATGTTGAGTAGATTAAGTCAGAATCTTCTTTGCTTATGTTGGCAAACGTTGAATCATATGTTGGTGCATAGGAACTGAAGGGTCCGTAATTCAAGTATGTCACTAATGAATAACAATAGTATTAATTATTACCCTGCTTTGCATGCATCAGCTAGAAATGAGAAGGGGCTGTAAAACAATCCTCAAGAAAAAACTTTGAAGGAATGTATTTGTTAAGGACTTCACAGAACATCATCTGTTAACAACTAACAATTTTTAATAAGATCTAAATCAAATGCATTTGTATTTGCAAATATGGCATTAATACCACTGTGTGCCTCAGCACAACATGAAGAGTCTGATGCTGGAAAAAGGTTCTCAGGCTCACCCCTGCTCTTTTAAAGCCACCAAAAACCTTTCTCTATCTGGTTGTTTCTCTTCTCAGTGTAGATAAAAAGTAGATATCTTGCCCCTTCTGTATGTGTAACTTAAGCTGGACTCTGTGATGTGCTGTTTAATTGTGTAATGGATGCAAAGAATCAGAGAATGGTTTGGGTTGGGAGGGACCTTAAAGATCATCTAGTTCCAACCCCTCTGCCATGGGCAAGGACACCTAATAATGTGCTTTATCTTTAGAAATCCTTAGTTCCAAATTTGTGTGCCAGTAACAATATCAATACACTTTGTTTATAGAAGAAGGATTTGTGTTTAAAAAAAAAAAAAATCAGCACTTACCTGGAGTAACCTTGTTTCTTTTATCTTCTTTGAACCCCTGTAATGTATTAACTCCTGACTGAAGCCTTCCTGCTGTCATTCCCAGCTTTACAGGGCAGTAACCTGGTTCTGCAATAGGACATATCAAAACACAGAAACAGAGAAGGCATATGAAGATGACTTAATTCATTTAACACTCACAGCTAAGAATGCAAAATAAACAGGACATGGCTCTCAAAGTGTGCTTTCCTATCCAAATGCTTCATGCTAATGATCTGGGACCCAGACAATTCCCAATTCTAAAACATCTGTGATCTTCTGGGTCAGCAGACACTGCACTCTGTACATGGATCAGAAATAAGAGGATCCCAGGAAATTCTCCAGCAGCAAAAGTGTTCTTTTGCAGCTTCCACAAACAGCTGACACAAATCAGAGAAGCAATAGCACTGAGGACTCCCACCAGCTGCTCCTAACAACAGCCACAGCTGAGGCCCATCTATGTGATCCCTCAGCCACAGCTTTTCCAATCCAGATCTTTATCAGGCTGGAAAGAGGCATTCAGTTCTTGGCCAGGATTTGCTCATCTGGCCCTGCAAAGATGCCAGGTATGTGGAAGTCACTTGTTACCTGAACCATGCCAACTTACCTCCTGCAGCGAGGTCAACGGGATTAAGAAGGCCCAGAGTCGTTGTACCATCTGGTTTTCTTCTTTCAAATTCACACTGAAATAAGATTAGACTATTTTAATTTACATAGCACTTGAAAATCCTGGTCCTTAAACTAATGAAAACATTTAATGAAACTGTCCTATCTGCAGGAATAAGAAAGGAAATCAGTCACTCAGAATTGAGTGCGCTCTAAATTTTTACTTTCACTAGATAATTTTATTATTGGTATAGGCACAAAAATTAAGATTTTATGATAAATATTAGTGTTTCTGCAGAGGCCAAGTGACAAAAAATGTAGAAAATGAAACAGGCATAGTATTATACTACCAATCTGAGTTTCTTCTCCTGTAATATTAATAACTTTGATCAGGTATGTTTCAGAACTAAGAGACTTTTGCAGGTCAGATTTATTTTCTTGAGCTTTCTACTCTTCAGCCTTTTCTATTACTTTATTGAAAATTTTAGCTCAACTTGCTCTGCTGGTGAAATTCAGCATGCATTCAAACAGCACTTTCTTTTTAACCTTTTGATGTTACATAGATGATCAATGGTGTAAAATGGTGTAAGCTGCAGTAAAAGCAGATATGAAGTTTCAACTGGTGTAAGAGGCCAAGGAAACTTGATTTCTGGAAAAGGGAAAGGAGCTACCAAACCCCCCAGTGCTTACCTGGCTGTTTGCAAGGCGCCTGGTTAACTTGCCTCCGGACTCCTTAACAATCCGATCAATCTGCTCCTGCTCCCTTTCCAAGCTATTGCTTCGTAATTTGTCTTCAAGCAGGTCTTTATCCTTCCTGTGAATATGCCCACACAATTTAGGGACTAGCTGGAACACCAACTGGCTAAATAATACAACAGGATACTGTGACAATAGTTTTAGCCAACTCTGTACCTGGTTTTGTAGACAAAACAACTAACAACAAAAGAGTGCTATTGAATATGACTGTATTTAATACAGCTGGGGAAGGCATGTGACAAAGGTTTACATCAGTAAATGCTATGTTAATAACTGTAAAGGTCTCCCAGAAAACAAAAGATACTCTTAATTTTAGTATCCAGCATTTATTTACCTAAGTATTTCCCATCTTCATATCTGGTATTTCTAGATATGAATAGCTATTTCAGAAAGTACACTTTCTGTAGCTAGGCAGTTCCATGTTTCAAATACAACTACTATGCAAACAAACAAACAAAAAGTAATAAAAACTGACTATGTAGCTTTTTGTACCAAAATGTTTAAAAGCACATGTTTGCAAGCTTTCTCCAAAACTACACAGTGTCCGTGAAAGGGACACTAAACCAGAAAATAAATGAAGGAATGGCGTTGACGAACAGTACATGGTTACCTACACTCAAAAATTATTGTATCATAAATGATTCTAAACTAATTTGGTTTTAGTTGATGAGGATGCTTTATGTAACTGTTGATCCCTTGAGATGAAAATATATAAGCAGTACCAGAGAGAAACCCACATCCACTGGACCCTAAGTCATCTTGTTTCTGTAGCATTTAAAAGGTGTATCCTATTATGACTCAGATAATACTTCACTTTTTGTGCTCTTTGCTAGGTGTTTTGAATGCTTTGGTGTCACCATCCATAGGTTCTCCTCTGTCTTTCCCAGGACCATTTTCCTCTTCCCCAGTTTGCTGCAGTTCTGTCTTGTCCTTCTGCTTCCTTGTCTTCTGCAGGTCAGCCATGAATTCTATACTTTGTTTCAGGCTCTGAATTCTCTCCTGAATAACATCAAAATCCTTTTATTTGCTGCTTCAATGAATCTTTTTGTAACCTACCCACAGAGACTAATTTTATTTGAGTTCTTTCTTTCTTACACTAGAAAACATAAACAGAGTCTAGAAGGTGAAATACTAAATTCAACTGTTTCTACAATGACTGATCTGGCAGCATTACTAAAACAATGTACTATTTATATTCCAATATACAAGCATTTAACAAATCCCAATCAAGGTTTTATTAATTTTCAAGAGATCCCTGTAAAAGGGATAAACAGTGATCAAAAAAAAAGAAGCAGTATACTTTTTAATATTTTGGTTGGTGTTTTTTGTTACCTGGCTAAGTATCTTCATCCCTGAGTGCAGCAGTTTTTTTGCAGCTTTGTAGTAAATGGTGTCTGGTTTGTTGTAAATCATTGCATTATTACACATCAGTTTGAAGTTATCCTGTTCAAACAAGAATAATTTTGGAGTGAAAGTTAATTTTACAATGTACTATACTAATATTCTTGTTGCAAATGGGGTGTCTTGAGCTTTAGGGAAATAATATTAGGAGAACACTTTTAATTAATGAATTTAAGAAATCTATTAAAAATATAAACAGGGATAAGTATGTAACTCTGTTTTAAGACCTGAATCTATCAACCTAACAAACATCCTTGAAATACTCTGAAGTGTTCAGTACTGTTTGTAGTTTTTAAAGTTTTAAGGGAAGCCCTCTTAGCTACAACTAATGATGTGCTGGCCAATCAGCAGTCATTAAAACAAAGTGAAGCAACATAACAAAGACAAAGAAAAGCTGCAGTGCAAAGTTAAATTATTACAAAGACTATCCCAAAGTTTTAGTTACAATGAAGAAATGTATGCTTGTTTGAAATTCAAGTGAGCTAGAAACTGCACTTCTATACTCACTGCAGCCTCTACAGGTAAATATGTTTTATCCTATTCTCATTTATTTACAAAGTTAAAATTAAAAACTAACCAGAAACAGCTGTTACAACAGGGAATGCTCTTCTTAACTTTTGGAGCTCTAAAGAAGAATGTACAAGAAAATACAACCAATACTATTAACTAACATATGCCTAATTGTTAATTACACACAAATTACACTTCTCAGGTCCTCATCTAGCCCAGTAAAGAACTAGAGTGTTTCTGACAAAAAAACAAAACAAAACCAGGCCCCACATCTTTTAAAAGCTCAAGGAGGCTTTCAAGCCAGGCCCTTGAATCCATTAGGCACACTACAGCACCAGGACAAGTGGTTGCTGTCAACAGGACCAAGCTCACAGCGCCTTGAGTTGTTGATCTCTATGACCAGACTAGCCTGGAAAGAGTAATAGATCTGAAACAACTGACAGGCTGAAGGACAAACTGACAGATTCCATGCAATCCTGCACAAAACCTGAAACCATCTGCATCTTTTTGAGATGCACATTTACAAACTGGAAGTGTTTTCCCTTTTACAGTCAGAACTTTCTTGCTCACAAAAATTCAAGAAGAAGCATTTCTTGAGGCACAGTACTGATTTGTTTTGGCATCTTTCTATTCCCATAAAATACTAGCCCTCAAGTCAGTTGAGCATAATCTCTGTAGTCAAAACAAAATTCAAAGCATTACCTTTAATTCTTCTATGGACTGGTACCCATTGTTCTTGATCTTCTCTTTCATGGTACTAAAATCCATTGGGTTTTTAATGATCATGGAATAGCCAGGAGCAATAAAGTCAGTCACAGGAAATGAAAAGAAAGAACTTGGATCCTTTCTGTTAAGAAATGAAAGATGTTTTTTTATGTTTCAACTTATAACAAAGAACATACTGAGTCTGGAATTAAATAGGAAGGAAATAACTAAGCGGAAAAGAAATCAGAACTATAAAGAGAGAAATAGCTTGCATCAGCATAATCTTTCCCTTTCAAGGTTGAAAAGATCTCATATGCAGACCCATACACCAAGAAAGTACTACAAATGTATTTCAGAAATTCCTTCTATATTTTGATAACTACCTGTGTTCCCCAGAAGATGAAAAAAAACACATTTTTTTAAAAAGGTTTTAGATTTTAACAAATGTGTTCTATACCATATTAGAAATAATTAAAAAATTAAAGAAATATATAGAATATAAGAATATTCTTGTCATTTATTGCTTACTCAGAAATTATCAGAAGGGAAGAGACAGGGTTCAAAATCAAAAGTGCTGCTTTTTGTACGCACTGAAAGGGAGCCAAAACTAACAGAGGCATCTTTTGATAGTTTAAGTTTCTTGAAACTGACACCACACCTAGGTCTTGAAAATTTACAGATAAGAGAAAATTTGCAAACAAAGTTTCAAGCTCAGACTGGTGAGACAGCTAAAGGGAAAGATCTTTCAACCACTCTTGCACAAGATGCAGATACTCTTAAAGTCAAGAAAGATTATCTTAAATAAAAGACTACTTGAAAGAACTGTAGACTTGATTGTTTTAACCAAAAGACATGTGGTTAGTAAAACAGTAAGGGAACATGGTTGAAGTTTTCAAGTGCATACTTCCTTTTTATAGTAAATAATGCTAAAATAGGAGAACTCAAGGTAAAAGAAACTTTGGCAAATTAATTATATTCTCTTGTGCTTTCCTTTCAAAAGCTTCCACTAAAGAAAGCATCACGTTATTGGAAAACCTTCCTGGATTTGAAAGCTTTTTAAAACTACTATGAACTTGAAACTAGAGGTGTTCACAACAAGCCTAAGCTGAAGAGAAGTTCTAAGTACACTTTCTTAAACTAGCACTTAAATTCCTAAAATAGCCCTCTTATATTTACCAATAATATTTTGACTCAGCTTTGTGTGTGCCCCTTCCCTTACTGGATGTTATTTTCACTTCACGGCTCTGCAAGCCTGTAGCACAGACATTACCTCTGCAGCTGTCTCATGAGTTGATTCAGAGCTTCCTGCAGTGGTGTCTGCTCCACCTCTAGACCAAAAACAAGGGAGGGGGAGAAACAGTGTGAGGCAGAGCTGACTGCACTTCCAAGATAGTAGAAATCAACCAAACAAAACTGATGCACCTTGACAATTCAGTGTAAAGAAAAGAATATAATGGCAAACCCCACAATACCTACGGGGGATCTAGTTTTCTCATTGCCCTTACTTGACATTCTGCTCACTCTGACAGAAGTACCAGATACCACTCTGCAAAAAAGTGTACAGCAACCTAATACCAGACTTTTGTACAAGATGGACAAAAACACTGAGATGGCACAAAATGCCAAGTCACTTACTACAGAAACAAACAACAATAAAACATGAGTCAATTACAGAAAACATGAATTAGAAAAAGAAATTTCTTTTTTCCCCCTACCCTCCTGCTTGGATAAAGTGCTCGTCAGTGGTTTCTCTGGTGACAATTCCATTCTGACGGGGGTCTGGCATTTCATTTCCTGTTCGCCCTCGCTGTCTGCATGGTCTCGATCTCGTTTCTTTTTATCCTCCTGGAAAGATTGTTATGGAAATGTAAGACCACCTGCAAACCCTGCATTACTAACGTACATAATGCTCTCTAGAGTTTTCAAAACATATTCACAAAATTTAAAAAATAAGAATAGTTTGTAAGTGCTTAAAAATTCTGTATTCTTTATGTACTGTCTCCATCTGCTGGACACTGAAATAATTCGGCCAAACAATGCACTGTATCACTGAATTAGTTGTTTAGAAAAAGTGACAGCTACCTGGTGTGCATCCTTTAAAAATGAGACAGGAACGCCTCACACACCGAGGCTGAATGTATTCCAATTTAAGGATACAAGTTACAATTATCTGCTGACCTTTGGCTGTGAAACCTAGAGAAAGTCAGTTTTTGTTTGTTTGGTTTTTTTTTTTTTTTTTGCTAAAATGCAGTAGCATGAATACATACTTTAACTTTTCTCCTTCTTTTCTCCTTTTCTTCGCCAGGAACTTGTTTTTCTCCTTTCTTTCTCTTTTTCCTTTTTCTGTCCTTGTGTTTTTCGTGTTCAGATTTGTCTTCGTAGAGGCTGGAATCAAGTCCTGAATTTCCAGTGGAGAGCTCAGCAACTTCATTTCCTCCAACTTTCAGCACCAGCTTCAGCGGCTTTTCCACGTATTCTTAAACCAGCAGAGAAACGGGCTGTGTGAATACCAGATAAAACACTCCCGTCCTCAATAACCCCGCGCGATCACTCCTCTTGCTCACCGCACCATTTCCTCATTTCCAGTCCCTGCAGCTGCTTCTCCCCCGCGCAGGGCCGAGCCCGCCGCCCCTCTCCCGACCCCGGGCCCGGCGGCGGAGCGAGGGCCCCGCTCCCCGCAGCCTCAGCCCGGAGCGTTCAAACCGCCCCGGCGCTGGGCCCGGCGGGGCGGGGCGGGCGCCGCCGGGGGCTCCAGGGCCCGCGTCCGCTTCGGGCCGCGCTGCCCGGCGGCCTCTGCCCGCCCACCCCCGTAGGGACCCACCCTCGTAGGGATGTTTGTCCGACTTGTGCTTCTTGTGCTTCTTCCCCATGGCCCCGGCCCGGCCCGCGCGGGAGAGGCCGCGCTGTTGAGGCGGAGCCCGGCCCGGCCCCGCGCGGCCCGCACCAGGCGATGGCGGCCGCAGCGCCCCCTGGCGCGCTGGAGGTCTGGCGCAGGCGCAGCGGTGGGTGGGTGAGCGGCGGCGTGGCCGGGCAGCGGCAGCATCGGGATCCGCGATCCGCCCCGCGCCTGTACGGGGAGCGAGGGCTGGGGGCATTTCCCCTTGTGAGCAGCCCCCTCCGCTCCCCGGGCAGCGTCGCCTCTCCAGAACCCTCACGGCATCCTACCGAATCATAAAATGTTCAAGGCTGGAAGAGACCTTAAACTACCCCTAAACCACATCACCCTGAGCCAGATCCACGCACCTCTTCAACACCTCTAGGGATGGTGACTCCACCACTTCCCTGGGCAGCCTGTTCCAAGGCCAGATCACCCGAATAGTGATTTTTTTTCCCCCTGATATCTAATCTGAATGTCGCCTGTCCTGCGCCTGCCGCATTCTCCCGCGCCCCCTCCCCTCACGCAGCCGCCAGCAGCTCCTCGCTGCTCCCCCGGCGCTGCCCCTTGCTCCCAGCCTGAGGCGGGCCGTGCCCGCATCCCTGCCCCTCTTATCCCACCCTTGGGAACCCGGGCCAGTGCAGCCCTTCAGAGACTTGGGCAGGACTCTCGGAGCCACAGAATCGCTGAGGCTGGAAAGGACCTCTGCGGCCATCGAGTCACTCCTGTGACCGATCACCACCGTGACAACCAGGCCCTGGCACTGAGGGCCACGTCCGGACAGTCCCTAAACACCCCCAGGGACGGTGACTCCACCACCCGAGCACTCAGCCTGAGTCCTGCTGTGTTGGCAGAACCCGGTGCCACAGAATGTCCCTGCCGTGACTGCGTGTGCCAGGGGCCGAAGGTGACAGCAACGGGAGGGGTGCCGTGGCAGTCTGTCCTTCTGTCAGCAGAGTTTGCTCTGCTCCCGGATGGATGCCAGGGGGCCGCCGAGGTTCCTGGCTTCTCGGCTGCGATGCGGCCACGACCTGGCTGCTGCTGCCGGCCGGGCACGTTAGGCCCTGGTTCACCACAGACCCTCAGTCTGGGACAAAGGCTTGCTGTTCCTGGAGTTTGGGAACCTGTGCCTAAATCTGTACCAGTGAGAAGAGCAGAGGATGCGTCTACCCGAGGAAGGGTTGGCAGAGGTGTGTCGAGTCTGTACCCATCCAAGGGACACGTCTCTCCTGTGCCCTGGCAAACGGCAGTGATGGCTCTGTCTGTCCTGCACAGGCTGGGACAGGCTCAGCCTTGCTGAGTGCCTAAACCTGCTCACTAGTTTTGAAAGTGAATCAGGTTAAAACTGAGGAAAAAATATATATTTTCCATTACCAGTCAAAAATAAGAAATTCTGACCTCCTAGAAATGCTGGAAGTTGTCCATTTGCCTTGCGTGGGAGTGCTCCCAAAGCAAGCAACTGGTTTTCAAAATTAAACGCAATGCTGACTGTATAGTCTTTCAAAGTTGATAGTGTATTTGTTGCTATTGCTTAAGCTGCAGTCATTGCTGTTTCAACAGCACTGTGTAGGTATTGTTTTCTGCCAAGACCTCTTCAACAGTGCACCTTGAAATTTCACTTCTCTGAAGTCTGGAGTGCAAAAATAAATTGTTTCTATTTCAAAAGAGAAACTTTAATTTACTCCCACACAATAGTCCTGTAAGTATTCCTCAAGTTTGTTGAATTTTACGTGATGTTTTATAGCTAAAAGAAAAAAAGAGTTGTTAATTAGAAATTTATGATATGTAGAATTAAAAATTTGTGATATGTATGGCTGTACAGTGATACAAGGTTTATTTTGAGAGGTTGTAAAGATTGAGAAAATCTCTTGTCTGTTGTCCATTCAGTCACTGGGAGTGTAATCAGATGTGACAGCTTTGTTTTGCATTTTGCTGGTTACATTACTGTCATTTGGTATCCTACTCAGAGAATTGTGTGGGTGGTGCTCTGGAATAAACCACAGCTTTCCTGCTTGATCTTACTCCAGTAGTTTGAAATTCAGTTATAATGGACGCAGTTGTTTTTCTAATTCACATCTGGATCCTTTAAAACTCTTATTGCATGTGCAGTGAATGTTCTTAAGCATACTTTAGTGAGAGGTAGAGGGCTTTTGCTTGGGATATGGCCACATGTAGAAAATACAAGACTAGTAAATATTTAAAGGACATGTTTTATAGAATGAAAAAATGTTGCTATATCCTCTGTTCCCACAAGAAGATTGGCAGACTTTCTAGGGTTTTTTTTCTTTCAGCTGTCATATGGTAAGATCATTTGTTCAATTGTTATTCTGAAATTTCCTGACTAATCTTGTCCTGAATTTAATAAAATCTCAGAGAATTATACACAAACGAGTAATGTGAGATCTGGCCAATATTGAGAGCTTCTAGGTCTCTCCTTCAATAGCATCCTCTGGTCAGAGAAGGATATTTCTGAACAGTTAGTCCTCACAGACACCTAGAATACACACTGGCTTTGCTATCCCTGTCTCTAGCTCTGCTTTCCCATTAGAAGATCAGTATTTCTTCCCACTCCAAACCCCTCATAGCCTAGCTGGACATAATGTCTGAAACACCATTTGTAAGCCTCTGAAGAATTATCAATGTTTGGTATTAGAAGGCAGGGTCTCATTCTTGTTGAATGTGCAGAGGTAATAATTTCAATTCATTGCATATTTTCTGAGGGTCATGTTCTTCATCTGTGTCAAGTTTCTAAAGCAACTAGCATTTAAGAGTGAGAGACAATAATGTATGTTATCACTGTGAGCCACGAACAGATAAAATGTTCAAAAATAGATCATTGAGTCATTAATGGTTTGGGTTGGAAAGGACCTTAAAGACCACCTAGTTCCAACCCCTCTGCCATGGACAGGGACACCTTTCAGTAGATCAGGTTAGTTAGAGCTCCATCCACTCTAGCCTTCAACACTTTTAAGATGTCCAAGTGTTTTCACATATACCTTTTCTATCTCATAAGGAACTTTTATTGAGATCCATGGAAAGCATATTAGTGTATATTCATTTAGCTAGACATCAAATACCATAATTTTTAAATTGGTCATATTTGGGTTTTTTTGATCCCACTCCTCCCTGAAAGAAAAAAGAAGGATGCAATAAGCAGGGTTATTTGTGGGTTTGTCTTTGCTCAGTGAGTATGTAGCATAGGCATTATAATTTAGTGTGTCAACAGAGATATTAAAAACTTAGTGAAACCTTGTTGCTTTAATCACTGCTTCAGGAGGAAGAGGTAGATCCTGGTAACAGCAGAAATGTGCAGAGGCCGCTGCAAGGCACAGGAGGAGAGTGTGCCAAAGTCTTTGGAAGCAGGTTTCTGTGAATGCACAAGCATTCAAGAAAGAAGCCCATTTCCCAAGGAACCTGGGATGCTAAAGTCACTGGGAGGTTTTCAAAAGTAGGTTTGGTTTGTAATCTGTGACACATGGAAACATTGGAATAAAGGTTTTGTGTCAGACATTCATTTTAAACCAGTATTTTACCCCAACACACCTTTCTAAAAATACCTGAACACATGTGGCTGAAGTAAAGGATGTAGTCAATATTTTATTGATTGTTGAGTTATTAATATGACTTTTAAATCAGTTACTCATTAGCTGAAAATATGATCAATACAAATATTTTCTTGATTCTGTGAGTATTAAAGGGACATTGTCATTTTCCATGTCCTGGCAAAATCCACTGTGACAGATGGCATTTTTTCCCTTAATTTGAACAGACAGTATCATCATTATGATGCATTTTCTCTTTTTTCAATTTAGCACTGAAGTGTCTTATTCATTTACTCATGAAAATAGGCAATTATCTGTTTCTACTCCGAGATCCTTATGACTGTAATAAACTTTATAATAAGGTTGTAATTCAGTCATAGAGATGATTATCTTATTGTCCATAAAGCACTCATATGGATCATGCTCTAAGATCTGTGTGTGTGTATATTTGTACAAATCTGTGTTTTGTAAATATCTTTCCTGTGACCTTGCCCAGATCCTGCTGGCACCTCTTTTAATAACTCTCTTTTGAAGTGATTTTGTGCAACTGAAGAAATACCTTGTTGCACACCTCTGAATTAAAATAGCAAAAATTTTGCTAGATATGCATGAAATTGCATGAAATTTAAACATTTATGACCTTGGTTCTTGGCTGCTATTGCTGCACAGGTAGGGAAAATGCAATAGGATTCAGCTGGATCCTCATGAGAGGGGATTGATGGACAAATGGGATTTATCCATCCTCCCTGCCTTTCCCTAGTCCTCTGGAGGATGTGAAGCAAAAGAAGGGAGAAAGCTGAACATCAAGCAAGTTGGAACTGAAGCCTGTCTTAGCAATTGCAGCAGGTAATTTCCCTGGGGAGGAGAGATGTTACTGGCAGAGGCCAGTAGATTATATGTATATATATTTTTTGTCAAAATATGGAGTGGATTTCCACATAAAACTACACAATATGGTAGCAGCATAAGGCTGGGCATTGGAATTGAGAATGAAAAGTTTGAACTCTAGGTTGAACTGATGGGTCCTTTGAGATGTAAGCAAATTATATTTACTCATGATTCTAAGCCTGATCCCATTGCCCTCACTCATGTGTGTAGTCCTGCTTGTTTCAAATACATGCAAGATTTGTTTGTTCAATTAAGATATTACCAGCCAGTTCTGAACTTCCTTGATTCACATACTTTGCCAGACTTTAGTTAAAGACCTAAATATTTGTTTTCCATATGTATTTTAATTACTTTTGTCATATTTTAAATTGAATAAAATATCTGAAAATGCCTGTGCTTGTAGCAGACACATCACAATGCTCCATTAGATATATGTATTACCCAAATAATGTGGAAAGAAACCTTTTCCTAATAAATTTTAAGTGCTGTAAGAGGAAAAACGATGATGAAATTTGTACTTGTATTAAATTTGCACTTGTAAGCTATAATAGGAGAAAGGTTAAAACAAGTGTCTAGCTGAATGTCTTAGATGATACTCCAGTTAATTTCTTTTAGGAAGCAATTCATCTTTTTAAATTAAATTTTGTTCTGTGTAGTGGTGTCTCTAGAGGAAACATATTGAACAAAAAATAAGAGCATTATGCCACTTGGTGGTGTAATATGCAAAGGAAAAGCAACTTGTCATGTTCAAGAGAAGGAAATTTACATAATAGACAATTTTTTTTTGCTTATTATCTGATTAAGCACAGTACAAGATATTACATGAATGGTTACTTTTTAAAGACCTTTAATTTCATGCAAGTAGTCAAGCAGATTTTGTAGGATAAGTTCTGGGTTTAGCTCAGCTCTTTCTGAAGGTGTTTGCATTCAAGCTATTAATGGTCTGTTAGTTGGTTCAGAAATCCTGATACAGTTCTCTGTGGGAAATGTATAATTTGAAAACAGAGAGGGCCACATGGGATCTGCAGTGTCCCCCCACTGTGTAACAGTTTTGGTTTTCATCTGCTGGAGTCTGTGTCCTTCATTCACATTGCCAACAGGTGCAGCAGCTTCTCCCCAGGTATTTGTATTTTACGCACTGACTGCAGAGCTGGGAGGAGCCGTGGCATTGCAGTGCTTTGGGGGTGGCTTGAGCTGCACAGGCTGTGACCAGAGAGCAGAGGGAATGGCCACCAAGAGCCCTGAGCAAATGCAGGTGGAACACATGGACACTTGTGCAGGGAGCACCAAAGGGGAGGCTGATGTGTGCAAGGGCATGTTGGTGGGGCCTATTTCTATTTCTCCATGCAGTAAGAAGAATTAAAGGTCCAGCCTTCTGTCATCTTTAGTTTAAACTTCTTTAAGGATGGTGTTTGAGCTCAGTAAGATGCCACAGGGTCTGCAGAACAGTGTGAGCAGAGACTAAATTTTATATTGCATGCACTGGTGTTCATGTGAAGGGAGAAAAACGAAGTTAAAAGAATCAATAGGATGCCACTCTGTAAATTCTAGCAGAAGTAAACAATTTCTGTGCTAAATGGAGTCCAGTAGGAATGTCAGTGTTAGTCAAACTATTGTTCTGAAGTGGTAAGCAGAATTTTCTGAGGGAAAAAAAAAATGAGGGAAAAAGGAAGAAGTTTCCATTCCTGTTTGACAGAAACATCAAACTAGCAGTTAAGTTTTATTTTCAGATTGAGGAAGGAAAAAATAAAGATGTTTTGACTGGTATTTGGCTTGAATTTGGTTTGGCTTTCTAGTCTAAAACCTAGAAAGAAATAAAAATTAAGGACCACTTCAGCTTGGGCTGAATAAACTGAAGATCTGATATAGCTTTCTCCTGGATGACTGTACCATATTTAGGTACTAAAAGAAGTAGCAGTAGTAGTTAAGTAGTAGTAGTGCTCATGCTAAGAACAAGCAACCAGCACAGTCCCAGTAAGTACCAACATACCTGGGACTTTGTCTTAGGTTTTGCTACATTTCCTAACCCAGAATGTGTAGTAGAAGTGAGATCTTCACATGTTGTCTGTAAGGAGGGGCTGACTCTTTAAATTGGTACAGGCTGTACTCTGTTGCTTCAGAAGACAAACACAAGTGATGGTTATCTACTGCTTATAATGCTTGTTCTTAAGGATAATGACATCCTGGATCACATTCTCCTGGAATACCTTCTGCACTCCACAGAGTTTTGCATAAATTAGAGCTGGAATATTTTTAACTTTCTGACCACTAGCCAGGTGGCAGATAATTCATTTTCATATGTCACACATACTGTCTCCTGAAATTTCCCAGTGGTACTGACACCCAAAGATGTAGGGTGGATAGGAACTTACAATTTGTAACATGCTTATATAGCTCCTGTGGTATGCTCTGCAAATTTGTTCTCTGAGTGAAAGCTTGGAGCAGAGCAGCATAAAAAGAATGTACTGTAAGTTCACTTGAACCTTTAGATTACTGATTATATGTAACCAAAAGAATATTATTTCAATATCCAGATGTTTAGGACCTGGTGCAAAACATAAATCTCTTAGAAATTACTAAGAACATTTAGTTTAAGCTTCTGCTTTTTTGTTTTGTTTTGTTTTGTTTTGTTTTGTTTTGTTTTGTTTTGTTTTGTTTTGTTTTGTTCTAAACCCACATGGTAGAATACAGTTTTTAGAAAAGATTGGCTCAGGTCAGAAAGTGATAGTTGCAGAGAAAATGACATCAAATGAAAACTGTGAGAGATTTGTCAGGCTTGGTTGATTTACTATAACTCTGAAGCAATTTTAGTTCTTTCAAAGTCTCTGTGAATAACTAGCCTGATATGGAACAAGAGGGGAAGTAGATGCAGTCTGTGAGGAGGAACATGGCTCTGCTGAGGCCTAATAATATTTCTGTTTATTATACTGCACTTCTATTGAGAGGATTTGCTGAAAAAAGGTATGAAATGACAGCTATATGATCAATTTTTTTCACGTTTAAAGAAAAACCCCTCATTTGCTTAAGGGAGATGGGGAAGGAGTTTAAGGGTTTAAGCATGGAACTGTTTGGATGGAGTCTGTTTGGTTAGACCAAAATTCCTTATGTCATTGCTCATTAATGTTGTTGTAGCAAGTGTTTATGCATGAGTGTCTGAGAAGAACTGGGTGTGATCAATTCAAAATGGCCTTGTCAGACTGCATGAAGTATTCGCTCTGAGATACATATGGAAATGCATGTTTTATAATTTATTCTGACAGGGTATTCACATTGCTGCTTTAAGTATTTCTCCAGATCTTTTCACAGTAGATGATCAATTAGTGCTTTACTCGTTCTTTCTATTAATTTAAAACATGGAAATGACAATATGGCCACTTCTTGTAGGACTTTTGTGTATGCTGTGAAATGAAATCAGCCGGGTCAGTGATCTGTCTGGTTCTGTCACCAACAGGTTCTTGGAGAGCTGCCTCTTGTTGCAGTGTCTGCACAGACACTCTGCTGGAAGCTCAACTCAACGACAGCCCTCTGGAGGCCCCAGGGCAAGAATCAGAATCTGATCCTGGAACTGGAATGGACGTTTTATATAGGGTTTTGTAATCTTCTTTCCCTTCTGTGGTCATTGTGTCTCCAAAGGAGACTACAAATTCTAAAAATTGCTTTGCATTTTATGAAAGTTTATGTAGAATTGCATTAGGCAATTTAAATGTCTGGTGGCATAGTCAGGTCTAGATGTTGCAGTCCAATGTTGGGCATTTATTTCTTGAAGGACTTTGTCTTGCATGCTGAGGATGAAATGATCCACTGGTGTCTGAAATTTTAAGCTCATATTTTGTTTTTCCCCATATCTCATGTCAGGTGGTTCCACAGGCTGATTGGACAAGAAGGTGTTTTCACATTTAACAGAGTTTTATGCCTTTGTCCATTTCATTCATGTCCTTGTTTTTCTATACAGGAAAGCCTGAATTTCAGTCATAGTTACACTCATGCCAAATTTTCATGGAAAACCAAAACTGATTTTGTTTAACTTTAGAGCAAGCTAGCCAGTGTTTTTATCCTAAAACAAATGCATTTTTTGTCATATAACTTCTTGCCTTCAGTGCTTTTTGTTTTGTTTCTTTATTTTAAGGGAGCAATTTTTCATCCTCGTTGATACATGCTATAAGGTAAAAGTGTGCATTTTAAACATATTACCTGTCAAGTTTCAGTCATTGCTATGTAAACATGTATTTTTCTTCTTATGGTTGCTCAAATGAGTGGTAAGTTGAGTCAGGTAGAACTGAGATCCTAGCACTTACTAAAAACTACAATTAGACTGATAACAAATTAATGATCTTGCAACCTACTGGTGAAAACTCTCATTTAAATTACAGTCTTGTTAACTTTTCTTCCTTCACTCTAGTAAAAGTCAAACATATAAATGGGGGGAAGGAAATGAAGTAATAGCAATTTTACAGAGATATGTTTAAATGGTATTCTTCAGTACTTCAGTTAAATATCCCCAAACAATCATTCCTAAAAGATGGAAGTATACAACTTGTTTTAAGGTGATATGGTTGTTCTAGTGGATAAAGTCGAACTTGTTACATTTTGAGTGCTTTGTATATCTATCTTTTTTTTCTTTTAAACTTGTCTACATTGACATGTCTGAACATCAGAGGTATTTCTAAATGTGGGTTCTGATCCCAAGCTACTCCTAAATACTGTTGTTCATAGGAAGCAGTTCAGGAAGAAGTGCTACCCATATCTTAGATGGCACTTTCAGAATCCTTGCTGGACCACCAATATTGCTGTATTTTAGATAATCTGTAATGGGAAAATGTTTTTCTGCTTCTCATAGAACCTGTTTCTCATGTTGCAAATGGATGGTATGTAAAAAGGGCAATACAACTTCAGAAAAATAATTTAATATTTTTTGTTTGATTTAATTGGAGGCATAAATATAAGAGTCAGTTATTCAACTGAAACCTTATATTTATTGTTACCTATCAGAATTTGTACACTTCACATTTGCTGAGTTCCACTGGAGATGAAGTGATAATCTGTGGCTGTAAATTGTAAATTGCTTTGGGATAAAAGGTACTGCATAAATGTAAATCATTACATTATTAAATGCAAGTGCATGGTTTTCAAATTACTAATGAGTATTTCTTTGCAAGTCTGATCTCTTTTTAAAGATAAAATAGCACTAGGTTTATTTAATCATCCTAAAATGTTCTTATCTAGCACATTCCAATTATTTTTATTGCTATAAACAAACATTATTGAGAAGAATTGCAGGATGAAATAAGATAAAGTTTACAGCACTTTTCTTAATATTTTGATTGCTAGTCAGGTTGCTTTTTGTTTAAATTCAAATCAATATTTTATGATAATGTTTACTGAAACACCTTTTTTTTTTTTTCTTTTTGCTTGTTGCCGTTTTTAACAAAATACTGAAGTCAAAATGTCATAGAATCTATTCTGGATATGCAAAATTATTAAAGATGCTAACATCAACAACACTCTGAATGATTGTTTGGGGATATTTAACTGAAGTACTGAAGAATACCATTTAAACATATCTCTGTAAAATTGCTATTACTTCATTTCCTTCCCCCCATTTATATGTTTGACTTTTACTAGAGTGAAGGAAGAAAAGTTAACAAGACTGTAATTTAAATGAGAGTTTTCACCAGTAGGTTGCAAGATCATTAATTTGTTATCAGTCTAATTGTAGTTTTTAGTAAGTGCTAGGATCTCAGTTCTACCTGACTCAACTTACCACTCATTTGAGCAACCATAAGAAGAAAAATACATGTTTACATAGCAATGACTGAAATTACTTGACAGGTAATATGCTTAAAATGACCTTGTTTCACAGACTTACTTTATTTGAGGAAGAAATGGATGAAAATAGCAAGGTTTTAAGAAAATATTGCTTAGGAAGAAGGCCATAGCTGAGCATGTCCTTTTACATGGAGCAAATGGGGACAAAACTCACAGAAAATTGGAAAATTTGGAGTTCTGTTAACAGTTGTGAGAAAACCATTGAGAACAGCTTGATGAGGAAGGATATGACAAAATAGAAAAAAAATCCATAAGGCTTCAACTATGATGCAAGAAGTTCCCACAACATGTAAAAGCTAATTTTTGTTGGACACTGAACTTGTAGCAGGTCCAGCATGGTTTCATTTTGTGCTGAACTACACTTTGTTCATAATATGTACTTACATATTTTTAAGAACAGTGGATAATGTATATAAAAGATAAGAGTTTTATGCATGTGCATTTTAGCAAGTCTAATTTCACTCTCAATGCATGTTCACATCAGGTAAACACTGCCATTCTGTGTTTTGATTTGATTCATTATTATTCTGACATAATTTGTGATGTAAAACATGGGAAGGGAATAATGCTGGTAACAGCAGTAGGCAATATGGTGAAAACTAGAACATTTTCCAGGGGTGTATTGCTAAGCCAACCTCATGGCCAAGAAGGAACAAAAATCAGGAGTTTTGTGCTTGATGTGAGTACACATAAATGAGACAAAGTGAAGGGATATTAAATATCTATAGTGATCTGTACCAAAGTGGGGTTTTGGTCCTGTATTGGTGCATCTAACAGAGCAGCAATGGAGACAGAAATGATGTGGACACTATTAATTCACATTCCCTGCAGAACTTTTTCTTGGTCTGTGTTGCAGTCACATTTTTGTTTGCTCTATTACCACAGCAGTAGTAGGAGCCACTCTACCTAAGATTTACAAAAGCTTCTGTTTTAACAGCTTTCTACCTTTTCCCCTGGTGCTAAACTGCAAGCTGCCATGGTGCCTTGGGAATAAACAGTGAAGGAGTACAGACAATAAAAATAATAGTTAATTTAGAAACCCTACTCCCAGCTCAAGATAGCAGTTAAACCTGACTTTAAGAGTCAGGGTTCAGAATTCAAATGAAGAATTGTTTTATATGCAATGTTGGCTGTGATATCTGCTTTTACATTGCTGGGGTAGGAGGGGAAAGGAGTATGTGCAATTTTTGAAATTTCTTGCATGAAATTCTTAATGGTTTTAATATACTAGAATATTTAATGGTATTTCCTACATACATCTTAACTATTTTAATTTGTATTTTTATATACCATACAATAAAGATTAAGTTAGTATATGCAGTAATCCATTAAGTCCATTAAGATGCTCCATATTTAATCAGCTTTGCCAAGGAGTGGTGGAATGAGGAGTAAAGGCAGAGAGGCCCACTATGGGCAGGGAGCCAGGGTAGTGTAGAAGATCTCCAATTATACAGGTGCCTTGTATTAAGCACACATTACATGTTGGGGCTGCAGATCTGTTGAGAAAAAACAATCAAAGGACAGGTAGAGTCTGACCCCAAATCTCACCTAAACCTTTAGTTACACTGATTTGTTTTCCTCCCTCTGATCTCACAACTCTTTATTTTTTAACAAGTATTACACCATGTTGCCTCTTCATTATTTTAGTTTTCTTTCATCTCTTCCTAAGTGTATTAATTTATTTTAGATTGTTGCTCAGTACATGATCTTGAAAGACATATAACACTAAATATAAACAAAAAGTAACAGCCTGTTCTGTGAAATGATAATATCTGCTAAAAACTGAAGGATGTGAAGTAGAACAGCTTTATTCTACTTGATTTGAAATTACTTTCCGCTTTGACTACAGTTTCCCATGTAGGCAAATACAGAAATAATACAGAAAAAACTGCTAGGTGGATAAATCACAATTTCTTGATTTATCCTGTTATTTGGATATCTAAAGATTAAGAAAGGCTCTGGTCTTCAAAACTAACATGCATATGTTCTACAGCTGCTTGTTGATGCCAGACTCAACAATGCCTGAACACCTTTTTACCTGCCTGGAGGTGTCATGGTGTATTTAACTGAAGTGATTAAAATAATCCTTATTTTGTGAAAAAAACTGTAACTCATAAAGTGAATCTAAGCATTTATTAAGGATGAAGACACCATGAAGTAAACAGTTTTCTCAAAAGGGAGACAGTATTTATTTACCTTAGGCTCTCTTGGTCCTGTCAATATCACTGTATTAAAGCATTTCACAAAAGTACATCACTTCCTTAGCACAATGACTATCGAATAATCTCCCCAGGCTATTGCAGACTGTCAGAACTTTATCATTCTATCAAGGATGCTTATTTATACACTTCACAAACTGATTTAATAAATCAGAGTAGTTGTTTTTCTAGAGTAAATTTGGAATCAAAATCCAGATGGCAGTCCCAGTATTTTCACCTGTTTACAGAGGTGAGTAATTGCCTTGAATATGCTTCAAGTACCTTTCATCTTTTAGTAAAGAAATTGTATGGGCTGTTCTTAAATATTGACAACATTTTTTTCTTAAGTTCTTTGGCAGCTATTCACTGACAGAGTTGTGCCTGTCTTGCTGTATAGGCCACTAGATACCTGTAGGCACACAGTGTGTGGTGATTGGGATGGCCATGGGCCCAGCCTCATCCCCAGTGGGCACAGCTGTGAGAAGCTGGTGAGCAGCACTGACAGCAATGAGCCATGGAGTGCCCAGGGGCACTGACCAACCACAAAGGGAACAGAGGGCACACAGGGGCATGAGGGGTTAAAAGGTTGGGCTAAAGAACAAGAAGCACGGATGTCTGAAGCCTTCTGGTGTGGTAAGGTGTTACTCTGTATGGGGGACTGCTTAAAGCCTTCTGAAATTGTGTGATGATGCTCTGTGTATTGTGGTGGTCGTGTCTGTGGTGTATATTGTGACAGATACCTGCTGGTTGTACAGTTATGGCAAGAAAAAAGCACCTGGCTTGATTTGGCAAAATTAGGGAGCAAGAGTGTAGATGTGATAACCTCTTTTAGCTAATAGACAGCTGGTTAAATCTGTTCAGTTAGAATCAGAAAGACTCTGCTAATAGATTACAAACCTCTTTGTTTTAGAAACAGCATTGACCACAGGCTTTCTGTTATTTTCCTTATACCAAGAAAGTTTATTCTGTGAATATGAGATTCTAGGTACTGTCCTGTCAGATTTTTGTTATGCCACCATCTTGGCTACCACATAAGAGACCTGAGATCATGTTTTCCCAAGGGTAAAAATACTTGAATCTTTGTCAGTCTTGGTGGTTGGGGATTTCCTAGCCCACGCCAACATGTTCTAGAGATCACAATAGATAGAAATACTTGCTGATCAGCAAGTGAGAGGAGCAAAGCATGATTGTTTCTCCTCAGGAATGTTATAGTTCAAAAATGGTTGAGTGCTTCCTCCTTGGAAGAGTATAGCTTAGCCCACAAGGGGAAAAAAGACAATTTCACTCTTTTACAGTTAATTGTTAACAAAACTTCTGGAGTATTTTAGACGAAATTCAAACAAAACTCAATTTTGTTTCCGAAATCAAGTTACTTTAGGATTACTTCAGTGCAAACAACAGAAAAATTTGAGCTCTCTGTTGGCTTTCATTATAAATAATTCTGAGTTGTAGCCTTCATTTGCCACAGAGTGATGCGCAGCTTCAGCTACTGAAAGTTCACAAGAAATAAGAAGATATGCTTTGTATGAGCTGTGAGAATATGCTGTGAGAATATGCTGTTAGAGTGGCAACTGTGCAATCAGCAAGTTAACAGCAGAATTGAGTTTATTGTTTACATCACAAGGAAGGCCAAACCTGAGCCACACTTCTGAATGATTTGTACTGTTCACATCCAAATCCATCTCCATAAATATGCTTCCTTGCAGAATTTAGATGAATAGAAATGCCTCCTCTTTGGCTTTATTAATGTCATCTATTTTTAATAGAGGGGAAAATTGAAATAAGTTCTTTATGTGAAGTCTGTTGAGGAAAGGAATCTGGGGAAAAAACTTAAAAGTTAATTTTTTTTAATCTTGAAATCTTGTGCTTAGTAAGTGTTTAAAAATTTCTGGCAGTCCTGTTAGTAAAAATAATTATTCACAGCCTTCTGGGTGTTGTGGATCTTTTCATTTTATATGTTCAAAAGAAAGGGGGATTCTTCCAAATCCTCAAATGTACAAAAGTACATTAATTTCATTTTCATCACATTTCTGCATTGCATTAGATTTGCATGGATTTTTAACCCAGAGATTTAGCAGTAGTGTGGGAAGACAAGTTCCTCTCCCAAATTATTTATTTTTCTTTTCCAGGAGGGCATTTTGGGTCATTTTAGATGAAAGACACTTCAGTTCATGCTATTATGTTGGTTTCCTGGTTCAGTTATGGGTCATTCTCTAGAGGACACACAAAAGAGAAAAATGTTGGCAACTGTATTGGACTTCTGGGTTGCTGTGTTCCTTTTATTTTAGCACAGATTTTAGTTAATACTTTAGAATAACATCAGCTTTCCTTCTCAGGTTAGTCTTGCTGATTATCCTTTTGAGTGGAAGGATGTTTATTAGTGAGCACTGGTTATGTAGAACTCTCCTGATCAGTGGAACTGGAAGTGATGGATGTTGTTCGTTTGACCAGGGGAATGTGGTTCCCCAAGAAGACAAAAGACTTACACAATTTATCTAAATGCAACATAACACTGCAATTTAGAAGAACAGTTCCAGGTGCTTCATGATGCAGAGGCTATGGGGATATCCACCAAACAAGGATTTCTGTCATGAGGCCTTTGCTTTAGAGCTCAGTGGAATGTGAAGGCACAGGAGAGAAGATTGGGAAGTGGTTGTAGGAAAGGGAAATTCTGGTAAATTCCACTGCTAGTATGTAGTACCTAAAATATCTTGTTAGAACAAACAATTTATATCTTTTGGATGAAAGAGTTTTCCTGAAGGAAAATGCTAAAGTGACCTCTCAGTGTGAATTCTGTGTTGCATCTACTACAGGTACTATGGCAAATCACATTACTTTTTAAAAAAGTAATTTAAAAATTACTTTTTAAAAACTAAATTCACTAGAATATGTAGATGTTGTTGGCAGTTTACATGGATACTTAGGAAGAACATATTCTAAAACAGAAGTGTAGAAATTTCTGGTGTCCATAAAAATTTTGGTCATATTCCTTGTTCCCTATTATTTTTTGTTCCAAATGTAGATTTATGTTCCACTGTCCTTTACTATTCACACAACCACTTGCTGGACATTTAATGATGGGTCTGTGACTCTGGGAGTGACTGGCACACTGAGTATTCTCAATGACAACTGGTACTTCATAAATGTAGGCTATTAATAGCCAAAGAGCTTTATTACTTGTTCAGAGTTTTACAGACTGTTTCTGCTAAGAAGAAATTTTCATATGGGAAGACACATAAAAAAGCTCTTCTTTATTCACAGAAAATACCTATAGTACTGCTTATCTAAACATGGCTGGGATCAAACTACAGCAAATAATTTCTTGGCTTGTAGTTCCCAGCCCTTTGTTTCAGGGAGTGCACTTGCTCTCATACTTTCTCGCAGGGATGCATTACCATGCCTTTCTTCCTGTGCCCTTGACTTTCCAGCCGCCTACTATTTTTTTTTTTTTTTTTTGCCTCTGGCTGCTTCAAGTTGCCTTTATATATTGCATGTGACTGCCAAAAATCTTCAGGCTGATTTTAGCATTGAAAGGTGAAGGAAAACTTCAGTCCACCTGGCCCATCTCCTGGAGCATTAGGGCTGTTGGGAATGGTGTCTGCCTTCCTTGGCTGTTACCATAAAAACCGGCCATTGAGCTGCTCTCATAGTATCATGTATCTCTGGTACCTGCCAGCCTGCAGACAGCTTAGAAGACCAGCACCTGGTCAGTTCTCTCTCCTAGAACTCTCTCTCGCCTGATCTTCAGTATGACAAGAGTTTATCCATGAGGCCATTGAAGATCTTAAATGCCTGTTCATGCACCTAAGGACCTTGGGAAGATGACTGGGAGGGCTTTCTGTACAGGGAATGTCAGAATTGTGCTATCCCCTTTTTTTTTAATAATTTTGAGAATAATATTCAGCATTTAGGTCAGCACTGGTTCTCCAGAAATGCTGAGATTTGGATTTAATGCAAGGATATCAGACATTATTTCAAATTTGATAATATAGCAACTACTGCTTTAAGTGGAACTGAAGTTCCATATTTCATTGTCTTAGTTCACAGTCGGATGCACATTTTCTTAGTAGTTGGGATAATATACTTTGTGGATTTATATTCACACACTATCATCTAGAATTCACAATTTCTTATTCTTTGTGATTATTGGACCAAATTAGCAGCATGTTGGACTTCATGTGAGAACTCTCAGATATTTTTTATGGGTTTTGATATCCGTAGTTCTATTGTTTTCCTTCAGCTAAAATTAAAATATAACAATTAAAGGTTGTCTGTCTGATGTGTGCTCTGGTAGCTGATTTCTCACTATATAAGTCAAGAACTCATTATGTGAGGTGTTATAATTACCCACAGAAAGATGATTCTTATCCAAAATATCCTGCCATCTAAAGCAAACCAGAGTGGAGCTACAGCATTTTATATTTTGAGTTGTTATTGCTCAGAATATTTTTCCTGTACCTTTACCTAATTGTCTTTTCAGTGATTCAAAATGTCATTTATATCAGCTCCCAGTAGAAATATAAAGCTTAAACGGCTTTGTTTGTCCGTAGATTTGTGCTTGTGTGATCTGTCACGTGCCTGGGATAAAAATAAATGAAATACAGAGTAAATAGAAAGTGCAGCCCTGCATGAGGTTGCTGTTGTGTTTATGTGCAGTGGCACAGGTACTTTCAGGGACCACCAGTTCCCTGAGACTGTCACTGTGCCCAGCAGATCCAGTGTTTCTGAGGAGCAATTAATATGTTCATTTTGTGCTTATACAGATTAAAGAGTTTAGGGTGATGAGGCAGACTAGGGCTGATCTAGTGGTGTTAGACTGTTTATCAGCCAATGGCTAGGGGTCTCCTTTCTTAGGTGTTTCTGGGAGAACAAAATCATGTTTTGTTTATATTCTTTTAGAATATCATTTGTCAGCCTTTCTTTGGATTTGATTCCACTGAGGTAATTTGAACATTTATTTTAATTATTTAATTATTTCAGACTTTTGTTGAAATTTTTTATCTCTCTTCAGTGCTAATTATTGATGCTTTAATCTTGATATAATACACTGCAGTCATTGAAAAATTTAGTGTAGTGAAGAAAAGAATGAAGGTCTAGTGAGATATGAATATTTAATGAAGGGAGAGTGTTGCAATTCAGATAAACATAACGGGTGATTTTACGTACATGAGAAGTGAATATGGTCTCATTTATATATCTGCTGTCATACAAGCCAGCAAAAAATACTAGCTTTAAAAAGAGCGGGTAATTTTAACTAAATAAGTGGAAATTATGTGCACAGTCAGTAATTGCTATTCTCATCATAGCAGCAAAGTTAAAATATGTAGTATTACTTTGGGGATGTTGTTTTGGATGAAAGAATGCTGTGTTTGAAGGCTAGCAGAAAGTATGATTAATGCTGTAGAAATGAAGTATTTTGATGTTTTTATGTGTGGAGTTACTGCCATACCACTATAAAGACTTAGTCCTGGGTTGTAAATGAGCATGAGCTCTACAGCTCCTTGTATAAAATCCTTAAAGGTCATGTCCCTTTTAGAAGTTTTATTTCTAAAAGTAATGGAGTAGAAATAGCTTCCTATTTAAAATCTTTCTAGCAGAGGCAAATGCTGGATGCAGATGAGGCTGGGTTCCATGGCTGTTCTGTCTTTACTGACACAGTTTGCTCTGGGGTACTTGCTTGTTTTCTTCCTGATGCCTGCCCTGTTTAGTTGCTGGTTTACAGCTGCTGCCCCAGCTACTTACAAGCAGGTGGCTGTGTACAGCTGATGTGGAGAAATGATAAAGTTTCTGTTTAAACAGTGGTGTTTTATGAAGTGATCTGTTAGTTTCTGGGTTTCTTCCCTTTGGGAAGGATGATGGAATCATTGAAAATTAACCTTCCATCCAAAAGGAAGGGTCACACTTTGAGCTAGGTTCTACTGGAAGGCTTTTAGTGCAGCAGGGTTCTGATGAAGTCAGAATGAGATGATGCAGAGATAAGATTTGCAATCCAAAAGCACAAGATAGAAAACATAAGATAATGACACTGTCATTATCAGAAATTAAATAAGTAGTTAAATTGAAGGGTTTTATGAGAGAAAGCAAGAACAGGCATTCCTGTTAGGAGCAGAAGACCAGTGAGGCGTGACCTTGGACTGGAAGCAAGGCCAAGTTTAACTACCTGAGATGAGGTGGTACAGAAAGTTGACTTTATCATTCCTTTTTCTTAGTGATATTTTTTTCTCTGAGAAGCTGTTGTGAATAACTATACATTTGTCAATTGCAGAGTTTGGAGAGATTAGTGATATTTCATAGTGATATCTTCCAATTTTTATCAAACTTTAAAAAAAATCACATTTAATGCTGAAAATGAAGCAGGTAGCAATTGAAAAGAAATATTTCTTGAAAGATGCAAGACATTCAGGGTGCCAGATGAGAACAGTGGTGTGTAGCAATCTTTCTTTTCTTCTGTGAAAGATGTTGGAATCTTCACCACAGTGGGGTAGTTCAAAGTCCCAGTTTATAAAGCTATTGTTTGCAATGCAAATGTGGAAACCAACCTTGTCAGTTTTCACTCCAGTTCTGCTCTGCAGCGCAGAATCCAGGAGAGCTTTGGAAACCCATAGCTAACATTGTAATGGTGTATGGCTTTACCACAGTGTGAATTCCTTTTAATGTCAGTTTCTCTATGGGGGATTAGCCACCACAGATGTCACAGATCCTGGGAATATCTTCCATGATAAAAAAAGGAAAGCTGGCATCTCAACTGTCATTTAATAATCTACAGACTCGTTAATTTATGTTTTATGATATTTGATACCTACAGATACAACAAACCTGTTCTTCAAGTGCTTGCTGGTTTGATTGCAAAATGTGTGTTAATTTATGTGCTTGTAGAACAGTTAGATTATAAACTGCCATATTGACTTTGTTTTGAATTTTTTAACATACCAGTGGATAAATCAGGAGTGCTGATGTTCCCATTATATATGTACAGATATAATTGAGTATGTATGCAAGCCTCTTTGACTAATAACTTCTCCCTACCTTTTCTCTCTTTGCCCTGTGTAGTGTTAGTCTAAAATGCTGGTTAAGGTCAAAACAAGTTTATGCCAGTTAAAAACAGCCATATGGAAAGTTCCAGCACTGAGCCCCATAAGCTATGAGGGAGGAATTTATGGCCTCGCAATGCTCCCAGTGCTTCTCTTTAATTAACTACTCTAAGCATCCTAAAATTCTCAACAGCAATCTGCCTGACAACAGGGAGCCCTCTCGATCTGTATATAGTAGGAACCACTCTGCCCAACAGTATCCCATGTAGATGAGTCTATCAGGTGGTCTGTGACCTCCAGCAAGCTGTCACACTTCTTTGTTCTGCACTGAAGATGTGAAAAACAAGTTGGTTCAATTGTTTTGCTGTCATTTAAGGAAAGCATATCCCACATTCTGCTTTACTAATTTTACTTGTAGAAGCATGTTTGTTTCTCTGTTTTAAAGAAACTGTCAAAAAGACAGGATTCCACAATCCTTTTGGGAGTATAAACACATGTATTTCTCTTTTATGAAATGTTTTTCTATTGAGTTTCCATTTTCTTGCTTCAAAAGAAGGACACTCAGATATCCTCTGGAGGAAGAGAGACAATTGTGACACCAGACAGTGTTTAATCCTGTCAAAAAGGAGGTGCTCAAGATCTGTGATTTGGCTTTTTTTATATCTGTTTTTATTATAAATGACTGGTTCTTGTTATGATTCAGTTCTCCATGTATGGCTACCTGCAAACTTTATCAGTATTTATGTATTTTCTTCTTTGTCAGTGTGGAAAACTTGAAAAACCACTGACCATAGAATCATCTCATCTTAATAATGACTCAGTTTTTAATTAGTTTGCCTGTTTATTTCTATTATTAATTGGAAATAAGAACAGTTATTCATCAAAAATCTTACAGCAATTGAAGTGGTTTATGTCTGTGCCTCCCACCATCATCAACCAAGTTTTCATTAAAAAAAGAGACTAAGTAAATCTCATGTAACCTTTATAATTTCTTCCAAGCTGCCTTTGATTAGGAGATATTTATTACCTGTAAACTTCTAAAATTTTTCTTCATTCAAATCTTTAAAGTTCTGGTAAAAGCTCTTTTGTAATAATGACAAAAGTGTTATTAGGCATGAGGCAGTGTTATACAGTTGTCATTTATTTTTATAATGATTTATATGCAGGGCCTTTAGTGTATTGTAGGTATGTCCAAATTGACTGTCCTGGGACACCAATTCCCTCACAGAATGTAGGGGAAGAGGTAACACTTGCTGAGGTTTTATGTAAATATTTTCAGGATTAACTTGTACTGTGTTTTGTGCTAGTAGATTATCTGCTTCCAAACTAACCAATTTTGAGCAATGTTGGGCATGATTGCAGGGATTGTATTAGGAATGTGTCTAAAGGGTGTGAGGTTTTGGGTACAGTTACAAAAAGGTACAAAAAATTAAAGCTCCTTGATAATTAGAATCCTAATGTCTGGTTGCTACAGTGGTACCAAAAATAATGTCATTTACTTCTATGAAATAATGTTGCTATCTTTGGTTCCAAGTTTCAGTTTTCTCATTGTCAGAGGCAAGTACTGATCAATTCATTATTGTGGAAAGAATGCCTGGAAATAATACGGCCTTTGGAAGATTTAGGTATATTGCCTTTCATCTTATTGGGTGAGACAATGTTTTTTGTTTAAAGAGGTGGGTAAAAAGCAGTGTCTGACTTACAATTAATATTACCTTAAAATCTTTGTCTTGTTAGCTGTATTTCTTTCCTTTTGAAGATAAATCCCAAATCATATGCTTTTTTTTCTTCTTTTACCTCTGTGCTGACCCTATCATTACACTGATGAACCCCCTGATGTATCTGCTACCTTTTTTGATACTGGCCAGAAGGGGTCGGGCTCTCAGGTGAGGATGGAATCACAGAATCATAAACCATCTCAATTTGGAGTGACCCAAAAGCATCAACAAGTCCAACTCCCTGCTCCTCACAGGACTACCTAAATATGTATGAGGGAATTTCTGAAGCTACAAAGGCAGTTAGACATCTGACTGAAAATCAGTATTAACTGAATACTTCACTCCCTTTCTACCTTTGAAAATCTCACTGTATAATAATATTTCCCTCTGGAGCTGTCTGAATTAGAAAGATAACAGATGTCTATGTATTGTGATTGCTTACCCAAGACATTGCTGTGTAAATCTAGTAAGTGAGGATCAAGATACTTTGTGATATGCTATACCATGTCAAAACAGTGGCTAAATCTTTTCACTGAAGTGGTGATTAAGAAATTTATATTTAATCCAAATAGTCCCCAAGTGCCCATACAAAGAAGTAAGACTTAATTGCATTATTATTTGTGACATATATTGTATGCAATACAAGTCAGAATAACATGCATTCTATAAAGATTTTCAGTATCAGCTTTATTAA